>NC_140235.1:25813748-25833748 GCF_949987555.1 Borostomias antarcticus | reverse complement strand
AGAAGCTCGCTCGTCCACCGAGCCGCACGCATCTGATTTGACTAATACTGTAGTTAACTCAGGTGCAAGGCGAGGTTAACGCACTCTCACACACAGGAAGGCACAAACACACACACACACAAACAACGCGAGCGCAACGTGGACACATTTGTAGCACGCGTCCAATGTGTCTACTGTACAGTACATGCAGGGAGAAACACACACAAATCACAAGTGAAAAAAATGAAGATAACGACTGCCTTCTATGTGTGCGCGCGTCTGTGTGAGAGACAGAGAGAGAAAGAGAAGGTTGGGTGTGTGTGGGGGGGGGGGGGGGCAGTGGACGCCTGTGCCTGAGTAAAAGGTCTCATCCTGCGAGATGGAGACCAGATTTCGGGGCCTGACTGGGAGATGGCCGGGGCCGTCAGACAAGCGACGGCAGGCCTGCATCCTGCCTGGCTCAGGGAACCAGGAACCTCATTAAAGCATGAGTCACTGTGGAGACAAGGCCCTGACACACACACACACACACACGCACGCACGAGCGGTTCAGGGGGGAAAAGCACGCAGGAAGTTCTTCAGGCTGAGGCAGGCGGAGAGTTTTTTAAACTCAAGGTGACCTCCTAATTGGCTCCGTAATTATGATTCGTCTACGAAAACACGGAGGGGAAGAAAGCAAACTCATTCACAGGTCTCTGAGTGGCGGGGTCACGCTCAAGGAGAGCCTTAATTTGGTGTGTATCGATGTCGTGATTTCTCCCCGACCACTTAAAACCGTTAGCCAAACACGACTTGCCGCCGCTCGGAAAACACCGGAGCCATTACCACTCGGTAATTAGACACCGCTTCGACAGAGACAGCCCGGAGAGAAGGACCTCATTGTCGAAAATGTCAAAGAGTCACGGTGCCGGGCGGAGGAGACCAGCCGAAAACATTTAAGAAGGAAACGCGAGGATGCATCTCTTTAACGCTAATTCTCCATTCATTAGCCGAGCCAACTCGACGGCCCCTCTAGCTAGGCCCAATCTGCCCGGGCCTGATTACAAGCTTTCCTAAATAAACTGGACTTCCACAGAGTGGCAAGCAGTCAGTTTACTCTCGATCTGGCGACCGTGTGCACGCTAGCGGTTGTCGAGGAAGTGCAACAGGTAACATCTATTGACGTACTGTATGGGCCCGCTGGGTTGAGCGCGGCGCCCTCAGCGCCAAGGCCACGGGTTCACTTCCCGCCGAAGCCCGTGTCAAACGCGTCTCTGAATGACTGTACTTCGCGGCGCGTGGTCACGACAAGCGACAGTGAGGTCCCGTTGTTTTTGAACAGGCCGAAACCGTGATCTCGGCAAAACAACAAAGACTGGCGGCCTCGCGATTGGTCATTTTGTGCGGGTGCAACGTGCTTTCCCAGGGCGCATCATTGGTGAGCTGCAACAGGAAGAGCATTAAAGAAAAAACCCTGTTGTGTTCTGGCGATAGCCTGGCTTCTGCCCGGCCTGAGTGCTTCTCTCTCCCCATTGTCCCATTTGATAGCCCTAAGTGACTGATTTAGATTCAATGCCTGTGTGTTACAGGCAGGCCAGCTGTGGGTTAAGCAGATAGCATTCAAGTGAGCTAACCTAATTCCAACCCAATCTAGCCTGGATTTATTGTCTATGTCTGTATTTAGAAATCTGATAGAGTCCATATCAGTCCCTTGACTTGCATCAGAAGGGATGAGCATTATTTGTTTTAAGGGGACTATAAACGACAAACCATGTTTTCCAGCATGGACATAAATTCAGGATATGTAGACATTACCGCAAATGCAGGGACGGGGGGACTGGGAAGGCGGGGGTGGGGGGGGGGGGGGGCATACAGGAAGTGGAAATCACGCAGCTGCAGCTCCTGCCCCGTGCCTCTAAAACAAGTGCGCCTGTGTCCTTCAGTGAATTAAGGATTTGATAGTGTCACGGCCTAAATGAAGCGCTGTGATTACACATAAGACAGGTACCTACTGTACGATATGCTAAAATAAGTATTTTATTAATATAATATAATAACAGATTTAAAAAGAATATCTGGTATTTGCAATGTAGATATAACACAGCATTTCTTTAGAATGCTGTGTTATATCTAGAATATATGTAGAACTTAAATAATGAAGCTTTACTGTTTAAAACAGTTTGGGGCTAAAAATGAGCCTAGGCTTGCTGAGAATACATGCACTACTTTAAATGACTGTTTAAAAAATGACCCATATACATGTAGCTAAAATGGGATATAAACTTGCAACTAACAACTAAAAAGAGGCCAGACACGTTTGACAGAAATAGAAACTTTCCATCAGGGTGAAACTATTTCAGTAACAGGCATGACTACGGAGAGGGTGCATTTTGTATTTGGTGAACAGGGCGACCTTGACTGTTGCAAATATCGCTCAGTGACATTTCGCGACATGTCAGCGTGCGTACACTGAGTCCGCATAGCTGACTAATTAAAGACAAGGACATTTAATAATGTCCTTATTCTCAGCGACTCTGGCGGTACTGATGTGAACAACGGCGGTCTCAAAACACTTTTGAACTCCTACAACCACCACCACTATATCCTGTACAGTTTTCTTGCAACACTCGAAATAACCCCAAAAATAATTATCCAACCTGCGCTGACAAGCCGTGACTTAGTGTGAATCAACCAGTATCTCCTCCCAGACTGCCATGTTGAAAAGCCCATCATAGGAGGGGGGGGGGGACGCATCGCTGAATAGTAAACACTAACCATTCCTCTGAGTGGTGTTTCTCGGGGTGACTGGCGTTGCGGAGGTTTCTGCAGGTAAGCGAGCGTTGATGTGAGTCATGCAGCGAGGTGCAGAGGAGAGGCCTCTATAGACGGGCCGGCAAACAGAGCTGAGCTGGGCTGGCTGCTGTCCAGGACAGGAGCCTGGGGCCTGGGCACAAGCAGGCCTGTCACTCCCCCTGATCCCTGGGTGATTGATCCAAACTAGATAGCCATCATTACCATTTACACTCATCCCCAGGACTCCCTTTTGAGTCTAATTTTACCCACCATTTGCATGCTCCTGTGGACTAATTAAATCTCTCTCTCTCTCTCTCTCTCTCTCTCTCTATCTCTCTCTCTCCCTCTCTCTCTCTCTCTCTCCCTCTCTCTCTTCTCCTCTCTAGTCATCGGCATGACAAATAATGCGGCGCATTCTTGGCACATTATTAGGTATGAGATGTGGGCTATAATGTATTCCACTCCGACGGATATCTCCAGACCCCTCGGTGTGGAACGAGCACAAGACAACAAGATACGGGCTCGACGAGCAGCCCGCTATCACTCCTCACCCTCTCTCTCTCTCTCTCTCTCTCTCTCTCTCCCTCCCTCCAGTCCCTCCTCCTTCTCTCCTGTCCGTCGTTCTTCCTCACCAAGACAAAAGCCGCTGACCTTCCCGTTTGGCTCCGCCCACCCTGTTCCTTTTCCCCCGCCTTGCGATGCAATTTATACATAGTGGCCGGCTTCCCGCGCCGGGATCCTTTTGGGTTTCGGTTCTGTCCCGCTTGGCTTTAATTTACAGTGGGAGAAATAATTAGAATCTCACTTTTGCGAAGAGTGGAGTGAAAATGTAAACAATGCTTCCCTGCGGGCGAGTGCTTCATCACGCTGACAGGTGCATTTGAATTTGCCTGGGTGGCGGACGGACCGGGTTATTTATGTGTCAGTCGCACATGGAAGCCCTGGCTGGGACTAGAACCGGGATGGGGCTGGGGATAGGGCTGGGGCTGGGGCTGAGGCTGAGGCTGGGATAGGGATGATAATAGGGCTAGGGCTGAGGCTGAGGCTGGGATAGGGATGATAATAGGGATGGGGCTGGGGCTGAGGCTGAGGCTGGGATAGGGATGATAATAGGGATAGGGCTAGTGCTGAGGCTGGGATAGGGATGATAATAGGGATGGGGCTAGGGCTGAGGCTGAGGCTGGGATAGGGATGATAATAGGGATGGGGCTAGGGCTGAGGCTGGGATAGGGATGATAATAGGGATGGGGCTAGGGCTGAGGCTGAGGCTGGGATAGGGATGATAATAGGGATGGGGCTAGGGCTGAGGCTGGGATAGGGATGATAATAGGGATGGGGCTAGGGCTGAGGCTGGGATAGGGATGATAATAGGGATGGGGCTAGGGCTGGGACTGAGACTCAGGCTACGGGCCTGGGGTGAGGCTAAGGGGCTAGGCCTGGTTCTGGTAGTAGAGCTGGGGCTGGGGATAGGGCTGGGGCTAGGAAGCTGGGGCTGGTAGTGGAGCTGAGGATAGGGCTGGGGCTGAGGCTGAGGTTAGGGCTGGGGCTGAGGCTGAGAATAGGGCTGGGGCTGAGGCTGAGGATAGGGCTGGGGCTGGGGCTGAGAATAGGGCTGGGGCTGAGGCTGAGGATAGGGCTGGGGATAGAGCTGGGGGGACGAGGCAGCGATGTCCGGGTGTGGATGAGCCCAGCTGGGCTCGTCTGGTCTGGAGGGTCTGGACGCCCCCGCTCAGCAGGGCTTGACTGGGGGGTAGATGGGCATAGATATGCAAATGTATCACTCAGAAGGAGGGTTTCCCCCTGCCTGGCACATCAGTAGCGCCAATACCGTGGCCGTCCATCACAAAGGAGAGACTATTAAGTATTAACGATTGGTACATCAGCATTTAACCCTTGTTTTACCTTGTCAATCTTAAAAAGCGATAATAAGAATATAACGTATCAACAATCATTGTCAAGTGAGAAAATGTGAAGCCATGGTTGCTTCCTTTGTCCACACATCCTAATCCATCCACACACACACACACACCCAAAGGCACACACACACACAGAGAGAGGCGCGCATGCGTGTCTTCGCAGTGCCTGCGGGCGCATGGGGCTGGGCGGATGGGGGCGGTCGAGGAAGTGTGTGTGTGGGGAGGGAGGGAGAGAGAGAGAGAGAGAGAGAGACTGAGTCTCGCCGAGCTGCGGACGGGTCAGTCCCATGCCACCCTGCCTGGGCCCAGAACTGGCTTAGGTTCAAGGCCTGTTTGCCTGGCCCAGGAATTCCAACCAGAGACAGGCAGGCAGGGAGGGAGGCAGGGAGGGAGGCAGGGAGGGAGGGAGACAGGGAGGGAGTCAGGCAGGGAGGGAGGGAGTCAGGGAGGGCGGGAGACAGGGAGGGAGTCAGGCAGGGAGGGAGGGAGGGAGTCAGGGAGGGCGGGAGACAGGGAGGGAGTCAGGCAGGGTGGGAGGCAGGTAGGGAGGCAGGCAGGGAGGGAGTCAGGGAGGGAGGGAGTGAGGGAGGGAGGCAGGGAGGGAGGGAGTCAGGGAGGGAGTCAGGGAGGGAGTCAGGCAGGCAGGGAGGGAGTCAGCCAGGGAGGCAGGCAGGCAGGCAGGGAGTCAGGCAGGGAGGGAGGGAGTCAGGGAGGGAGTCAGGCAGGGAGGGAGGGAGTCAGGCAGGGAGGGAGGGAGTCAGGGAGGGAGTCAGGCAGGCAGGGAGGCAGGCAGGCAGGCAGGGAGGGAGGCAGGCAGGCAGGGAGGGAGGGAGTCAGGGAGGGAGTCAGGCAGGGAGGGAGGCAGGGAGGGAGGCAGGCAGGGAGGGAGGCAGGCAGGGAGCCTGGGCTGCTACTGCTGCTGCTGTGACGGGGCCTCGCTGAAACCGAGCAGGGAGAGAGGAGGCCTCGCTACGCATGGATAACCCAGCCAACGCCAGCCATTAGGATGGAAATAGATATGCTATTATTGTGAGCTCGCTCAATAAAAGGGGGCTGGTCTGTTGATGTAATTGGAGCAGCCTTCGGAAATGGCGCGGACGCATCCCGCGTTCCGTCTGATTCGGCTGAACCATGGGCCTGCGTCTGGTTAGATGCACCGACGGCGAAGACAGGCCTCCGAAGCTCATTACGCGGCGCGCATGGCACAACAGAGGGCGGCTAGGACCACAGACTGCCTGCTTCTTTTGCTCTATTCAACCTCATCTTTTAATACTGTATGTACAGTACAAAGCTGAGGACCATTTTTATAAATGCATTTTATATATATATATATATATATATATATATATAAAAATAAAAATAAAGAGTTGAATGATCATAGCTAGCTACCACAATGACCTAGACCCTTGGCTGCTTCGATTTAAACGACTTAGAGAAAAGATAAACGAGCAACAATGAATATTTACAGTCTGAATACATTGAACGACTTTAAAAAGATTTTCCGCTGAGATAGTATCTGTGGCTGGAGATAATCCAGGAAATAAGATATGCATAATTTACTGTTACTAATCTCCTTTTCTCCCGGTGAACATAAAGCAGACTCACAACTTACAGTAAACAACTCAGTAGCACTCTTCACTCCAAAGAGCCCCCCCCGGCGGTTCCTGTTTCCAGGTTTGATTGGAGGATGCTACAGCATAATGCGCACCCCCGCTATACCGTGTGTGATGTGTACCATCCCTATGAAAGACGGACCTGGAATTTGAACCCGTGTCACAATTAGATACTGTATTTCAGAGGTGTCTCAATACCACTCCCCGAAAGAGGCCCTTGTAAATCGAGGATGACTCTCTGGGAACTTTCATCATCCGTTTCTGACGCCTTACGCCCTCGTCCCTTGGGTACTCAGATGCTACAAACAAGGTAGCAAGGTGAATCATCTCTTTTCATCACCTGCACTCACTTAGAACTTGAGTGAGTAGGTGATAAATAGAGTCGTTTCATTCCGATTAGGCCTTCAAGCTGTAGGGGGTGATAGCTGCCAATAACCAAAACAAGTCCAGATATTCAGTAGCGCCGGCTCCAGCCACCACTCCACTGTAGCACTGTGTCTTTAAGGGTGTGTATGCGAGATAAGAGATATTAAAGAAGTCTGCAACCTAGCTATCTCTCCTGAGGACATAGTGTAGTGTGGGGGCTGGGGAGACCAGACACCTGTGACTATGTTCCTAATCAGCAGGCCTCACCCCGTTAGGCCACAGGACACACTCAAGGTTACACTCTTTAAGGAAAGGGGGAGGGAGGAAACGTGAATTTCAGGTCAGATCCCTGAAATCGAATTTTCAAATTCATGCACTGTATTATTTTATATGTTAACCCAATCATTCAACCTATTGCGTATGGCACCATATGTGATAGATGTATGTCCACACAGATACTGCACTCTCGTTAAGTAATAATTGCTCCAAAAGGTCTGATAAACTTGACTGCTAATCCACTGATGGGATCATTCAAATCATCCCTCCACCCACAGGGCAAATTTCGAGCCGGCCAGTGTGGTCGCAAACTCCTCGGAAACCAGTGCGAGATGAGTCCCCTAAAAGAATATCGCCTTCCTCCGCATGGCGTACCGCCGAAACAATGCTCCCTCGCTCGCCGACAGTCCAATTTGTTCCTTCTGTTCTGCATTAGACGATGGCAAGCGAACGGGCTGGGGCTCCCTAGGACTCTAGCAGATAGAGAGGGGGGAGGGGGAGGAGGGGGGGGCGGGGTGTAGTGTTGAGAACATGTGGGTCCAATTTGGCTGTTTCCAGCTGGACGTGTTTTGACAGCTGACAAGGAATGCAACGTATTAGGGATAATATTAAAAGAAAAAGGTTGTCGTCGTCATCTCCGACGACATCCCGATACCCAACAAGTGCCCCCCCCCCCCGCAGAGAGAAAAGCATCTACTTTAGAAAACAACCGTTTCAATGATGTTTCTTTCTTTTTTCTCTCTCTCTCTCACGTGATACAGTGGACTATGCCATGATAACTTAAGCTACTTCTGCGTTATGAGTCTCTCTCTCTCTCTCTGTCTCTCTCTCCTTTCTGTCTCTCTCCTCTCTCTCTCCCATCTCACAAAAGCCTGCTCAGGGTTTAGGAGATAATAATATCCTCTTCCTGGATTAATCGTGAGGGACACATTAAGCAGAGGCTGACACTCCTTGTAATTAAATGTTCGCACGGACGAGTTCTTACATGAGCCTCTTACTGCTGGGCCTGTGTACGGTAAAATATATGGGCCCTGGCTAGGAGGGAACAGTTGAAGGTTACAAAGGGATAGTACAGTGTGTGTGTGTGTGCGTGTGTGTGTTGTGCGTGTGTGAAAACTGTAATTTCAATGAGTTGAAGCAAAAGAACCTGACTACCAATTGGTCTTGGATGCGGTTCATTCCTGTGTGTTTGACTGCTTGTCTTGGTGCAGCACCCGTGGTTCTCTTTGCCAGTGAAGATGTAGCGGGTAGAAATTGTCCAAGATGGAGATGGGCAGGGTCACCCTCAGTGACTGGCCTCCATACTATCAGATCGAGACAGGGCTGCAGCAGTTATTTGAGTGGAGGGGGTCGGTGACAATGTATTTTGGGTGTGCGTACTGTGTTTGGGGGTGGGCAGTGAGATGAGGAGGGGTCACTTTTATATACAGTATTTATTTTCTTATTTTAACCATTGTGCGACCACACCGTTTTCACACATTACTGCCCAGCAGAGTCCATGACCTTTTCAGAAACACAGGCGTGTACCCTTTGCAGTCACTTCTCATATTGAGCTCCCTAATGCGGCCGCTGCTGCCTGTGCTGCTGCTGCTGCTGCCTCGCTCCTGTCCCTGGCCCCGTGGCCTGGGGCTCACAGCACTGTCCACTAATAGCCAACCCCCCCACCCCATAATTGAAGAAGCCACTCTCAGACCTAATGTGACACACACAGCTCCCCTTTTCTCTTTGGAGGTGATGGGAGGTGGGGGGGGTGCACTCTGTTGACCCCACACATAAGAACGTGAACACACACACACACACACACACACACACACACACACACACACACACACAAAGACTTAAGACGACCCCCACCATCACGCCAGAGCCCTCAGCTCCTCTCCCCATGTTCCTGTTATGGGTTCCTTTTCAGGAACTCTCGGTTCTATTGTTCCCTGACAGCGGTTCCTGTCCCCCCCCCCCGTCATGGACCAACAGTTCCCCTGTTTGGGGTTTCCGTGGCCTGTTCTCGGTAGCAGGAGCGGAAACGAGCACCTGAGTGTTTCAGGAGGCCCTCTCACTTTACTGTACACACGGCATACCAGCAACGAAGAAACAAACCAGTCATGTAAACCACAGCCAGTCTGATCAGTAAGGTTACGGACTGGCAACTCTAGCGTCTAGCCCAGGGGTCACCAACCTTTCTTAGGCCTAGGGCTACCTGAATGGTAGAGAGTAATTTGGGGGGGCTACCTGTTGAAATTTTCTCGGTTTACCATTCTTATTAAAGAAAAAATGAGTATTGTGCATTTAATCGCCTACAGGAGACACGGCTATGTTCATTATTAATTACTGGTAATGATTCCTCACAAACATTAATGATGTTTACCAAGTGATCATTGGAACACACATATATATATTTTCAAGTGCAATTTTATTTCATCCATCAATTTCCATTTTCGGAGCATTCTCAGTTTATCTGGTATTATTTGTCAGTGCAATCACAGTATTCTCAGCTTATGCTGGTATTTTTCAGTGCAATCACAGTATTCTCATTTTATGCTGGTATTTTTCAGTGCAATCAGTATTCTCAGTTTATGCTGGTATTTTTCAGTGCAATCACAGTGTGAGAATACTGTGATTGCATTTTCTGAGCTAACAGGTCACCAGATTCAGCTGACAGCTCCTCCAACAGAACCTTGAATGACCTGTGTTGTTTAGCTTTAGCGCGGATGCTGTTTATGATCTTTATCACCGGAGTGATCACGTGATCAAAGCCCATCACCTTTGCACATATCGCCTGCTGGTGAATGATACAGTGGTAATGTAGGAACGTTGGAAAATCTGGGTCACCTTTACATTTAGCCACGAAGCCTGTGTGACAGCCTGTCATGGCGGGGGCTCCGTCTGTGGTCACAGACACCATTTTTTCTAGCGGTACATTTTTCTCCACAAAATACCCCTTCAGTGCATCGTAGATATCAACCCCCCTTGTTGTCGTCTTTAGGGGCAGTAGCGTCAGGAGTTCCTCTTTGGTGGAGAAATCGTCGAACACCATGCGTACAAACACCAATAGTTGTGCCGTACTGCTGGTGTCCACGGACTCGTCGCATTGGATACTAAATCAATTGGATACTCATCAAGTACTCAGATCTCGGTCCAGCTGCTCTGTCAAGTTGTTTGACATAGCTGACACTCTTCTGGTGATCGTACTTGCCCCCAGTTGCACGTTGGAGAGAGAGGAGATTACTTCTGGCTCATGCTTCTCGTCTTTAAATAATGCGTCTGCAATCACTGTCATCGCTCCCTTCAGTATATCAACATCCGAAAAAGGCTTCTTGTGCTCGGCCAAAGAATGTGCAGCTTTAAACGAAGCCTCGGTTGCTAGCTCTGACTTTTTCGCTGGCCTCGTGAAAAAAGATTGCTGTTTGTCCAAAGCTGACTTTAAGTCACAGACTTTTTCCCTCCGCAATGACGTTGTGACGCTTCACCGTTGCCACAGATGCCCCACAAATGAGACATACACTCTTGTCTTTCACATTTGTGAAAAAGAACTGTTCCTCCCACACTTCATTGAAGTGGTATTGTTTTTTCTTTCGTTTTTCTGCCATTATTTCGTTAGTTATCTTGTAGGTCGCTTACTGAGGGAAGGGTTGAGGGAGGGAAAAGAGGGGGGGAATAATAACTTCTTCGTCTAGCCTATCTCTGTGGACAGACTTACCTGGACAGGATTTCTGTGAGATTGAAGTAGTTCATATCAGGATCATTACTGTAATAATATCGACATATAAACGGTAGGTGGCCAGCGGTAGGCCGTACAGACGACGCGTTTAAAACAAGATGAAAAGTTAAGAGTGCAGTCAGGGGGCGACGTTAGGGAGCTGCTGAAGATTAAGAGGGCTATCACAGCTCCCCGCATGGTTAACAACAAGCCACATGGCTCCTGTTATCATCACAGCCCCAATCTGCGCCTGTCGCATACTCGACAGGTTTACCCCCCATGAGCTGTTGTTGCAAAGCACCTTGGGTGTTCCTAAACCCCCCTACCCCCCCCCCAACCCATTACCTAGACACACAGAGACAAACGGCACGGCGACGTGGAAATGTTGATGCGATTCCAGTTGCGAAAACATCTCCGGGGCCACAGGATTTCCCATTAACGCAATGTCACCGCCAACGGAACTTTCTGGTGAATTACTGCAAAGATTTTCCAGCTAACCAGCCCTCTCCTTTGTCATTGTCAAGGTCCTCTGACAAAACAGTTTGCGTACCTGCTTAAGTATTACAGAAATTAACACCTCCCTCCCAGGTACAGTAATCAAGGGGGTGACGGGAGACAATTAATTAGGTCCATCTGCATCACTGCCTTTACATAATTAATGTGCTCATTACTGGTATGATGTGGTGCTGCTGGGCTCCGCAGCAGCGCTAATGCTAACCGCTAACTGCTAAAGCTGAACACATGACACATAGGCTACCGTAGCAAGATGGCAACGCTGAGGAAAATGACTTTTTTTGTGGAACCCCATTTCATGGCGAGCTACTGTATGAGTGGGTGAAGGCCTCGTACTCATCAGTCAACACTTGCCTAACAGTCTTTGACAGCAACTCATCCAGAGCCTTCGTCTGCGTAGCTGCTGATTAAATTGCAGTGCAGGTATGCGTTATGGTGCGCTCATCCTCTGTTCAACAAGCTGCTCTGATGTCAGAACTTCAAAAGATAAATATTTAGAGCTTCCAGCGAAAGGACGGATCACATGGCCTCGGTCCAATCGCAATATAAACTTCATTGGTAAGAATGTAAAATTAGATTACTGTAGCCTGTGTTTTATGACCGCCTCATAAAAATTACACGTTTGATAATAATAGGCAATTTGCAGATTGGTTATTGAACGTGGATTCTTCTTTTATTGTTGAAGCGCTTGAGGAAAACAACATCATGTTCAGCACAAAGGAGTGATGCTTCTAACTCAGGACTGGTTCTAACTCAAGACTGGTTCTAACTCAAGACTGGTTCTAACTCAGGACCAGTTCTAACTCAGAGGACTGGCTCTAGCTCAGAGGACTGGTTCTAACTCAGGACTGGTTCTAACTCGGGGCAGAAGGCTGTGAGATCAGGTTTAACCGTTCATTCATTATGCTCACTCCCTTCCTTCTGTTTACTGTGTGCTCTGTTAACTTACTACGTTCTACAAGTGAAGACGAATTTTACACTTAAAACAAGCGCAAATTCATAATAGCTGCGTCCACGCAAGTGCATGCATCCATACGCACATGCAATCAAATAACCTCACAAGCACTTACACTTTTAGACACTACATGTTATGATATGCAATTGAATACAGCAATCGCTGATATTAATGCTTAGATTGATGCCAAATTGAATACAGCAGTCACTGATAGTAACCTATAATACACAAGGATATAATAGTCAACACAACTTAATGAGACTTATGTATGTTGCGCCAGCCCCCCCCCCCAACCAATTGAATACAGCAATCAGTGACAGTAGCCTACTGTATAATATACTGTACAAGGATAACTTGTATGTTGCGCCGGTCGCCCCTTCCCATTTTGCCCTGTGCATTTTGCCTTGATTTACAGTAGTCCTTTAATTCTAGAGTGAATCTACTGAAAGCTCCAATGGCACTGCAGCTAAGTGGATCAATGGACAAAAGGATGGTCAAGCCTTCTGGGAAAGGCTGCGGCCTGTCCTGGTCAGAGGCCGGTCCTCATCAGAGCCCTGTCCTGGTCAGAGGCCTGTCCTGGTCAGAGGCCTGTCCTGGTCAGAGGCCTGTCCTGGTCAGAGGCCTGTTTTGGTCAGAGGCTGGTCCTCATCAGAGGCCTGTCCTGGTCAGAGGCTGGTCCTGGAGTTTCTCTCTAACTCACCTTGACACCTTCAGACAACTTCCTGGTGCACCTCAAGTGTGCCTATGAGAAGCTTGTTTTCTCTTCTCTATTCAACCCCCCTTTCTCTCTTGGAAATACAGGCCTCGTGGCCCATTGTTATTAAAATTACGCCCTCCCCTCTGATATTAATTGGGTCCGTAATAAGGAGCGCATTGGATTCATTATTTAATTGCAAGGGCACATTTGGAATACAGGTTCTGAAATGTATTTTTAATGAAAAACACTACATCCTGACCTAATCATATCAACCTTATTCTATCTAATTAAAGATGCAAAAAATCATTAGAGTTGCAAAATATTAGTTTCAGCTCATTCGGGCTGCTCCCTTTGCCTTCATGAATATATTTTTTCTCGTGTCTATGATAAATAGTTAATGAGGTAAAAATGACAAAAATTTGCATGTAGGCAAATTAGTTTAATAGGGATATGTCTTTGCTGAGTTAGGAAAGTGACCCTTTTTTGCATGGAGAAATTGCTACAATAATTATGAAATAATGGCAAAGCCCATCTTATTTCAATGAAATATTGCCTGCCTGAATAATGTAAAAATCATAAAATGCAATAACCCTCAATTTTCATCACACTGGCAAATGTGTTTAATGTGTTAGCATTTTATCAGTTTAATAAAGCCAAATTAGGGACAATATGAAGTATGCCATAATTGTAGCCGTGCAGGGAAATGTACAGTAATGTAAGGGTAATTTAGAAGGAGAACAACTGTGAGAGGCCATCAGCTAAATGGAGCATCTTCTTAATCACAAACTTTGGGGGGATAATTTCTCTCAAACTTACTGAAGAATGGGGGGTTCAATTTCCTTCCAATAAACAGGCCCATCCAATCAGGAGTGGCGTAACTGAGCGGGGCCATGTCTCATGTTCTTTGGAGAGGGTTTCAGGGCAGTGAGTGTGAGGTAAACACATTCCATCTCATTCCAGTCTCTCGGACTAACCTACAGTACCTGGTTTCATACTGTAGCTTTCATAGATAATTCTGTTACAGTATGCCACAGAAACTGTGTAGATGGCATCAATGACATGATTGGCTTTAGAGTTCAAGTTAGGATCACGAGGGGTTAGGCCAAACAAAACAAAAAAACACACAATCAGTAAAATGTGACTAGCTTGTTTCCAAACATAATAAATCAAATTATGAAATCAATGTGATTAGCCTTTGAGCTCATGATTGTCAGTCATTTGGCTCTGATCCAATTTGGCATGGCATAGATGCACACAGACGCTGACAGCACATTGTTGAGTTGGGTGTGTTAGATTAATGAGTGGTTTCATTGATTATTAGAATCATCAGTATATAATGTGGTTTCAAAATAATGTACATTTGACATTAGGTACAAAACACTTTGATGTTTAAAAAAATATTTAATTTCCAATGAGGAAAAATGCTCCTTCCTCCCGAGGACATATAGCATAAACATTTCATTTGGCAGGTAGTTCAGCTCTTTCATCAGAAAGATAGAGTATAGACAAGCCTCGGTTCCAGACCGGGTGAACTTGGGTGCGAGGGAAGAGCGGGGAAGTTAATAAACAGGAGAAACACCCAGATGTGTGCCACTAACATACCCTACAGAATAAATTAAAGAGGTTTGATCGCTATGTTCTATTTCCTTATCTCAACAAGTCACATTTTCAATCACTATGCATAGATTTTGAGTCGCATGGCTCCATACTAATATTGTGTCATTTCCCGTGTCATCCTCATCGACCCACAGTAGGCCGCTGTCAAAAAAAATATGATAGCTTCCCTCCCATGATAATCATTTCATGGGAACATTCATTTATGCAAACTGGAATTTCTTCACCCACAACCCTCTGACATCAAGCTGCCAATGCCTGGTTCATATTATAACAAATGCCAGTTGCCACTGTGTGTGTGCATGTGTGCATGTTTGTGTGTGTGCATGTTGTGTGTGTGTGTGTGTGTGTGTGTGTGTGTGTGTGTGTGTGTGTGTGTGTGTGTGTGTGTGTGTGTGTGTGTGTGTGTGCATGTTCATGTGTGTTTGTGTGTGTACATGTGTGCGTGTTTGTGTGTCTGTGTGTGTGTGTGTGTGTGTGTGTGTGTGTGTGTGTGTGTGTGTGTGTGTGTGCGCGAGTGCACGCACTGGCGTCTACTTGTGTGTGTGTATGTCTGTGTGTGTTGATTGAGTAGTCTTTCTTTAATGAAATATCTTTGGAAATTGGTTTCCACGGCCTAATCAGGCAGCCCGCTAGCTGAGTTTCTGTTTTGGTAATTATCTTGTACTAATTAGAATGAAGCTAAAGACCTTTGAGATGAATTCTTGGCTTTCTGAAATGTAACTAAAGAAAATGTAATGATATAGAATAAGGTTATGCTATACTGTATATTGTCTTGGACTTAATATCTTCGTTAAAGTAGCCAAATTAAATCTAGTAATGGCCAGCACCAAGATTCCAATGACCACTAATCAATTCTCCTTCTCTGGACTGTTATAGCCACCCCCTCTAGCTGTCCCTCAGGTCTCAATGCCCTAGCAGATATCTCCTGAGGTTACAGACAACCAACCACGATTTCTCTGCCTTTAGATGGAGCAATCTAACGGATTAGTATCAACAGCATCGTGGCTCGTATTCTCGGTAAGAAAACGACCATTAGTCCAATTAATCGTCAAGGAGAGCGGGAGGGCAGGGTTGGCGTGGTGAGGGAGATGATGTGTTGAGCCACGTGGCTGTGGGTGACTCACCTTGCGCCTCTCGCCGTTGAAGCCTCTCCATTGCTCCGCCTTCTTGACGATGTAGCTCAGCTCCTGATTGGATAGCTCCAGGTCTTGCGGGAGGAAGTAGGCGCCTTCCTCGGCGCCGAGGCGCTGGAAGATGTCCAGCATGCGCCCGTCGTTGTGTAGTCTGAGAGGAGGTTAGGAGTTGACGGAGAGGAGGAGGAGAAGGAGGAGGAAGGAAGCCATGTTGCATCACTGTCTGGGGTTCATAAATGTCACGATCTGTCTGCTCTGTCTGTTCGCGTCAATGTTCATGAATGCATCCCAGTCAATTCAATGTCACGTTGGCTAACTTTTAAAAAAAAACTCTTGGCCTTTAGCTTAATGTATAACTTGGGCGAGCCTAATGTCAGTAGCATGAGGCTTGTCATTGGGATGTTTGCGTGGTGTGAACAATTCAAGCTTCGGTTGTTTGCATGGGCCCATTGTGGCAGAAAAACATCTCAAAGTTTCCATTAACTGGTACAGTATGAGGGATCTCATATCTCACACTTGCAGTGCAGTTCCAATGGAGTGTCCGTGTTAATACTGTACATCAATACAAATAGGATGAAAGAACACAGGGAATCAAGCAAATTGGCCCGTGAGTGGGATGTACTTTGTTAGCTTGAAGCGGCTGGGTTGTGCAGCACTGTACGTACAGTATGTGGGTGTTAGAAACAATCAAGATCCTGGGATATTCTGACTATCGGAGGGCTTCAAAGATTACGCCCAGGGATGGGCGTGTTGATTGAGAATGCGTCTGATGAAGCCGGTATGGCAACAGCAGCCCAACTATTGATCCGCGTCTCAAAGCGGCCGCACATCACATAGGGGGGGGGGGGGGGGGTCTCCGAGCCCACAAACACACGGGCTGTAAACAAACGCCTTGGCCAGCCATCAAACGCAGTACAACCTTTACCCCTTCCAAACTGATTCTAGCCAGTCAAAGGGTAATCAGCTCTCAAATAAAACTAACGCCAAGAAGATCTGAAGTATGCAAGAAGACCGTATGAGCTTTGGATCCGACATCGTTCGCCATACTGTAGCTCTTGGGAAAAAGTACATGCTCACTAGTCTGTAGTATTTTGACCCACCAGACATATACTGTACAATGTAAGGATAGCGTACATTCATCGTGAAACATAAAAAACACTTCTTGTTTTTGTAAGAAACATAATTATGTCAAAGACTCCTCAATGTTTGTACAGCCAACTAATATTCAGCTCTAACACACATACCTACCCTACCAGACATGCTACCAGAGGTCTCTTCACAGTTTCAAAATCAAGAACTAAATCAAAACAACGCACAGTAATGTATACAGTAGAACCATGGTTGAGTGGAATTCACTTCCAACTCAGATAGCTTAAGCTCATAGTAAAATAAATTTAAAAAAACAAGTGAAGCTCCACCTCATACTGTAGCCCTTCATATGTAGGCAAATGTATTGCAGATTAGTATTGTAGTATGTGACATGGTACTGTAATATGAATGTAATGTACAACCTTTTTTATGAGAATGGACTGTTAGTTTTTATGTTTTTAATTTTTGTGTATCTGTTTTGTCTATAAGTGTCCTATCTGTTGTTGTTCTGTGTTATGTGTGGACCCCAGGAAGTGTAGCTGATTTCACTGACTATGTCCCTGTGACTATCAGCTAATGGGGATCCTAATAAAAAATGAAAGAACATGCTCTTTTCATTCATTTATGCACTCTCTCAGTGGAATTCACCATTTTGTACCACAGTGATGAAAAACAAACCCATCTCTATTGGGAAGGAAAGTGTGAAATCTTGGTCAAGGTGGTCTTATTTCGGTGCATAGTGCATGGTACAGTATACTGAAAAGATAGTGACCTGGCTCAAAGTGGGTTTGAGAATGCCAGGACATGTACAGTAGGCAACGTCACAAGGCCCTCCGTATCCCACAAAACCACTTTAAGCTTAACTGTAGCTTCTGAGCCAGTGTCCCTCAGCCAGCCAGAGGCATTGAGCCACAGTCATTCAAGAGGACTACAGAGACCAGCATGCCCAGTATCTCTACAAAATGAAGGGGGGGGGGGCGGGCTGCTCTCCTTTACCTTGTCATTATTTGAATGGAATCTCATACCCCACTATCTGTGAGGTTTTGGGGGCAGGATATGGATAAAGAAAGAAAAAAAATTACTGAAATATATATTTTCTGCAGCCAATGAATCAAGGCTGCCTAAATGTAATTAAAAAAGCATAACAGTTCATTCTATCTATACATATAGCCTCAGGGTTTTTTTTTTTTTAAATAGGTCACGCGCCATGTCAGAGCTCCTCCTGACAGCCAATAGAAAACTGTAACCCATAAAATTATCAGCCGCGCTTCAGCCTCGTGGCCTACATTCACTACCA
Source organism: Borostomias antarcticus (assembly GCF_949987555.1). NCBI lineage: Eukaryota > Metazoa > Chordata > Actinopteri > Stomiiformes > Stomiidae > Borostomias > Borostomias antarcticus. The sequence goes on along the minus strand of NC_140235.1, from coordinate 25,815,825 downwards.
ACCCGCACGGCAGTGAGTGGCAGAAGTCATTATTCTGGGCTGCTGTTTTAATATTGTCCATTTAGTAAGAGTGCGATAAGCGCCGCTTACAGAAATGAGATGGTACCCTTTTCTGTGGCTGATGCCAGACTGATTAATTCAATAAGGATTTCTTACATTTCCGTAGCCGTTAATGGAATTGAGTCTAATTTCAGGGTAGGAACACACACCTTTGATGACTTGCACTGGTACAGTGTTTCATCTTCATCTCCCTTCACCCCTCCCATCTCGTAAAATAAAGTAAAAAAAAAAATGACTGGAAAAACCGTAAACACTGTCATTGCAGTGTCATCAGAGTGTCATCGCAGTGTCATCGCAGTGTCAAAAATGGATTGCATCAGTGGAAGGAAGAGGAAATTAAAATTAAAGATGTGGGCCAACTGTTCATGTACTGTAATATAATACACATTGTACTCTCACCCTCACGCCCGCACACTGTCTCTCAGAGAGAGAGATGGCGTGAAAGACAACGTCTCTGTCAGGGGTACGCGTCTCTGACAGGGGTAGGCGTCTCTGTCAGGGGTAGGCGTTCCCCACAGGAAAATGTGAGGCAGGGAAGAGGAGCGTTGAAGCACTCTGAACAACAAAATCACCGGGCAAATTCTACAGACGAACGCTTCAGTGGGGGTGACCTCAATCTGAGAAACTCCATCGGTACATTTAAATAAGCTAACCATCTAGCTGTGGCCCATTTCGATAAGTCTATAAAAAAAAAGTGATCAAAAGCATGGTGCAAATCGAATAATTGCATTACGTAAAGATGTTCATGCTGTATCAAAACAAATCTACCTTATTCAATTTAGACATACCTTCAAAATGTCACCCACCATGGAGTATCCTCAGTTCAATCACTCGTGTGTGTGGCAGTTGGTTTTACCGTATGCATAGCTGCATAAGTAATTGCATGCGACTTTAAAATCAAAGCCGATTAGATCAACACTTGTTTTTGCGGGGCGTGCAGGGGGGAATGAAGCCAGCGAGAGGGTCTGGGGACGGGGTTATTTCTGAGCGGGTGTGGGCTGGTGACCCGGACTGGGCTCCAGTGTTTTCACAAGGGTCTTCCTCCTCATTGGCAGACTGTCCCTACAGGCTACTCTCTATCCAAAAATACCCAATCATAATTCCCCCCCCCCATACGCCAGAGCTCTTTCCGTGTGTCTTTGTGTTGTGACACTTTTCAGCCACAAGGAAGGTCAGAGACGAGACTCAAAGTCGTGACGGTAGCCCGACGTGACGGGGAAGGAGCCGGATCCGTTTCTGGTCCAGAACGGGCTGCTTTTCAAGGAATTGTGACATCAAACAGAGGCGTGTAAACTCGCTATGGGTTCTACAGCAATGATGTAAAATGCCACATTAGTATTAAGTTCAAGTCTACTGTGATGAAACAGTAAAGCCTTGAATTGAATTGATGTATGACAAATCACAGAGCGATTCTGACGACAGATCACAACAGATTACAGTCCTGGATTGATATCACAGCTCTGAATGTGGTGTGAATTCACCTGGAATCGTATTGACCTAACCTGAGGAGGTAGAGGCAGAGGATGGTGACGGAGAGGAGGAAGAGGACGGTGTAGAGGAAGAGCGTGATGACTATCCCCGCCGCCCCTGATTGGTCGGTTCTGTGGAAGTGCCAGTAAAGCTTGGCTGCGTCCCCCATGGGCGTGTCTGGGCTGTAGCCAAGACGCTGCAGAGACACAGGGGGCCAATCAACTCATTCAGTATCTACATTATACAGTATACAACACACACAGTACAGTATAGCAAAAGCAAACACTGGGAAAGTGCTTGGCTGGACAACCATTAGATGAGGACATTTCGGAGGGGTTTACATTTAGGGTTAGACACAGTCCCACAGGATTGTTTGCGGCGATATCCAATCCCCTAATGATGTGATTGTTGGAAATGATGGGACATTATATGTTCACATCTTGTACATACTGTATTGCTGATTGTCGAGTACAGCAGCTAATATATAGACTAATCTATAGATTACATTTGGATTAGAAATGCTATCATTTTACATTATATGGTATTC
>NC_140235.1:25806248-25808748 GCF_949987555.1 Borostomias antarcticus | reverse complement strand
TACAAAACACCACACGGTATTTAACTATCATGCATCACATACTACTGTACAGTATATTGCATCCTCGTACAGAATCCACCTTGTATACCATATTTGCACAAAATGCACTTTTTACTGTAAGCTAAGCAAATGTACAGTTTATTTCTATCACCAAAGAGTTCTTCTCATTCAATAGGAAATTTGAATCTCTCCAGGCCTCGTCACGACTTCATTGTATGGCACAAAGAGGCTTTCTGTGCGTCTTTGTAAGTGAAATGACACAATAGACAAAAAAGTAATGTGCCACAGACATAGGCAAGATGCTACCCTGTCAAGTGGCATTACGCAAAAACGGCAAACGCAACCCGACTCCCGCCCTTCATGTAATGAAGATATTGATGATGCATGAAGAGAAATATTTTTAGCCGCCTTGGCGCAGGGGCTCCTCAAAGGGAAACGGGTAACGTGATGTGAAATCTGTTCTCACCACAGAACTGATGTCATTATGGCACCTCCAATTACAAAAGCACAATATGTAAAAAGAGAGAAGGGAGGGGGTTGGGGGGGTGGGGGGTCGGGGGGGGGGGGTTAATATTTCACTCCAATATCACAGCCTGCTCCTCACAGGCCAAGTCAAACGTGACATAAAGGCCCAGGCGTATCTCAGCAACATACACTACACCAATACTGCAAGTACTGTGTTTGCTAAAAACATTATCGTCTCAAAAAGAAAATAGGACGCCCATCGTTAAAGTAACCCCAGATCAAAAGGCGAACACCTTGTTTGCAGATTGCCAAATCCCAAACATCATACTGTATCCACAACTGTAAATCTGAACAGCATTTTGACACACAGTACCCCATCATCTCAAGAGATCGCCTCTTTACACAGTGGGAGGGCACCATGCTCTTTAAGAAATGGCATAAACTAAGCAGCAATTTGGGACAAGTAGTTAACCCTGGAATTGGCATGGAGGCGGAACATGGTTAGTGGTCAGAGGGAGGTACAGTAGTGGTACATGGTTACTCAGAGATAGATAGTGGTACATGATTACTCAGAGGGAGATAGTGGTGCATGGTTACTCAGAGGGAGGTACAGTAGTGGTACATGATTACTCAGAGATATATAGTGGTACATGATTACTCAGAGGGAGATAGTGGTGCATGGTTACTCAGTGGGAGGTAGTGGTACATGATTACTCAGAGGGAGATAGTGGTACATGATTACTCAGAGGGAGGTAGTGGTGCATGGTTACTCAGTGGGAGGTAGTTGTACATGATTACTCAGAGATAGATAGTGGTACATGATTACTCAGAGGGAGGTAGTGGTACATGGTTAGGGGAGAGCCGGGTCAAAAGTCGCACAGGAGGAAAGTCGCGTTCACATTTTCTCCAGAATGACTGGACCTGCAATCACGTGGTTATACATGCCTGCACATATCACCCTGTACGAGCTCCGTTCAAATTTTGGGCGCGATCGCAGCATATTTGACAGAGATATCGATGGAAACCACTTTTGCCCCATATAAGTAAAATAATGGTCTCATAAGCATTTGATTATAAAATTGTGTTCACTTGTTTTAGTTTGCAAACATATGCAATTTTCTTAGCATATCTACTGGCTACATGATAGCATAGCTTTCAAGTTTCGTGCGAGCAAGTCGTGCCTGCAAGCCAGGGAGAAATGACAGGAGACCGTGGCGGGACAAAAGTCGCATCCCGTAGAGGGACAGAAGTCGCATTGTGATGGCTTAGAACCAGAGGGGTGCGTGAGTGACATTTGGGCAGAATGAACAGGTGAAATGAAAGCTCTCGAAGAGATCTTTCTTATGCTATTGGTCAACTTTGTATGCAGTTTTAATGTGAAAGATAAATCTTAAATGCAGTCAAGACAAATAATTTTGCCTCGTAACTTTTGTCAAACCCCCTGGTTCCAGTCAATTGGATTATATAGGCTACTTTCATTTACAATGACGTTACCTTATGAACACAAATAGCTTAACCTATAGGCCTACATAAACACTATAGCCTAAAACCATGTTTATTTACAATGTATTTTCTTTCATTGACAGCATGCCAAGAGTTAGGGTGAGGAAAACGACACGCGGTCTCTTTAGCCCTGAGACCATCAGGCAGGCATCTCAGCAGGTCGTTGAAGGCTATATATTATTATGATATTATGTCTAATAATACATTTGTTGAAAGTAAAGAGAATTACATGCCAAAAAAACCCAGATAGGACACACTTTGCAGCAGTGGGACTTTTGCCCCTCTCCTATGAGACTTTTGTCCCGCTCGGCAGGGACAAAAGTCACATTGCGCTTGGTCCGTTCTCGCCCTATTTATGTTGAACTCTTATATCCTAGCACGAACATTACAGTTGATATTAGTGACGGACATGTGCAAGTTGTGTGTCATAAAATGTGGAATCTCTATTAATTTCGGAGTAAATGGAATCAAACCAAAAAATGCAACTTTTGACCGGCTCTCCCCTACTCAGAGGGAGATAGTGGTGCATGGT
>NC_140235.1:25751248-25803748 GCF_949987555.1 Borostomias antarcticus | reverse complement strand
GAGTAATTTTGATATCAACTTACGAGAAGACTGTTTTTTTAAGTACTCACATTTTCCTCAGATTTAACTTTGCATTGTATTTACTTTTACAAGACCCACACTTACTTTAACATATTCAGTTTTATTAGCTCTACCATTTACTAATGCTCTGGCAAAGCCAGTTATACCTAAATGGGTTTCATTGAGAAAATGGGAGTGAAGTAAGTATTTGGGGTATTGTAAAACTGAAATGATGGCATCGTGACTCAGCTGTGGAGTAGGGCTACATCATATAATTAGAAAAGTAATGCCGTACTGCCAAATTATCAGAATTATTTGCAGCTGAGAGGGACTGGGAGCTCAGCCTCTCCAACCTAATCAAAAGTAGTGAAAAATATGTTCCACTTAATTAGAAACCCTCGTTTGACTAATAGCTAGCTGCTCCTTTTTTTTAATGTGGGGAGACTCTTAACATGTGAAACAAGTGTGGGAGAGCCAATGAGAGCCAACGATAGCGGTGTAATGTCTGGAGCTGGCACCGTACAGCGTTAGGTGTGACGCAGGCCGACCCCCACCCCTCTCCCCTGGTAGCTCACTTGTTTGTGTTTGTGTGTGTGAGAAGCACTGTAGCTGTTTAGACGAGATGCAACATGTGTTTTTTTTATAGACCGACCGACTTGGCACGGCAAGGATTAAGACGTGGAAACGGCAGGTCCCACGGTGATTCGTAAACGAGGGTGGAAACATTGGAATTCCTGCGCGCCTGGGATCAACAAATCAAGGTGGCTTCCCCTCCCCCGCCCCCTCCCTCCCTTTAAACGCAGAACTTACGAGCAGGTTGTTTTTTTCCATAACCTAACGGTATAATTCTGACCTTTAAAAAAAATAATCCAGCTCCGCGCAGCGTGTTGCCGCCGAACCGAGCGCCTGTCCGTGATTGAGGGTGGGAAACAACTAATCATAAGTGCTTCCATAGAGAGCGCCATCCATCTGGGTGAGGCGCGGGGGGAGGCTGGGGAGGGCTCTGGAGGCTGGGTGAGGCGCGGGGGGAGGCTGGGGAGGGCTCTGGAGGCTGGGTGAGGCGCGGGGGGAGGCTGGGGAGGGCTCTGGAGGCTGGCATCAGTACTTAATATGGATTTCACTCTCCTGACCTTGTCTCATTACTGCAGGACATTGTCACCAGAGAGACTGGGAACGAGTGAGAGAGAGAGAGAGAAGAGTTATGAGGGAGTAAAATGAGATTACAAAAATACAGCTGAAATGGAGATATAATTAGGGAGAGAGGGGGGGGGGGCAGAGAGAGAGAGAGAGAAAGAGAGACAGAAAGAGAAAGACAGAGAGAGGGGGGTGAGGGAGAGAGAAAGAGAGACAGAGAGAGACAGAGAGAGGGGGGGGCAGAGAGAGAGAAAGAGAGACAGAGTGAGGGGGTTGAGGGAGAGAGAGAGAAAGGATAAAAGAGAGATAAAAGAAACAGAAAGAACATAACTGAGAGAAACAGAGGGAACCCGAGGGGTGTGTGCGTGTGTGTGTGTGTGTGTGTGTGTGTGTGTGCGTCCCTGTGGGTGGGTGGCACCTCTCTGTGCCAGGCCAGGTTGCATGCCACACCATGCTAGCACCACATGCCACCCTCCCAGCAGGTACAGAGGCGTGACAGACCTCCATCACGCTCTCTCCCCCTCTCCTACCTCACCACATGTCCAGGGTACGAGGGATCTACGGGCGTAGAAGGAGGGAACCGTGTCGTTCAATTAAGGCCTAGTGATGGGATACACTAGGTGTGTGTGTGTGTGTGTGTGTGTGTGTGTGTGTGTGTGTGTGTGTGTGTGTGTGTGTGTGTGTGTGTGTGTGTGTGTGTGTGTGTGCGTGCGTGCGTGTGTGTGTGTGTGCATGGGGACCAATTAAAGAACAGGATGCTACAGTGCAATTATGTTGGACAGTGTGAGGCATTTGAATCGTCATTGAGTCTGAGGTGAACAAAAGGACACTGAGAAAGCAGTGGCAGGAAAAGCCGGCACTTTCTCTGAAAACAAAATAGCTGAAATACTGTAGCTGCCAACATCATTAGATACACAAATACTGTATGTCTCATGCTGATAGCATCGGCCGCTACGGCATGTCAGCTTATTAAAAGAGCTGCTTGTCCGACATGTTTTTTCTAATATGAAATCACTGGTTCCTATTTATTTGTCTAAGACTTGGCCTCCACGAGTCTGTCTGCCTGTTTGCACTCCTGAACATTAGTGGGAACGTCTCTTGTCTTTTAAACAGTCCCTTCCATCCAAGTGTGGTCTATAGTTGTAGGAAACTGATCGCTCGAGTCAAACTTGTCTGGGGTGTTTATTGATATTCGCTGTCGTTTTGAGATGTCGATGTCGTCCAGAGAGCTTGTGAGACAGATGAAGTGAGGGAGAATGGCAAAGAGGGGTAACCTCTGCCCTGCGCATGTGAACACACTCTCTCTCTCTCTCTCTCTCTCTCTCTCTCTCTCTCTCTCTCTCTCTCTCTCTCTCTCTCTCTCTCTCTCTCTCTCTCTCTCTCTCTCTCTCTCTCTCTCTCTCTCCCTCCCTCCCTCCCTCCTATGATCCCGCTCATAAGATCGTTCACTCACTTTCACCCAGGATCAACCAATCCGGAGAGTGGCTATTTAAGCAAAGTTGGGGGGGGGGGGGGGCGGTGAGTGAGTGTGTGTGTGGGGAGGGGGCAACATGTGTATCCAGGCCTCAGCAGAGGTCTCGCCACCCACACCCCCCCCCCCCCACCCCACCCCCCCCCACCCCCGACGCCTCTTCCTGCCTCTCGCCGCAGGAAGGGAACCATGGGAACTCGGGGCGACCACCGTCACCTCAGCCTCCAACTCCGCCAAGAATGACATCAGATTTGATTGACCCCTGTCGGGTTCCGAAAGTAAGGCCTGCGATGTGCGCGGTGGCGAGTGTGTGGAAGGATGGTGGTTGTTGTTTCAGGTGGTGAGTTTCTCTCCTACACACACATTTCAGTGGTTGCTCCATGGTTGTGTGAATGTGGATCAAGTCTTTTCTACTGAATTTGACTTCCCTTTATGTGGGAGCGTTCGGCTCGGTAAGTATAACGCAGATTAGAAAGCATTGAAGTACTGTACACAGACCATGATCAGGGGGAAGTAGCTACTCTGACGCCTGTGCATGTTAGCATTTTGTCTAATTTATTAACATCGCTAAATGAAAGCATTCATTTTACTCCAGTGTCCAAGTTCAATCCCAACAATGTACAGCCTTGATTTTTACTAATGCTTCTAGTAGTGCTTTTAGTTTTGTGTTGGAATACACCTAACCCTTTACCTTGTGAGGTAGCTATATTAGTGAGACGAGAATCCATCTTTCCAGGCTTCAAGCTATGCACTTGTGGCCAGACCACAGTGGTTTGGACCAATCAGCATGCTACAAGGAACTACTGGCAGCTGCAGGCGTGGTTTAGGTGTGATGACAGCAAGAAGCGAATGTTCCTTTGAAAACAACAATGGCGGCTCCTGAAGAGGTTAGCATAGATGCTGTTATAGAACTGATATAGATGCTGTTATAGAACTGTTATAGATCTGAACTGGGGAGTATTTCTTAATTGAAAGAAGAGCAAAGAATAGCGCCAAAGTCTTTTCTCGATGGGAAAGATGTTTTCGCTCTTCCCCCGACTTGTTAGTTGATCTGAATGGTTAAAGCCTGTGATAGACGATTACAGACAGATGGTTCATCCAATCATTTTGAAAGTGCCTGCCCTTTTCCAAGGACGACTTCCCAGATGGTTCTGTGTAACAAACCATCTGGCACTTCAGGTTACCTAACCCCAGCCCTAACCCCAACCACGCAAGTTTAAAACCTAACCCTAACTGTAATTCCGTCAAAATAGCGTCAAAATGTAATTTTGTCAAAGTAAGTGATGAAAGCATAATTTCATCAAAATAGAGGACAGTAATGCCGACCATAGGGGCTCTAATGTTTTGAATTAGACAAGGATATGCGAATATAGACAGTCGTCAGAATAGTAGTTCAGTAATAATAGGTTGCCAGATATTATAGAGGCCAAGAAATGACTGTGTTCAAGTCATTTTACTAATTTTCTGTCCATCTCTCTTTCTTTCTCTCTCTCTTTACTTTCTCGGTGGTGCTGCTGGCAGAGGGTGAGACCTGTGGTCCCCAATGCCCTACAGACCACGGACAATTTGTCACCTGGCGGTATTTTGCCAGTCCTCTCATCACACACACACACACATACACACACACACACACACACACAGGCATGTGTACAGACTCATACACAGCCGGGGAGGCGAGGAGTCACAAAGCCAGGGGAATGGGCGGGGAAAATGGCTCCCCAGCAAGGCAGTCTGGGAGAAAATAGGTCACTGTGTTCCTGGTGACTCCTCGCTACGCCACAACGAGAACAGTTTGCCTGACTGAGTCAAACAGACGAGCGGGGGCTTTGGTCGTGTACCTTTGGGTGATGAGAGTGTTTACGAACACTAACGAGTCAGATTCCTCACCATGAATGATCACTGACAAAATACTGCAACAACACTGTGGATAAAATCAACAGCTGCTTGTCGCTTTATTCATGAATGTCCTACTGTACTGTACTGTACTGCTGAACATGAAAACAGAGTTACACAGATACCACAAATGTGAGAAGAGAGTAGCCATTTCAGCAGCGCTATTGACACTGTCATATTCTAGTTTTACACACACGGTACCAATTAGTGAAATCGAAATAAGCGATGAGGAAACCGATGAGAATGCCACAGCAAACCACAGCGTCTGTTGGCCTAGCGTCGGAAAGTGGAATATGCAGATTCACTTGTTTTGGCCTCTGGAGGCGTTGGATGCCATTACACTGACTTATCTCATCCCCCTTTCCTTTCATAACAGGACACAGTCACAGATATAATTGATATGAGATTTAGGGGGTACATTTCAGTGTAATTAGAATCTTGGTAATTTGGCTAATTAGATCTAATTGTTATGTGAGAGCGAGTTTGATTAAAACAGGTTTCCCCAAAACGAGAGAGACAAAAATATTTAGTCGGATGACATCGGTGAAATGCAACCCCTAATTAATGAACAAACAAGGACAAATATATAGTGAGAGGGTAAAACACAGAGAGAAAGAGTGAGAACAGGTGTTGTTTTAGTGAAGACTGTGTTGCTCTCTTGATCAATATAACCGGCAACTTAGTGGTGCCTTGTACTGTACATGGAGGTACAGAGTTCAGAGGTCTTTATGGTTACAGAGATGTGCTAGCACTCTAAAGGTCAGTTTACTGCACAAACATCTAAACTGTAAACTTCAGCTCTCCTGTAAAGATGGTTTGTCTGAAGGTAATCTCAAACTAGTCCAAGATGGGTCCAAACAGCTGCAATAACACTAAGGCCTGGTTCATAGTCATCGCAAGCCACGCTGACGCGGCTGTGAACACGGATCTACGCAAGTATTTTGGTTCACTCTGAACGCGCGGGGGTCGCTGCCTTGCGTCAGTGTCCCTATCGGTTTGTGTGTAAATAGCACTTGCGCTCGCATAAAGTTAACATTTTTGGCATGACACACGTTTCTACGCAAGGACGCGTCAACGTCACCTTGCGTAGCCTTGCGTAGCTCGCACTAGCGTAGCTTGCGTTGACTATGAATGGGCCCTAAGTGGAATTTACAGCAATGGCATAAATGGGTTGAGAACATCCAAAATGGTGCCATTTAAAATGAGTCACAAAAGGAAACGCCTACACATTTTCGCAATGTCCTAACTCTCATTAAGACTTATCTGTGGTTTTTGGACAGATTGTGTTACACGCATGTTTCACTAGCACTGTACTAACCTCAACCTCTAATAATCCAATAGATTATGACTAGATTAGACAGATATACAGTAGGAAAACAGGTTGTCCCTTCCTTCGCATGCCCTGCAATATCTTTGTTCTGACAGTCTGTTTGAATATGTTTACCTTACTGAAATCTGTGGTATCCAGTACCAAATTGGCTCCATCAAATTACAACACTACGTTGGATCAAGCACTTTGATTTTGTGCGCGCCTATTCTTTGAGAAAAGTGGTTAAGACTACATTTTCACACATCAAATGAGTTGTAAGGTCGGCAAGTGCCTTTCATGTTTCTTCAAACAGATATCAACCGCATAGGAAACCTTCATACTGTAACAAAAGAAGAAAAAAAAAACATTCCTGGTTTATTTTCATTTGCCCCAAAATGACTGCTTTTGTCAATACTTGCACTAAGGAGCATTGTGTGCTGTCTTTGAAATTGGACTTCAGGGTTTACGGTCATCATGATCCCATGTATGTTTTTTTGTGGGTAGTTGCTTTTGAGGTTGGCAACCAACACAGCTTACTTTTTGATATGCAAATGTGGAAGGAGAAAATGAGAGGATAACATAAACTACAAGAAAGAGACCAGCAGATCTGCCCTATCGAGCACAAACTTCAAATACCAAACATTATTTATGTAGGACTTCTGTATTATGAACAACTGCAGAACAATCAAAGTCTTTTAAAAGTTGCCAGAAGGTTTTAGTCATTTCTGCCAGTTGTCATGAATAGTAGAGTGGCTCATCCTCGAAAAAACGTCATTCTCTTTCTTCTCTGGTGCATGGTGTGCTCTCTTACAGTAGGTCTGATTAGTTGTTATTGCTGTGGAACTACAGTAAGTGCATCATATCACCATTCATCAGTGAATAATTTCACTCATTGATTTGTTTTTGCCATATGTGAAGCTATTTGTTGTGTGCTTTGAATGTATTTACAGGATTTTGCACATCTGATGAGTGCCTTGTAAAATCAGAGCAGATCATCAATGAGCTCAGTCTCCTGTGGTTCTCTAGATGGCAGTAATATCCCTCAATCATCGCAATATGGATCCACAATTCCACATAAAACACACAGCTCTAGTGCCAGAGAGGCAGATACCATCATTTAAGGAGAATAGAATGGTGAATAAAAAGCATAAACAATCCCTTATGCGTGTGCCTCATCCAGTCCTCAGGTGATGTGCAGTACACACACCAGCCCAGAGTAAGACAAACATCACAGCATGACGCTGGTACACAGAAAGGGGGATATAGGAGGGATTTCTTAACTAAACTGGCAACATGAATATCTCTCTTCTCTGATCGAACTGATGAACTGTGAGATAATTACGCTTTACAGTAAGTTTGCGTTAAATTAGTTTGGGAGTGGTCTGTCAGGGGCCTTGTGGGTGACTAGGGTACAGTCATCCACCTACAAAAGTCTATATCTATCAGAGACAGAAAAACCCTCAGTAATGTGCTTTGAGGTTAAAAAAGGACTGCAAATAATCCTGCAATCATTGAAATGCTTCCTTTTGTTCAGCCCGGCTGACTTCTATTCATTTTGCATTTTCTCCCTGCCTCTAGATAGTTGTGTGTCCTCGTTTGTGTTGGCTGTATTTTCTTATAGTGGTAATCATTTTAATTCCCTCAGTATGTTCAGAAGATGTCAGCGAGTAGTCTCTGATCTTGTTTAATATGTGACCAGGAGCTATAAATTACCAACTCCCAGGAATGAGGAAACATGGGTACATTTTTATTCTCGAGGGAGTGTGAGTTTTCCATTTCTGTGTGGTAATGTGTGTTGTATTCGCCCTGTATTAATTTAAGTTTAATTCAAATAAAAAACAAATCCATGTAACTCTTTTTGTCAAAATAGGAAATAGCACTTTTATATTCTTTTAATTCTCTTTGGGACATAGGGAGATGTTTTTTTTTTTTTCAGAATATATTTGGCCAAGGTGTTTCCTGTGCTGTTGCTGCTTGATACATCCCTGTTTACTCATTAAAATCAAATGCTGTGAGCCACAATTAAGGGGGAAAAACATTTTGTCCAACTCCACTTTGCAGGGCAAGAAAATACACAACAACTAGGCCATGTGTTGGGCAAGAGTCTTGGCATTATGCTCTTGTACTAGCCAAAACATGCAGTACTGTACATGCAAAACAGCATGTCCCAAAAGCACCAAGAGACCAAAATGATGGCATATAATACATACAGTAACTTATACAGTCCTCCATTCATAAGCACAGACAAAGCTCAGTCGTTCATTTTCAGTCTGGAGTGTTTAAAGTATGTTAGCATGACATACTGTATTCAGTAGTTCAGTAGAAAATATTTTTTCCTTGACATCTGGCCATCACAGCCCGTCACTGCGAGGCACAGCTAGTCGTCATCCACATTTCCGCTGTGCGAGTGAAGTTGATAATGAGCCGAGACTTACTGTAGGGAGAACTTATACTCCTCCATCTCTTCAGCGGAGAGGTTTGCCGGCATCTCCTGTTTATCTGTCTGCCGAGGCGCTGCGCTGCCTCTCTCGCTGGCGTTTGGGCTGTTTATCTTGTTGATTGGCTTCTTCTGTGAGGAACAAGGACCAGGGAGATGTGCAGATGTCGTTTGTAATCAAAGGCGGAAATAGTTAAATGTATGTGTATGTGTTGAAACACCTTGCTGTATTGTCTGTTGTTGTTTTGATCTGTCTGTTATTGTTTCATGTGGTGTTTCTGTAAAGCACATTGCGTTGCAATTTGCAGGAAATGTGCTATATAAATAAAGTATTGATTGATTGATTGATGTATTTAAATGTTTTTATTTATTTATTCATTTTTTGGGAGGGTGACAGTATATCACCACACTTTTGAGCACATGTCTCTCAGACAAGAAGAGTGAACGAGCGACACAGAAATGACCATGTAACAAGTTTGTGAGGTAAAATAAATGTGCAGTGTTAAAATACGTGATGTTCGTTGGGGCAGTTTAACGACTGCCGCTGTTTTTCACATTTGCTGTCATAAACACAGTCAATGGAGTTAGGAAGTGGGTTTTAAATATTTCACAGAGGTGCTCAGGAGCTGTATTATTTGTTAAGCCGGCAACGTGTTAACGGCTTGCTTTCCCTCGCCCTGTCAACCCTGCTTTGCCCTTGGGTGGGCTTAGGGTCTCCTGCTAGAAGTTGCGAAATACTCAGTGATGTATGTTAATAAGGTCTGCAGCTTGACTAAGCTCTCTCTGTCTCTCTCTCTCTCTGTCTCTCTCTCTCTGTCTCTCTGTCTCTCTCTCTCTCTCTATCTGTATATCCCTCCCTCCCTCCCTCCCTCCCTCCCTCCCTCTCTCTCTCTCTCGCTCTCCATCTTCTCAGTCTCTCTCTCCACCTGAGAAACTGGGCCTAGGGTGTACTAAATAGGGTAAGGCCATATAAAACCTCCATCGCTTTCACACAGCGCAATCTTTGCCAAAGAAAATGCGAATTCCAGAGTGATGATCACAATAAAAAAAGGTGGAAAGGGAGAGAGAGATAGAGAGAGGAGGAAACAGGAGCTATATAAAACGGCAATGTTCTCTGTTGTCTCCCCACAATAAATTTAATGCAATATCTTAAGAGCGGATTTTTCGAACCAGGACTCCTGCCCTCTGGGCGAAGTGGTCGCCTGGAGAAAATTCATTTTAATTAGCCCGGCACCGCAGGTTGAGGGGTTGAAATCCGATCCCCTCTACACCCAGGTTGGGGCAGGTTGGAGATCAGTCCACTTAATCATTAGACAACTGGCTTCGACTCAGTGACATTTGACAGAGTTAGCAGCGTTCAAGGGGAAAAAAAACAACAGGCCTACAGAGGCTGTGGAAAAATAAAACCTCATATCAACAAACTCATTCATCTGAGAGGTCAGTGTTGATCATTGGCCTTTTTAAGGGGCACGTGTATGGCTACAGTAAAGGGATCTTTTAAAGAATAAAGGGCTTAAGGAAAGGGGATGCGTGCTTATGTGGAGCAGGGCATCATTCACTCTGTCTACCACAACAAAAACGTCATGACAACAAAAGGGCGCATTGAAGAGACAGCGGCAGGTCGGAGTGGAAGGCTGCAACGCCAGATCAGCACTGAAAGTCATTCCACAATTACCACTTCAAAGCGTGGCAGGTAATGTCAAGGCTTTGATTAATTTAGCTTAAGTCCTCTGTGGCTCAGGAGGAGGCGTGTTCGGAACGGTAGAACAAGGGCCTCGCTGGCAATGCTGATTTCACAGAATTGTATCTGCTTTGGCTTGTCAGGCAGATCAAAACTGGCTTTGAAGACTGAAAAATACCTGTTAGTGTGAAATGTATTTTGACAAATCTCAGATAATATGGACAGTATGGTGTGTGTGACGGGATGTGGGGGGAGGGGGGGGGGGGGGGAGGGTAGAGTATTTATTTCGAGGGAGGAACACTTTCCTGAATCTGGTTGTTACCTTTTGGTGCATTTCTACCATCAGATCAGTCCTTCCTGCTGTGTTCCCAGGGACTGCTCCAGAGGAATGTTTACCTGGAAAACAAATAATTATGCTGGGGTGGGGTGGGGGTGGGGGTGGGGGGTCTCACTAGCATGTCACACCTGGCAATGAGAGTGAACATTTTGAAATTAACATTTTTATTTTATTTTTTTCTCAGAAGCAATACCATATCAATGTCATCAGCCCACAGAAACAAATAATAGTACAATACTTCATCTTCCTATTATTGCCAGATCAGCTGTACAAGATGAGGTATCATTCATTTTATGACAAAAACTGGATAGTCCTAACACTGAAATAACATTAAATAATAATCAAAATAATGGCAATTCGCCCCAGACCTATAAAAACATGTGTATGCCTACAATATGTGTAAAACATCAAATAAGCATTGTTTAAATGCCTGTCCCTCTATGCAGTGCCGTGGTGCACTGATTCTACTTGAGGCAGGTACAGTAGCAAAGTTGTTTTGTTGTACTGTCTGGAGACTTTGCAAAAGCAGCAAAGTCTTTGAGGCTGCTTCACTGTGTGCAGACAGAGAGAGAGAGAAAGAGAGAGAGAGAGATAGAGAGAGAGATAGAGTGCGTGTGAGTGAGTGATGGAGAGAGAGAGACTTATGAAACTTCCCAGCTCTCACATCTCCCACAATCTAAGAACCAACCTTCCGAGGCTGAACGCTCTAATGCATGCAATTAGACATGATGAAAAATCGAAAAAGAAATTACATTTGGTTGTAATACATTTCTTCATTCTTCTTTCCTTCGGAAAATTACTTTTGAAGTGTTTTTTTTTCTCTCACTCCTTTTCTTGTCTCTTTTTTTTGCTGTAATTTAAATGGTAAGCCACCAGATGTGTGTCTCATGCTTGAAGAGAGGGAGCTCTGCATTATTTAGCATATTAACATTCACAGAATTTAAAAAAGGGTTCCTGCATTGCCTGGAGGTTGTAATTAAGTAAACCTTAGCTTGATACATGTAAAAATCCCACTATGTGAAACTTTTTTTTTTTCCTGGAACCAGTCACATCTTCATAATAAATATGGAAACCTCCAAGATGATATAATTTCTTATCTTGCTGCAGGATTAAATATATCGGTAATAATAACTTTTAAATATAGGCGACATATCAGAAATCCCTCAGACAGCTACAATGTACTTAACGCCAAGAATATTCACCTTCGTTCTTATTTTGGAGCCTACATCAGGTTTAATTTCAACACAGATGAAGTTTTTAATTACAGGTTTTGCTGGTAAACATTTGGTGTGCCTACAGTTACAAGGCAATAGGTTTATGTTATATTAGTTATTTTCTAAGGAAGTACACTTTTTACCTACTGGAGCTGGCCGTATGGTTGCATACTGTAACTACAGTATCAGACTGGCTTACAAGGATGGTCTTGATTTCATTAGGAGTCCTGTTCTAATATGCAATAGACACATTTGAAATGCATAGAGGAGGAGCCTGTTTCTAAGACAGTATTGTAAAGGTGCACAGTGGGTACAGGAGATGGCAGTTACTTACAGTAAATGTCAAATATGGAGAGGGAGTTTAGAGGTGACAGGGGATCTAAACAGGAGTGGAACCCAGCCAGTGACCCTCATAGTGTCAAAATGTTATTCTAGAAACCTGAGTTCAACATTGCTTTTTGAAATCCTGTCATGCATGACATCTCAGAATGAACTCAGCTCACTCAGCAGACATGAATACTCTACTGTGATTGACACCACATCCAAAATAAGAAAATGTATATAAACAAAAAAAGCATGATTTAATCATACTGTTATACCTTTGCACTAAAAACAATCCCTTTGTTGTGAGGGACAGAAGACTGTCAAGGCCGATCCGATGATGGCACAATGTTGCATACGAACGACAGGGTCGAGGACATATTCATCATGCTTGTTTGTGTGCGGCTTTAGATCCACCGTACAAGGCAAGACAAGGCAGCCCAAGGCCAGATGCTGGTCCACACACACACCATAAACCCTGTCAGCAGCAACACTGGCTCAGCGACTCCACCACAGACACAGCCGTTTTAATAGGAGAGGGCACCACACTGCTGCATCGCCCTCTAATTATGTTCACCCAAGCCCCGATACTCAGATGGTGTGGAACCAGAATTAGCGCAGCGTTGACAGCTATAGGCGATGTCCGTGAACTCGGAGCACGGCCGCCGCAACCCTGCTTCTCCCAAGGCCAACAACAGCTCCTTGTTATCCACAGCTCTGTGAGCTGTGCAGAGACCCGGGCTCGGGCAGAAAAGGGCCTCGGGGCCGTGGCTCCGGTGAGACCCGGGCCCCCGTTACTGGTGGGGCAAGAAGCGACCGGCCGAGACCCTTTCACTCACCTGGGCCCCTAATTGCCCTGTGATTGGTCCAAAGTTGCCACGGATAGAAGGTCAGTGAATCATTGATTACCCCGGAGGACGTCGCTAGGATTGCGTGGCGAGCGAGGTTGCTACCCGGAGGTTGGTTCTGCTGAAGCGGGGCGGGGTTTCAACATAATGTTGTGTTCTTGTGAACGCATTATACAAACATAAATGTTTAGCATGCGGCCAGGCAATCTTGTTGGATGTAAAAGATTGAAAGTTATCCAGTGCTGTCATATCGTAGCCTTGGCAAATAAAATAATCGGCATTGCTGAAGTCAAGTTTCTTGCTTCCAAACGCATTGAGGGCATATACTGCATTTGTCTTGGCATGGGGAAACTAGAGTTATGCAGCTATTCCCTCAGCTTGAACAAGTGTCCCCCCCCCCCCCCCCCCCACACATGGGTGTTTTTGTCCCCCTCTATCATGTTGACTTATCGAGGTTATGCTCCTATGTTCACAAACAGACTTTGACACAGCAAAGGTCATAACATTCATTTCAAATACGGGCTGCGGATTAATTGGGGGAAGGAGAGTGACTGACTGTAAGGGGATGACGTCACAGTGTGACTTTAACTCCGGTGACCATAGCTCGACCCTGAGGGACCTCATCCTGAGAGTGCAGGGCGGAGAGACAATCCTCCAAATTGTCGTTGTGCTCAAGGGGGCAAATATTTGCATTTGCCGAAATGGCGAAAATAAAGTCACAAGACATGGAGCATCTCAACTCAGACGCTCTGCATGCAGTTACTGATCCTCTGAAAGTGATCATAAAACAGTGCTATTCTAATGAGTCATTTGAATTCAGACAAACCCAGTGTAACCGGATCAGTCAGTTAATGTGAAAGGTCAGCTAACCCATAGCACCTCCAGCAAGATTCTATGTTAAAAAGGCAAACATCCTCCATGATGTTCTGACAAGGCAAAACCGGATTACTATTAGCACATGGTGAGTGACTCTCTGACAAAACAGTAATTTGCATTTAACAACGATTAATCTTTTCTTTCTTTTTTTGAGATATCAGGTTGTTACTTTTTGGTCTATAACAGACATCTCATCATACACTATGATTTTTTTTAAAGGCGATTAATTAACTTAAGGCCCGAGGAATACACACTTTTAGTCTGTCAAGTTGGATTATGTGCATATTATTTCTGAGACAAGCAGACATATACTTTTCCTGATTCAGAGACAAATTAATAATGAGAAAAATGTTATAGTCAAAGAAAAATGAATCTCCATACAGCCATCAAAAACAGAAAGGATGTGGAATGTAAGGAAAGGGGCTTGAACTTGAATGAAATACCAGACTTCAACCGAACACCGGATAATAGAATAGGAATAATTTGTTCCTCTTTTCCGTACTGAATTGGATTTCCATTTGTGGGTAGGTTAAAGTTGTCGGTCCAATCTCTTTTTCAACCTTGACGTAATCTCTCCATCTGAATATCATAACTCGCTCCAGAAGTAACGCAACATGAACAGATCTGTATGCAAATAGGACGGGGATGTCAAGTCGACTTAGGAAACGACCTCGTTGAGGTGCTGCAAGGGACACCTTTTGATCCGTTATTCCAGTAACGGATCAGGTTCACCTCTCTAGCCAACTCCTCACCTGACTTCATTTGTGTGTGTGTGTGTGCGTGATTGGAGTCACGGTACCGTATGCCTATATGTGGACGAACATAAATCTCCCACAATGCCTCCCTCTCCCCGGCAACAGCGGGGACACTTCCCTTGTGGGTGTTAGGATCTCTCTGGGAGGTCAAGGGTCACCGTGCAGAGGAAGTGACAAGCTGTGAAATGTAAAAGACCAATTTCTTCCACATGTTGCGGCGCTAGCAGAACACTGCAGAGCTGTCAGCCAGCATCACGTTAAAATGGGCCAGGTTGCTACCCAGCAGACCTGTCACAACTCATTTGTAATTAAAAAGGCTGTGTGATGTTTAAAGCTGAGCACCCCAGAAACTTTTGAGGACTGTTAAATAAAGATGAGCACTACCAAAAAAAAGTGATATATTAATAACAGAGAGCTCGTCTTTGTACTAGATCAATACCAAATGAGCCTGCGTTTGATTCTCAACATGGCCAGGATGTTGCATGACCTGAAAACTCCGGGGTGAAAAGAGACGTGTGTTTTGAGTGAGGAAGTGGCGGCGTCGTCATTGATAATAGCGGGCCGTTATTATCCACTTCCTGTACACAGATGGACGGTGTTACTTTTTACACTTGCCTGTCCGTCCTGTTGAGAAAATCCATGGGACTTAGCATACGGTTGATCAGTAAGAAACTGTACTACAGTATCTTCTATGATACCGTTGGAATATCATAGATGAATCCCATCAGTCAAGACTAGGAGGTCTAATATGTTTGATCATAGGAATCCGTTAGAAGTCCTGAGTGAATTGGGTTGACTGGGTAGAGAAACTTGTGATAGCAGAGATGAAGAGATACGGAAGATGATTATTTTTCTTGAGTAATCAGAGTCTAATAAGGATGACTTCATTTGAAGTTAGCTGTCCAACATGGTAGTTTCAACAGGCAGGTTATATGCTTATACTGTAGCAATATCCTACCAGGACAAACAATGTTGTACACAAAAAGTGATTGTTTTTCTCTCATTGAAAGAGAAGAACACAAGAGAATCGCAATGGTTTTCATTCCATTGTCAATGCTGGTTTAGGAATTTGTTTTTCAGAGGTTGTGGTTGCTTTTGTTTTTCACGCACGCATGCAACATGTCCTTCATCTCCATAGGAGATTCCCAACCAATTTAGCCCATCCACAGAACAAAAACTATCATATGCTAGTTGTGCATGTGGGTGGTCCAATGAGTTCCTATCCAAAGAATAGTCCCTTTTCCTCAGTTTAGCAGACACACAGTAGTTCAACAGTTTGCATGCTGCAGTATCACAAGTTTTGTCAGTTTGTTTATTCTAGGAAAGATCTGTCTTCTGAGCTGTATCGGCTACACTGTTCAAATGTTTGACTCAGTAGATTAGGTTGACTTAATAGACCAGCAAACATTGACTTACAGTTGTGTTACAAAGCAGTGTACACAAGCGTCTGTTGAAAGCAATCATTATTCATAGCACATACTGTCATCATGGCCGGTCCCCAGGCGTCATCACCTCAGCGGAGAACTATTGAGACCTGCCACTCTCGTCATCCCCGTGTCTGTGACATTCGCTGACATTTGTCCCCCGCTGTGGCGTGGTGGGCGGTGACGGCGGCGAAGGAGACCCCCCCCCCCCCCCCCCCCCCCAAACCCTCCTACCTGGCAGAGATGACGAGGAACAGCCCGAGTCAGCAGACAGGTGGAGAGGGGACCCCCCGTGACACGGCTCCACAGCGGCCTCCCCCCCTCCCCCTCCTCCTCCCCCCCTTCCTCCTCCTCCTGCTCCCCCAGGGGTGCGGCTACTGCTGGGGCCCGGCTGGGGGGTCGAGGGGGGGTCCAGGGGGGGGATCGGCAGGGTGACGCTGCGCTCCGAACCCCCGGGGCTGCCGCTAGGGAGCTTTTTCACCTGAACAAGGAGGGAGGGGGTAGGGAGGGGGGGTGGGGGGGGTATGGCAGGCAAGGACAAGCTGAGCGTGCGATGCCAGGGTAACAACTGCACTAGGTGGCTGCTAGAGGCCTAGACTTTCATGTGCTGATAGTGATGATAATGCATTAATATGAAAAATACATGGGAGACCCCCCCCCCCAAAAAAAGAAGAAAAAAAAAGAAAGCGATAGAGAGAGAGAGGAACCTTTGTTCAGGCTTTTAATTTCATTAAGCTGCTGAGTAATTGAACCAATGCATCGGGCTCAAATGCATCCGGATATGTTTAGTAAAGATGTGGCATGTTTACAATCTGGGGACAATTTCCAATTTCTCCGCTAAAGCCATCTACCACACACTATGTCCCCTCGAACCAGTCGGCCAGGCCTCTGATGATTGATCTAGTCAGGTGACAGTACATGGCCTATGGGCTCAACAGCCAAACTGGAAGGGACACACGCAGACAGACAGTACAAACACACACACACACACAACGTTCCAACTGAAAGGAACACACACATATTAATGAAGACAAACAGACACACGCACACAGGAAGAGAACTTAGACAGGCCCTTAACCTCAGGGTATAACCAGATTCAAGCTTGAGATTATACACACGCGCACACACACACACACACACACACACACACACACACACACACACACACACACACACACAAACTACATACACACCTGAAAGTACAGGTTGCACAGCCAGTGGTCCAGGTCGGATGAGATGAGGCCTTCGATCTTGCGGAACTGGTCAAGGTGCCGGTGGAGCTGCCCCCTGAGCAGGGGGGCTTTGAACCTGCCCTGGACGACCCGGAGGGACCGGTCAAACGCAGGGAAGGCTGCCCAGCCCAGCACAGCACTGACATGGCTGCTCTCCCCTGGTAGAGCCAGCAGTCTGAACACCAGAACCATGGAGGGGAGGACGTCACTGGACGCAGGCAGGATCTAAACACACACACACATAAACATACACATAAACGTATGTTATTATATACACAGTTATGTATGTAAATGCAAACACCCCTCTTTTCACACTTATAGTACACACTAAAATCAACTTAAATCTTTTTTTTTTATCCAAAGCACTTCACAATGGCCTCTCTCATTCGCCCATTCACACACCAATGGCAGCAGCTGCCATGCAAGGTGCTAGCCTGCTCATTGGGAACAATTTGGGGTTCGGTGTCTCGTCAAAGGACTCTTTGGCACGCTACCAGGAGGAGCAGGAATCGAACCGGGAACCTTCCGGTTCACAGACGGCTACTCTACCTCCTGAGCCTGCCACCCCATGATGCCCTGCTGTACACGCAGGCGCGCGCGCACACACACACAGACACACACACACACACACACACACGTACAGTAGCTTATATACAGTACAGGATACACACATGCAAACACAGACAGAGGGAGTGGTCAAACAGGACAGTAGCCTGCAGCTATACCAACTCTCAGTGTTTAACAGCCATCGAGTCTGAGATGTCCTGATAAAGACTTACAGTTAAGTGTAACATGTGGGTGGGTCATCACCCCTTTAACGTTTCTCTTGCGGACTGACAGTTAGGCCTACTTGATGCAAACTGATATGTAAGACTTACCGGTACACGGTTTGAATAGCATGCATACAGTTGAGAGTGGTTGGGCTTTAAAGGGTGACAAACACACATTCGTATTTACCCGCAGAGCAGTAGACTTGCGTTCCACTTAAAAAATGAACTGACAGCACGGAGCGCGCCACTTCATCAATCACCAGGGGGGGTGATTCATCCCTCTATTAGTTGTAATGGAAAACGCCGAAGACTTCTTTTATCACATAAATCATGTGTATCCCCCTTGCTAATCTGCTTTTGGTATGCACCTGAGAAATGACAGGTAGTACTGTCTGACTTGGGACACAAATTTATGGCATAATATTACAGACTATGGATATTGAAAATATTTCATATTGTTAATTTGCGGTAACAGAAATATAATGTGTGTGTGCGTGCGTGTGTGTTTTGTGTATGTGTGCACATGTGTGTTTGTGTGTGTGTGTGTGTGTATGCGCGTGTCTGTGTGCATGTGCGTGTGTGTATGTGTGCATTTGTGTGTGTGTGTGTGTGTGTGTGTGTGTGTGTGTGTGTGTGTGTGTGTGTGTGTGTGTGTGTGTGTGTGTGTGTTTGTGTGTGCGTGCATGTGTGTGTGTCAGTTGCCAGGCCTGGATGAAATGCATTACAGGCTTTCTCAGGTGGAGCACCAAACAGAACCACATGGTGTGCTGCGCTATGGGCCTGGTGAAAAGGGCTATTAAAGCATTAGAACTATCACATTTCATTAAAAACAGACTGATGTTTGCTGCCCAATTTTGAAAGCAGAAAAAAAAGGAAATGGGGGAGAAAAAAAAGACCCGTCCAGATTCCAACTTAGAAGAGGACTCAATTCCACATAATGACTTTATCTGTCCTTCCTACGTCTTTGGGAAATTAATTTAAAACACCTTCTCTGGAGAAAATAAACCAGGAATTAAAACAATGGCTGAAAAAGATGCAGGGCTAGGGGGTAAAAAGGCAGGATTGGAGGAAAGGAAACAGAGATTAAGTTTATCATCCTTATACCTTCCTCCATTCCACTGGATATTAAGATTTTGAATCCTCCGCGTCCCACTTGAAGTAAACACTCTACAAAGACCGTGGGCTGGACAGCGCTTGTGCGCTTTGCAGCTTGTGCAGTTCATCGAACTGAACTGCGGTGTTAAAACCAACCCCAAACACACACAGAAAAGTGAGGAGGAAAAGAAAGGGAGGTTGAAAGAAAGAAAATAAGCTCCTGGCTTCCGCCTACTGTTGCTAATTCCTCATTTCCTCTCATAAGGCACCGCAAACACTCAGCGGATCGCGCTCTAGCGTCGAGCCAATCCGGCTAGTCTCAGACAAATCTGATCAGCGTCTATAGAGAACAGCTTGGGGTTTGGGAGGAGGGAGGAAGAGTGACACAAGGCATTCGCCGTGGCATTCTTAAACCTTTTTTTTTTTTTTTTTACCTCAGAATCAGAGATTCACAGCGAGGTCCGCATTCAGTTTTTGCCAGATTCTCTCCTTTCTTTTTGTCAGATGGAGCTCAGGACTAGGCTTTCGGAAGGCAGAGGCTTTTATACGCCCACCCATGCATTGACAGTGTCCACATGTGCTAGCTAAGGCCTTCAGAGTTACCATTGGAAGGTTGTCATTTTAGCACGCCCTGTCATTTTAGCACACTTTTGGGAAATGGATCAAAAGGGAAACCCACAGTGGCTTTGGCTTTGTTGCTGTTAAAATATGGTATCAACATAATTTAATCAAGCGTATCCAAACCATCTATCGATGAAGACATGGATGTGAATTCAATTCTCAGAAAATCTGCAATTTTGAGTTTTGAATATGTGCTACAGTAAATGTTATTTGACACTGAGCCACTTCCTTGTTTCTTGAAACTTCTTCAAGGTGATAATTGTGTTCCATTTCTCAAGTTTAACTAGTAGCAAATAACATGTTCCCGTATGGGTGTCACTGTCTACACTGACTCCGAATTGTATATTTTAGTAGCTTCTTAGGTATATTGTCTTTTAACCTTATGCCTCAGACAGGTTTTGTGCTGGGTAGTCAGACTTTTGAAAGAGACCAAAAAAATTAACTGTATTTATGCTTAATTTTCATTCCAATAAAACATTATGTCCTTATGTGAATGAATAATAGATCTCTGGTTTGATTTACATGCATGGATTAAGTGTCAGATTTGAGAAGTTGCTGTTTTATTCATATTGGAGATCCCTGGAGAAAAACCCAGAGGCTCCCACACATATTTTAATACAATCTCTCTCCATCCTCATATACACATTTACTGTTTAATATAACTTTTCATAACCTTCTTTGAATCTGTACCTCTACAGCCTCAGAGTAAGCCACTGGAAACAAAAGATGGAGGGAATTTTTTGAATTATTACAACAGTATGAAAAAACAAACAAATCAAAGCTACTCTACAGTGAGAACCACCACTGTAATAGGACGTGTGCATTGTTCGTTTTATCTGACAGATTACTTCTGTTTGTTTTTAAGATAGCATTAGGCAAATTCTGTATTGGATTTCACTTCAAAGATGTTTCGCCTCTTAGAAGTGAGTGTTTTAATACAGAGCCCCTCAGTGTCAAAATTGCTTTCAGATGAAGAATAGGCTTATGTTTTTACAGCACCCCTCCCCCTATAACATTAGTGTATCTCAAGAACTATGCTCTGAGCAACTTCCCCAAGCATCGTTTCAATAAAGAGGGTCTTATTGAATGAACTCCCATAGCCACAAATCACATCCTGCCCTTTCCCTGCTGAATAAAAACACATTATTCTCAATAGAGGAAGGCAAAGGGGGACTAACATGTCTGTCACCAGGGCTAGTGAGTAAAGCCCCCGTGCCAAGTAAAGGTTGTCTACTCAAACAAACCATTCCGTTTAAATTCATCAAATTCAAGGGACAAGATGAATGCATTCCAAACTCCCCATCACTTTCCAATGAGAACTTGAGCATTCATGAATTGAAACAAATCCCGGGGGTTTAACGTGAACAGATCATGAATGGAAGCTTACGGTGAACAGGCTCTGGTTGATGTTCAGGTTGGTATCATAGAAGTGTCCTCGGTGTTCGACAGGTTCGGTGGTCTTGGCCCACTGCGACTCCTTCACCCGGGACCAGGCGACTGTCCGGCCCCCCAGGCGGCTGTGGAGGGCCAGGCTGATGGAGTAGCGGCCCCTGGGTAACTTGTCCCTGACAGCTCTTAGACAGCGCACTCGTACCTCCACGGGCTGGGGGCTGCGGCTCCAATCTACCTGTGTTCAGGGGGGGTTAGCATTAGCGTTAGCGTTAGCTAATACTAACTTAGCACAAGTGTCAGTTTCAGTGTTAGCATCAGGAGGATCCAGGGGTCAGCATCATAAAGTATCACTCTCTCTCTCTCTCTCTCTCTCTCTCTACCACAGTTCAATCAGTGTGTGTACCCCTCGACCAGACAGCGTTGCTTTTGTCTCATTCACAGAGGATTCATTACCTTGAAGATCTTGTCTGCTTTTGTGTGTCTGAGTATATCCTAAACATCTTGGGTTTGTGGGTTTGTTTGTGTGTGTGTGTGTGTGTGTGTGTGTGTGTGTGTGTGTGTGTGTGTGTGTGTGTGTGTGTGTGTGTGTGTGTGTGTGTATGCATGTGTGTATGCGTGTGTGTGCGTGTGCGCGCGTGGGTTTGTGTTTACTGTGTACATCCTGTACCCCAGATGCATTCTTCGTCTACATGTTTACAATTACCAAGAGGGCCTTGTTCCCTCTTGGAAAAGCTGAGATACTTTTTGGCTTTCCCTAGTGTGACAGTGGCTTCACACTAAGTATACCGTGTACGTCAGATGTTCCGCAAATCTCCAGAAATGCGCCATCTACAGCAGCCGCCTCAGGTGTAAATACAGTCTAAGAAAAATGTCAACGCACATACAGTAAATGAGTATTTGCAAATTATTTCAAAGCGAAACCAATGAATCCGAGTTTCCTAACTCCGAGCCATTGCGATGTACGCCAGTGCACTGTTTCCCCAAAGTGTGTGCCCAACCCCCCCCCCCTCCAAAAAAAAGAAAAAGATGCTGGCGCATTCTGTCATTGGCTGCGTATGCGGAAGCACGTTAGGGAACCACCGAGGGGAGTTGAGGAGAGACGCGAAGGAGAAGACGAGGAGGCAGAGGGGACATGAATACCGGGGATTAGCTGTGGAGGCAGAAAGTTCTATATAAAAACGGGGAGTGCCTGTGGAAAGTCGTAAGCCGGCGCGGCCGAAGCGTGGGAGGGCAGTTTCCACGAGGCGCGCCGCCCGAAGCAAACGTGACATCGGCCTATTGGATGATCGCGGGCGACAGACATGCAGACATGCCTCATAACGTAGTTCCCTCTGAAGATATTGAAGGGTGAAGGGTTTGAGGAGTAGTTTGAGGACCTAAGCTTCACACAAATGGGAGAATTGCACCGATCGAGGTTCCAGAACTCGCTCTGTTGTTTGTTTGCCTGTTTTTTGGGTGGGATGGCCTTATTTTGAGGATTGAGAATGAGTAATAGAGAGAGCTGTGTAGGTACATAGTTAAAGAATTCATGCAACATAATCAGTGAACAATATAAATACTCATTCACTTACTTGTCCCCCACGGCAACTGTTGAACGTTCAAGAGATGTCAGTCGGATTCTAACAGCAGTACTTTGTCTTTGGTTATATTCCTTTATATACATTACTGTGCACTACTACTACTACTACTACTAATATACCACAAAACATAATAACATATTCCTTTAAATATATGATTGTGCATTAACCACTAATACACTACAAAACATAATAGCATTGTTTATATTCCCTTAAATACATTACTGTGTACTACCCACTAATCCTGTACAAAACAAAATAACATTGTTTATATTCCTTTAAATACATTACTGTGCACTACCCACTAATACACTACCAAATGTAATAAACAGAAACACATGCATTTCACAAGTCTCTCACAAAACACCACAGTTTCCAGTTACATGGTGGATTTAGGGTAACACACACCTGTGTGAGTGAGGTTCTGGCTTTTGGAATCCAAACTTGAAAAGAAAAAGAAGGAAACGGAGGATCTTTTTCACAGCATCCCCTGGTGTTCTGTGTTTCCCCTCAGTATCCTCACAGCTCAACGTGACGTAGGCTAGTGCCCTATACCTACCTCCTTTCACTCACACACACACACACACAAGCACACACCCTTGCAGGTGGATTCACTCAGCAGAGCCGTGTGTCTGGCATTGCCCAGCAGCAGGCCAGTCTCACAGGAGCAAAGCCGCGTGCTGAGCCCCTCAGTAATGCCCCACAATCTCCTCACTGAGCATCTTTGCATGCGGAACAACAAAAACAATTTAGGCAGAAGTGAAATTAGTATAATTGGTGGCAAAGCCGTTAAGCCCACACACTGCACATCCAAGAGGCTAGACCTCTAAGCCCTCACACTGGGGAGGACGGAGGATGGGTGAAACAGCAACTTCACCGCACACCAGTGTTCAATTTTCACTGTGCGTCTTTAAAGATATTGTTATTATCTGGCTCTCATGCACACAGACGTTTGTGCGTGTACACAGACGTGCGCGGGGATCACGGAGAGTCACAACATCCAGGGAAGGTAAAAGGGGAAGTGAGCCAATTTTCCATATCAGAGGTGGTTTGTTTGCCCGAAGCCTTGGTTGTGCATAAAGTGCCATAACATTACAGCACTCCTACAGATGAGATCAAAGTATCTTGAACGGATTATCAGCAGTTTTTCTGGCAAGCGGTCGGCCCTTTGCTGAAATGTCTTTTCAGGGCTCCACATTGACTGATCGCTCAAAGTACGCTCTTTAATACACAGGAAATGCCATATACAAAAACGCCCTTTCTCTCTAAGTATAGGCTAATATTAAGAGATTAAGCTTTCTCCTTAATTATTTTCATTTTAATTAGAAATTTTAATTAACAATGAACATCTACCCTTAAAAAAATTTTGGCTTTGGAATGCGGGACGGGGAAAAAAGAGTGAATAAATATGACAATCTTTTTTGGACCTCCGGGCAGGATTACCAATGCAGGCAGACTTAGTTATTAAACACATTCTAAATTAAATGCCTCCATGAATTTTGCACAGAAATATATTTTCATAGTTCTGCATGCCAAATGTGACATTTTATATTTCATATTCATCTGCTGCAGTAATTTTGGGTAAATGTCATATAAACAAAGATTTTGTCATTTACCAATGGAAATTATTATGCATGGCAGGTTGGCCATTGCTTTTTTCCCCCTCTCTGCCTGTGCTGGCTGTTTCAAGTCAGCAAGCCATAAAAAATCTTTATCTCTCTGAAACACAGCAATTTGGGAGATAATCGAATGGTGACTGGGGGGCAGAAATGCCAGTCTGAGGAATTATACCACAATCTCCCCTGCATTTACAACCTTCCTCAAAGCCAGTTGTCACCCTGGAAGGAAAAGCTGATAGAAGATTCATTCCATCTTTAAGCCGGCATGGTGGCATGGCGGTCTCATCCACAGCTAGAGCTACATTACAACAACAACAACAACAACAACAACACTCTCCTACTGAGGACACTGGGCTACTGCTGCCGCTGCTGCCTCACTTCCTGTCCCCCTCTCTCTCTCTTTGAGACCACAGACGCCTTTGATACACTGAGGGGGGGGGAAGGAGGAAGAGACGAGCAGTCTTGCCCACTGTTCAGTGGTAAACATAGGGAAGTGTGTGTGTGTGTGTGTGTGTGTATGTGTGTGTGTTTGTGTAAAAGAGAGCATGAAAAAAGGAACGTATTGCTGACAAAATCCATTCAGCCCACGATTTCACACAATTACATCATTTGACTTCTTTTTTTTTTAGAACTCTCCACTATCTGCTCCTCAGACCACATAAACATCCCCGCTGCAGAGATATCATCTCCCGCAAGGAAACCCTCCCGGAAAGAAACCCACCGATATGGAAGTCAAGGCTTCCTGTTCATGTGCCCTCTCGTTTCCTGTGCTTGTCTCCGCTTAATGGCGGAGAACAGAACCCTACCTGCCAGAGGAGACGTGATTCCCTGGCCCAGGGTGCAGAGGATTCTGGGACTTCTGTCATCTGGCCGTATTTGGCGATTACTTCACCCCGGTGTTCCCGCGGCGCCCTGTGAAGACGAGCGCTAACCCTGTTAGCAGCCACCTGCATATTGTGCTTCCCTTGTTCCACTTTGTAGCCAACAGCGCCCGATCTAATAACGCCACACACAACAAACACTTTCCACCTCTCCCTCCCCGGCCCGCTCGGCCTTTCAATCTGATCTGCTGTAACGTAATAAAGGGCTGCTTCACTCTGTCTCCTCGCCACTTGTCTTAATTCCTCAAAACAAAGCAATATCCTAGGCCCAGCCTGTTAGACAGGAAGAGTTGGGTTGCTAAAGAAGGATAATTCAGCAAATAAATGTTCTGCATCAAAGGCGGCAGCTTCTCTCTGCTTCCTTCAAAAGTATTACGCGTTCTTTCATCAGTTAACAACAAGGCACAATGCGCTTCCTAACACAATTATTCGGCCTGCATTAAATCAAAAACGGTGAAAGGGAAGAATAAAGGAATTACGCGTTCCTTTTAAAAACCAAAAGTCAGCTCGGCATGCCGTTTCCGAGAATGTGGAGTAATTTCTGTCTGGATCGCAGGGATGTAGCCTTAGGTGATGTGTACAATGTCTCCCATGTCTAATGGCCACCCACCAATGATATCAGAAGGAATTTATAGAGTTCAAGGCTGCTTGAAGAAGGTCATCTCGCTACACTCAAACTGTCTTCAACTTAGAGTGCTGGTGTCCGAATAACACCCAGCATAAACAGTGTGCATAGAGGGCTGATGTACATTTTCTTGATTTCATCAAGTCAGCTCTGAATGGTTGCTTCATAATTACTAAAAACTTAAACATGCCTACTGCCTTCGGGGCCAAGGAGGGAGGAGATGTGATGCGTGATTCCAGACTGCAGTGGATGGAACAAAAATTGATGCTCCTCCGAGTCCAATGACATGGACAGATTTTTTTTATGCCTCAGAGCAATATTACCCACAATGCAGCGGCACAGGCAGAAGAGTACCATGTAGAGCACATATAGTATAAATCACACGTCTTCTGTAATGTCAGTCAAATACAAATGATTTACACTCAATTAACGATTATAGTCATGTGATGGAGAGAGATGGGTGCTGTGGTTGACGTACCGTCGTTTGGTTTCCTGCAATTCATGGTCTCTCTGTGGGGGTTGAGAATGAAAACTTTAGCAAACTCAGATGTTGTGAACAGTAAATAGATCTGGTTGTATTATGTTTGGAGTCATCTTAACAGCATGAAGCATTATGAACTATTATTGGAATAAGCACTTCAATTACAACGCAAGAGGAGAGATAAGTGCTGCCACAACACTAATCTGGCACAAAGCATTCAAAACACTCTAAAAATACCAACATTACCCCAGGAAATATCATTTGAAAGAACAAACGTAATCTATCCTTTATGGACACAGGCAAGTACATTATACAATACCTTTGTTTCCCCCCTTAAGAAGAACATTAGTCTTTCCTTCCTCACCCGGTCCTTTTCCTGTGCCGTCCCTCTTCCATGTGCGTCCTGCCAAAAGCATAAGCAGACACCTTGTACGCAAGAGTCGGTGTAAAGTATGTGATAATGGTGGTAGTAGTGCGTATTGGGAGCGGCATCTAAAACAACAGGGGTAATGCAATCTGGAGGCGATCGATGCAAGCAAGACCCTACAGACATGTAACAGTTGATGAATATTTCTGTCCGTATCATTCAGTCAGCACATTTAGTCACCCTATTCAGAGTCCATGACACTGTTAAATGACAGCGTACGCAACCATGAAAGCTTGGCCTGTAGAAATGCGAAAATAGAAAGAAAAACATTTATTTCAAAATATATTCTGAGGATGATATCTCCTCCAAGAGAGGTGGGTGCTAAACAGTTGGAGAGGGAATACACATTATGTGAGAATAAAGCACTGATCCTTGGTTAGTGTACAGAGCACTGTACTGTAGATGCTACTGATTATTCAATGAAAGCCGATGACTCAAGTCTAACCACCACATCTGATCCATGGTGATGTGATCAGTTTTTTTTTCACTTTTCCCTCCCTTTTCTCTGTATAATTTGCAACTCCTAATTATCCCCCTTTTCAAATCAGATTACGTCTATAAATATGCTTGATAGTTTTCTCATCTGTTTAGATATGCATTAATGTTTGGGTTTTGCTTCCTCAATGGGACTTCACAATGAAACCCATCGCTCCTGTTCTCACCCCAGTGTACTGACTGATGGAGTATGAACGATCATTTCATAAGCTTCTTCAGATCTTTACGCTACTTCAAAAAATCCCTTCTCCAAAAACACTGGCAGATGGGGAAAAAAATGTCACGCTCTATTTTTTTGAAAAGAACCTAAGATGTTTGAGAAATCAAGGCGGAAATCCAGGCTTCAGTGAGAAATGCATACAGTAATAATGGAAAAAGCTTTTTAAAAAATCCAATATTGTGCCCGCAAACAAATTAATAGTTTTGAGTATATTCTGTTTTCACACAATGTACGATACGAATCGATTCACTAAATCTGGGCTGGAGCTGAAAAAAAGTACCTAGAATTCATAGTAAAAAGAGATTTCGGTCCAGCACATCTGAAAGTTAGCTGAACTTTTGAAAAGGCTCACTCACAAAAATTAAATTAAAAAAAATGGAGCGCGGCAACACAAAAATCGGAGAGAGCGAGGGCAGTCAGAGAAGCCGCTCGCGTCCATTAGACGGAGGCGTAAGTAATGGACGAGCCTCGTGTGTCGCGTGGGGAATGTGG
The DNA here is from genome assembly GCF_949987555.1 of Borostomias antarcticus. Classification (NCBI taxonomy): domain Eukaryota; kingdom Metazoa; phylum Chordata; class Actinopteri; order Stomiiformes; family Stomiidae; genus Borostomias; species Borostomias antarcticus. The sequence continues at coordinate 25,776,121 of NC_140235.1, read as the reverse complement.
GGGATGACATAGATATTCTCTTTGTGGCCCTGACCTGCTCCAGTGAAAGGCTGCCAAGCATGATCATGTCAGGCTGCACGCGTTCCCGGAGCTGCTGGGCGTAGCGGGGGATGGCCTCGCCTTCTCCTTCCCTCCCCGCCGTCGCCGCCGCCTCCCCCGCCAGCGCCGTGGCCCCCGCCGCCGCCCGCCCACGGCCTGGAGTGCCGCATGGCAGCGGCAGCGGTGGCGTGGTTGGATCACCTGCCACCGCCTCGGACACCTCTGTGTGTCCCCGGGCTAGCACGGTACCTGGAGAGACACACGCCAGTGAGCGCACGTGGATGTGCACACACAGATTGACACGCACACACACACACACACACACACACACACACACACACACATACAGTACAGTACAGCAGAGGTAAAGCTGACACCATCGTACACAGTTTTAATTCCTGTATTCCACTGCAGACTTTGGTTTAAATGAGGCATTTGCATTTTATATACCCTTATCCATCCATTCTTTATCTAAATCACTGGATGTCCCCTCCATACTTACAGTACAGAATATAGGAACAGAATATCACTGGTGCTGAGGCAAAATTTCTGCTACAGTTAGGCTTTTGTCCCACACCATACAGCGTACAGCACTTTCTCTTCAGAAAGCCTGACAATGCTGTGGCAACTTGACAATTAGGCTAGCCCACTGTGCAAGTCAGTTCAGCTGATGTTTTTCTTCTGTACAGTAAGTCTCACTTTGAAAGGCCTCTCTTTCTGTGTTGACATACTGTACTGCTGGGCTCTCTCTTACAGTAGAAAGCATTGCCAGTGTACAATAATGCAGCGCTGCTTCCTCAATAGCGTTTCTGAGGTATTAGCGTAGCTCGCGCCTTCCACGTGTGCAGTCCATGTCATGAAACACAAGACACAGATCAATCCCAACATTTTGCTTTCATCTTCAGCTAAAGACATGGAATATGTACAGGATTTTTCTTGGGAATCCTCATCAAAGCGACTCGCCCTGGCCTGTGTCCATTTCATTAATACGTTGTGTTTTTCCCGCTCTTTTTCCCTGTGTGCTTTGTGCCCGACTGTTAGAGGAAGAGAATAGTCACAATGTCTCAGGATCAGGAGGGAGATGAGGCCTGTATGGAGACAGTCGGCGGCCTACACTGGCGGGAGACATCCAGACAACAGATAGGGTGATTGTCTAAAAGTCTATTGTGGCTAGCCGGAGAGTTACTGCCAGTGACTGTAGCAGAGCAGCAGAAAGGGACTCTGTCTATCCCATGCAACTGTTAATCCAAGATCCTCTTTTTTTTTTTTTGCTGGATTTCATTTACATTCTCAGACAATGGATGGGCTGCTAATCTCGGTGCTCCAGCTAAATCTACAACAATGCCAAATAATGTGAGCGGGCTAAATTCGACCATGTTGGAGCAGGCGTAAACCCATCACTTGTGCATTGGGATTACAAGGGAGATGTGTCATGTCAACAGGATTTCCGTTCGACTGTCTTCTGCAGAACAACAGTAGGCTTAAAACCACCTCAATGTTGCCTGTATGGCTACATATTCAAATGAGCTCCTTGCTAATGGGAGAAGGCATGCCTACTGCAAAACAATGGCCTGTGTTTGGTACGCAAGGTTCGAATGTTTGTCCATTTCAAGAGGTTGTCTTCTCTATGAGAATAAGATAGAGTGGACTGCATGCAAGTCACAGTTACCTGTGAAGTAACCATGGCATTACGAAACAATGCTGCTGTGTTAGCTTTGAGTACATAACAAGTGCAATGACAACTTAATTGAATGTTCTACAGTACGGTTGGAATGGTTAAATGCTAGGGTGGGTCTGGAGTCTGGAGGTAATTCCAGGTAGGTATATAATAGGTGCAGGTCATACCAGGTCTATGGCACTGTAGGTGGAGATCATACCCAGTAAGTCTGATAGGGGGAGATCACACCAGGTAAGTCTATGATAGGTGGAGATCATACCAGGTAAGTCTATGATGGGTGGAGATCATACCAGGTAAGTCTATGATGGGTGGAGATCATACCAGGTAAGTCTATGATAGGTGGAGATCATACCAGGTAAGTCTATGATAGGTGGAGATCATACCAGGTAAGTCTATGATAGGTGGGGATCATACCAGCTAAGTCTATGATAGGTGGAGATCATACCAGGTAAGTCTATGATAGGGGGAGGTCATACCAGGTAAGTCTATGATAGGGGGAGGTCATACCAGGTAAGTATATGATAGGTGGAGATCATACCAGGTAAGTATATGATAGGTGGAGATCATACCAGGTAAGTCTATGATAGGTGGAGATCATACCAGGTAAGTCTATGATAGGGGGAGATCACACCAGGTAAGTCTATGATAGGTGGAGATCATACCAGGTAAGTCTATGATAGGTGGAGATCATACCAGGTAAGTCTATGATAGGGGGAGATCATACCAGGTAAGTATATGATAGGGGGAGGTCATACCAGGTAAGTCTATGATAGGGGGAGATCATACCAGGTAAGTCTATGATAGGGGGAGGTCATACCAGGTAAGTCTATGATGGCTGTTGTATCATCTGCATCCAGCAGTTCGGCCATTTTCTGATAAAGTCCCTTTTCATCTTCATTGATTATCTCTGCAAATGAAATGAACATTACACATGTCAAGCTAAATCATGACTCAATACATACATACTGTACATACCTACATACATACATACATACATACATACATACATACATACATACATACATCAGAGAAGGCTCGTCCATTGAGGTAGAGGAGGACAGTCCTCAGTTTTTGTAGAGAAGAGAGGGATTAAAATATAAATATATGCATTTATTTATTTATAATTAATATTTAATATTATCTCAGTTTTGTTCATACATCAGGTTTTCCCTATGGATAAAAACCCATTATTGAAATTCTAAAGCTCCAACAGTGACATCTATAACATGCAGCTGGAGGACCCATAGATATTTATGGAAGGGAGGAATTCCTCCCTTGGGCGTGTCCCTTAGGGGTCTATCAATGTAATGCCATTTTTTCATGCTAATTTGTGATTGGCCAAAACGCTGAAAAATTACCGCAACGGAGGACAGTACTCTGAACAGGATTTAATGATTGACATTTTGTTAGTCCAATCACATTCCAGATTTCTGATTTACCACAGTGAAGGCCGATTGAGTCGGCGTTGATGTCTGTGTTTCTCTTCCCTGTGCCATTGGAGACTTTTTGTGTGTTCGTAGCTCCACAATATAATACATCCGAAAGTATTATGGGACATATTATACATCAAACTGTTCGTCTATTTGTCTTGATTCTAGCCATCTAAATATCTAAGTTGACATAAATACTTTTTGAGCTAGAGCTGTCTGAACAGACAGTTCCACTGGCTGGCTATAGCCTGTAACGTTAGCTACGAGGTGCACGTCAGGCTACGGCATAGGCAGGCGCGCAGATTGGCTGGAGGCGCACACTGTCGGCAACTCGTCCAAAACAGTTCTAGAGACTGGGTCGCAACACCGGATTGGAGAAATGCACTGAGCAGCCTGGCTCCTGCTTGCGTGAGAATTGATCGCTTTGCGGTGCTTATTCCTCATCCAGTGATGGATGGGTGGATGGAAAACTTTCAACTGAATGTTCATATTGTTCTGATAATTGTAGGCTATAGCAACAGAGTGGCAGCTTTGACAGCAACCCAAATTAGCTAATCCCATAGCTGTACCATTGCTAGCTAGCCATGAGCGAACTGTTGGATACTGCATATAGCCAACAAACTGTTTGAGAACCAGCACACCTCAGTGTCCCCTAATCAAAAGCATTTTTTCATATATCACCTAACCTCTCCAGCACCTCATCAATATCAATTATTTTCTCTCTTTAGAGAAGAGTACAATCCATTACAACAACTATTTCTTACAATGTTTTATTGTTGTTTTGTAATATTTTATCATGAATATGATAAATACATGCTGCATGTAGTTAAAGAAAGTGTTATTCAGTTTTTCATATGATAAATTGACTGTAAATCCATTTTAAAGCTGATATTTCAAATAATAACTGACTGAGGGAAAGTGCCCCCCGGTGCCCATGGGCGGTTTGCCTCTCTTCCTCCTGTCCTCCTCAGTTTTTTGAGTCACCAGCCACCACTGACATACATACATACATACATACATACATACATACATACATACATACATACATACATACATACAAATAATATCCATCTGATAAATCTGGGCTTGTACAAGTGTCAAGGAAGTCAAGTATCTTTTAACATGCAAACCATTCAAATTTATGTTAGTAGCAGCTGGTAGGGCTGAAAATCAAGTTTATACAAAGGTAATGGAAAAGGAGCATTAATATGCTTCTTAGCTTGCCTGTCATAATGTGATGAGATCTGGTTTGGGGAATCCTTTGATATTACAAGGCAGTGATATCCAAAAGATACAGGTGAAATGGCTCCTCCATTAATAGCCATGTTTCATTATAACATGCATATTACTTGACTCCCAGGAGCACGGTTTTAATAGGCATAGGGGGGTGCAACTATTGATATGGCTCTATGTCTGTCACTTGATGGGAGTGCAAGGAAAGCTGAGGCGAAATTAAACTGACCAATGATACGTGACCTTCGTCAATGACAACCAATGGGGGAAGCTCACTCGAGCCATCACGGCGTCCACCAGCAGATGTATTTACATAGACTGTCCCGCGTCAGAAATGGCTGGCCACGAGTGATCTTTCTAACCTCACTTTAATGAACCGAGCAGGACTATTATCACAAGGAATGGCATACTTAATTCCAGCTCATCTTCTGAGTCGACCTCCGCCATCCTGCATCGCCTTGGGTTGGCTCCCTCTGCCAACGCCGGGTCAAAGTAATTTCGGGCACGTTCATTTCCTGTGGAAAGTGCGTGAGGCGAGAAAGAGAGAGTGAGAAGGGGAAGAGAGAGAGAGAGAATGGGGTGGGGTTGGAGCGGGGGGGAGGAGGGGGTCTGCAGGTTCAGGTTGGCGGAGGTTAGTGGTTATTAGAAGCATATGAAGCGAAATGTTAATTTTGAAACCCCACACTGCCGGGGCCGGAGCAGCGCCCGCTCCCCGATAAGGCCGAGCGGTCCGCCCCTCTCCGCGGCTCGCCAGGGCCCGGCGCTGCTCTGGGGCCTAATTAGCATGCCGCGAAAGGTCACGCCAGGCAATCTCTTAAATACGCCTGCCATATGTTAGCGGTGTTCAAAAGGAACTAATGAGAAAGTGTACAAGCTAAAAGTACCTGGAATTTCAAAGACAATACCCTCTAAATGCTCAGGGGTCAGCGGCCGAGAGAAGCCGGTGGTGTTGGGGTGGCGGGGGGGTCGTGGGGGGGGTCGAAGGCAGGGAAGAAAAATAACTGAAGCCCCTGTCCCATTGACTTCTTATTAGCAATCACTGACCTCTGGGGTATCAAAGCTGCTCTATGGAATTTATGTGAATCCGCCACCTCCAGGGGTATTTCTATTAAACAGGTACACCCCCGTCCGAGCTGCTTTCTTAACCTAAAACCCACTCTCGTGGACCTTGAATATTGCACGACTATACCCAGAGTCCAAAATTGCTTTGCTTGTAATACTTTTGGTCGGGCTAAATGGAGAGTGGTGTGTTAAATCATATTGCGCTTTCCACACAAGGATCACATTTATATTAAAGAGTGTGAATATCAACGCTGGGACGCATAAAAATGTGGACTAAGTGTGTTTGCATAAGAACTCTTGCTGCGCCACAGACCTCTGCCCATAGCTCAGTGGGATTCCATGTGTTTATGTAGAAAGACTGTACAAGCTTTTTACATTGCCCTCTCAGTCTTGAGCCTCAGTAAGACATTCAAACAGAGACACTTATTAGACTTCAAGCGTTTGATGAATTACAGTTCTGCCATTAATTGACTGTGAAATCCACACGCTTAAGTCTTTTATGTCGTCAACAGAGTTTGAACAATTTTGCCGCAATAGCTTTTAGCTTATGAAGCCCTTTTTTCAACCCATATTTGCATAATGGCGGCAGCTCCAAGGATCTCGTCTTTGAATCATATCTTTGATTTACCTAAATAGTCTGGCTGTCCTCCAGTACTTCCGCCTAATAAAAGTGTCAATTCCATGTTCTTACAAGTGGTCTATCTAACCAAATAGAAGAGCTACTAAACATAGAAGTTCTGCTACGTGCATTTACTACTGTACACAGGAGCAATATTGTTCCACAGAGCCAATGCCCAAACAGAACATCTACGATTACATGATCAAAAGGCTATAAATGTTATGCATTCTGAATAATAGTCTGTATAGCTACAATATGTAATTTTTGATTTGCAGGAACATAATAGGTGAGTGTATTGAAAGAACATAACTTAAGAACTAAGCACCATACTGTCTCTGGGACAGACACATGAGCACAAACACACATACACACACACACACACACACACACACACCTTAGACACTCCCAATGAGAAAGTTTCACCATGACTGATTGATTTCACAGACAGGGGGCCTTTACTTTCAGAATATTACCATTTTTCCTTAATAAGTGCAAGTCATAACACATCTCACTGACTAGTCCCAGCCATAAGGGGCAGATGTTATCTAGCTAATCTCTGATGAGGGAGGACCTTCCCATGGATTCATCAGTCATCTCTCCACTACTCGGTGCCTGAATTGTGAGGACATTTGTCTGACAATTTGTCTGACAATATACACAAAGAGTAAGAGTTCATAATTCAGAATCACCATCGGGACCTGTAATAACATTATGAATTGCCACTAAAATAGTTCATTTCAACTGTATTTTGATATATTTTGACAACCAACCCGGCACATATACAACTGTGAATGCTCATCCTCATGAGTTCTCACTGACAGTGAATTACAAGGGGGTATATTCTTCTGCATTGCAGGCCTTCAGCAGTGTTTTGGGTGTGTTATGCACACTATGCAGACAGCAGATCTGCTGGTAAGGGGGTAGAATATGTAAATGCTGTCTCCTATGACTCCAGCCCTCCAGAAGGCATATTGCTGAGAGTGGGAGTCAAGGCTGAATCTGTTCGGGGGGGTGTTCAAGAACACCCACTCCTGTGACATTCTCCAGTGGTGGAAGTTATATGAGGATGCTTGTTAGGACATGCTAGCTTTGGAATGCAAGGACCAGGGCCTCTAAAAAAAAACAAAAAAAACGTTAGATCAGGAACAAATCCACTGTCAACGGGTTTGAGGCTAATGAAGTATGAAGCTTCAGCTCTTGCTTTGGCAGGGGCTCGCAGATCCACTTTTTGTTGCTGAGCTGCAAGGGTGCTATCTTGCCTGTCACCTCGAATTTCTCTCCCTGCTGAAGCCCAGGAAGCTGAGGGCTGAGTTCCGCCATCGAAGGCTGGGTTTTCAACGCCTTCCTCTGAAGCTCTCTCCTCCTCTTCCCCTGTAAAATAAAACATAATAATAGAAAAAAACACGCCACACAACAAGAAAGGTCAGAAGTAACACATTAAAACCAAAGCGCACTACGACTGCAAAACGTTCCTTCTAGTGATTCCACTGCCTCAAAATACTGAAGTGCATCCTCCTCGAATGTCACTAAAACACAATTAGGTTAAAATTAAATCTGAATCTTGCAGGAGGAGGAAAAAAAGAGAAGAAGAAGAAATGATTAAAATAATTACAAATTGCGCCCTGACAAGCAAGAGCAAAATTTAGCCCAAAGCCATTTGTCTGTAATTAGTTAATTAATCCTTACACAAATTATGAGCAATAACTCATCAAGCAGGACTCACCCATCAGAAATTCAGCCGACTTGGATTTCTTCTGCTTAGGTTGCTGCAGTGCCTTCTGCTGTAACTTCTGGAGGGAAATTGTTAAATGAATAAATTAGCTGCATAGTGAAGATCATCATTTATGATCCGCAACTAACGCAGTATTTTAAATATGGGACGACACTGAAATGTCATTTAATTTACATCGTTGCTAAAGGGGTCAAGCACTAATTGAACAACATGAGTGGAATTTTTTTTAATCATAAATAGATAAGAAAAGTTGACATGAATGCGTAATGAAGGTCACATTAAAATACTTCCTCCTTTTTTCTTAAATAAATGGAAAACAACACTCTCCTTGAGAATTATGCATTTTAGAAAGGCTTCATGCGAGTGTACAGACTCACTGTGCAAATCAATATGGAAATGCAAGCACATTACTTACATTCTCATGAACGTACCCTAAAAAGTCTAGCGAAAAATGATCTTTAAATAACAGACTTCAAGGTGCCTGCTGTTTTTGATAAGCTTTGGGGATATTCAATATGGGATGTACAGTACAGTACGGTATATGCAGTGCAACAATATCCCCTCAGTGAAACAAAGCAAATTGCACTGAAAAGCCCCAAAACACCCAAACCTCCAGTGAACATTTCATAACAACTCATGCCCTCCTGAATACCCTTTAGTGATAAGGCTCCATAGCAATTTGTTAACTTTGATGTACATCCCCAAGCTCCACGCAGAATTCCACTTCATCACAGCATATTGTGACTGTTCCTAAAATAGGTTTGGAAGAATCTAGTTTGGTCAAGATGATGCATAATTTCCTCTCTCCAGAGGAGACAGGCTTGCCAGTGACCCACAGTGCAAATCTGAAATCACACAAGGGACAAGGAAACCTTCAAATGGTGCTTACTGCAAGTCCCATAATGCAAGCACAATGGTTATTGTATGAGTCTGTTTAAGTTGAAGTGTATACTGGTATAGGGCATACAGTAGTAATGGCATGCAGATATTCCAGTAGAACTGACACCAGTGATGGGAGGACATTTTCATAGGTCTGCTATGGAGGTCTGAAATGGAAACTGGAAATGTATGAAAACGATGCTCCCTTTGAAATGATGGAACAAACAGTGACCCACATTTTGATCATGTCTGTGGACACGAAGAACAATAAGAAAAACCAAGGTAAATAACATAAGTAGTTGTTTTTGTTATGGATATGCTTATAGTCTCCACAAGGATGTATAAATGCACTGTAGTTCAAAGCACATGGCATTTCAATTTCAAGAGTCGTTTATGCATATTCCAATAATGAACTTCTGTCATGCCCATGAACAGCATGTATTTGTATACAATATTTAATTTCAAAGACAAAATCAAGGGTTAGGAGTGTGGGGGTGTATTTCATTCTAAATGACACAGCAATTAAAATAGTGGGGGACATGGTCCAATCTGGAAAAAGGAGTTTTGTAAATCTGTTTTTACAACCGACAAGCCCTACAGCAAGATATTCATTTATACCATAGAGATTAATGGTTATCTAATTGTAACTTATTTAAAAACCATTTTCTTTTAGTCTGCGTTCCAATCAATTTCTTCCAGTTGCACAGTGAGACTTAAACATTGACCAAATGTATTAACAGAGTAGATATCCTTCTCTTTTTAAGTATCATACATCTTTCTTTACACTTTTTGGTATATTGTACTGTATATATTGTGTTGAAACTCCAAAGAGAAATAAAGGAGTAATGACTTTCCTAACGGGACAATGACACATAGTGAGCATCATCTATTGATGATAATGATACAGTAGCCTACATAAATATTGACTACTGCATTTTGTCAGAGACTTTCAACATTAAACATTAAACAGAATATTGTACCACACAGTGTTGTAAATGTACACAAATGAAATATAAAGAACACACAGTATGCATGTAATGGCACTGTGTACTGTATCATACCGAGCTGTTGCATTATAGACGACACATTAACACATGGCTGGGGCTGTGTGGGTGGAGAGCACAACAAGTTTCAATTGCCTTAAGACTCAAGGCAATTGAAGAAGAAAGCAAAAGCCAAACTGAAACCCCAGTTAATTATCACACATTTGTTTTACAGTATCTGAGGCCAAACACCAGATCCCCATATACAGTGCAGTAAAAAAAAAAAAATAGATTCACCTATTATCTAGCATCCTTGAAACATCTAGTTCTGTTTTTTTGTGTTTTTTTGTGTTGTTTTTTTGTCTAAGTTTTATGCCTGATGAATTTCTGAGCCCATCTGTACATTTAATGAGCTGGTTAAATCACAAATCGGTCACAAACGATATTACTCAATTCTCAAAAAAATGTGCTCTGTTTCCAACAGACTTACAGTGTTTTGCATGCCTCCAGGTATACTATTGCCTGAAGTGTGGTTTCTGTTGAGGAAACCTCTTATAAACGTTGACCCACAGTAAAAGTGCACATACAGTACAGGATAACAAGGAGAAGGGGTACAGGATGCACGCCACATGCTACTGTAAATGCATTGTCACTGAAAATTGAATTCACAGTGTGAACTGTTCTGCCATGTGAGCTGCTCTGTCTAGAAAGCCAGGGAAATGTATACAATCATTTTCCTCTCCCACCATGGTTTCAACCGATAGTGACAGCATGGTCCTTTAAGCAACAACAATTGTCAAATGTGTTGCTAACAGGATGAAGCGTGCACATGCTCTGTTTCTAAAACAATCAACGAGAATATGATCAAGCAAAATGGAATGCCCAAATGGAAGTGAGATAAGATATAAGAAATAAAGATTATGCCAGCTTGGATTTTAAAGATATGAGCTAACTATTGCCATTCCAACATTAACAAGAGCATAAACTGTCTACACAGAGATATTTATTCTGACATGGCTTTCCAATGAACACAATAGCATACATGGTAAATAAATTCACGGTGCTGCACTTGAGTCATGTGCCAAGTAAATCTGGAGTATTATAACATGCAGTGAGTATTATAACATGCGGTGAGTATTATAACATGCAGTGAGTATTATAACATGCAGTGAGTGCAATACAACATATAGGCATTCAAATATGTGTTCAACCACACCACCCGCTTGAAACCTCTTTCCCATCATTGAGTATGCGCACAAAATGCTTTCTTTGCAGTCAAGATGAGACAAATATAATTTATAGCCAATGACAAGAAAAATGTATGAAGTTTTTAAAAGAATGTGATTGTTGTCAAAAGGAATTGGGCACAACAACGCCTTGTTCAGTTCTGGTTCCGTTCAAAGGCCCCTGCTATGACGGCTTGGGGAAGACTGGTGGGCACAGACCAGCTCGAAAGTAAATTTTGCATACTGTACGGATCATCGCCCAGTTCAGGCCAGTCACATTGAATCTGCGATCAACCAATTGTGCTTCATGAAACCGTCAGCCCTCATTTGCGTCTGCCTGTTTTCTTCTGCGCGCCTGTAAACAAGCCCTGCTCTGAGCTGTCTCCCTCGTCCCCGTGTGCTGGCGAGGGGAGCAGCAGACCAGCACACTTCCTCTCGACGCGTCAGAGAGCAACTTAAAGTTACCGCTTCCAGACAGCAGTCTGTGCAGAGGCAAAAAGTCCAGAAGAGAAGCCTCTTTGGAATGACAGAGCTTCACTGGCTCTAAAGGGACACATCTATTAGACTCCAAGCTGGCGTGGCCTCTCTTTCCTGAAATGAAATTAGGGAGCGCCAAGTCCAGACAACTTTTTTCAAAGCATTAAGTCTGTATCATGCAGTAGTTCTACAGCTATTGGCCCAATCTGGCCTGTGATGGAAACGAGATTGTGCATTTTATTTAAGAAATATATAATTATAAAATTAAAATCTCTCTTCAGTATGCAAGTGTGACAGGTGAGCTGAGACTGAAAACACATGACTTAATATATTATAATATAATATCTATGTTAAAATGCATGCAGTGGCTAATTCATAGCTGTACATCATTGAAAGTAATTTAGAATTAGTTATAGATGAGACTCAGTATGTACATGAACAATATAATGCATGCACAATGAGACATTTTGCCAGTTAATTGAAGGATCATACACGACTATATCGCACGGCACCTTTAAGTAAGGGAAAGTTGGGAGATTTCTGTTTCACAATAACATCACAACATATTCTTACAATAATATCTAAACAAAACCTATCTTAATTTAAAGGATATAAATAGCCTTTTACAATGGGTTCATGTTAATTGTTATCCACCAAACAGTTTCACATTAAACAACGGTGTCAGTTGGTGTAGACAGAAAAACATAATTAGTATTCAGGCCTAATTAATCTATGCTGGCCCCCTTTAACTGAATTAGTCAATTATTTATGCATGTGTGCTCCTTTGATGCTAACAGATTGTATACAGGGAAAAAACCTTGAAATATGACTTTGAAAACTTTCCACCACAAAATACCATTACCAACTGCTACAGTGGCTTAGTGAAAAGTCAGCGTAGATCCAGAATATAGAATGGTACTGTAATCTCTTTGTGGCATAGGTCTACACTACCTTAAAGATCTGTAATGCTCACAAGCAACAAATCCACTCTAAAACATTGTGTTCCAACAACAATGGAAATATCCCAAATACCGTCATCTGTCATCCAGGCAAGAGGCAAAATAAATCATTCAAATATGTACTTTTGTGCGCCCTAATCCGAGGGAATGGAAATCTAACACATTCGGATCAAGGTCTCCTCAAGGATCATGGGAACTCCTTGGGATTTTCAAGAGCCTTTTTGTTCCCCCCCCTTGAGAACCGGGTTCTGCCCTCCGCACCCCCCCCCCCCCCCCCAGTCCTCCTCCGCGCCCCCGGTCCTCCATTGAGATTTCGGAGGCAGCTCAGAGAAATGCCAAATGTCAATGGTCGGTCTGCACTACCACCTTCAGAGAACAGAGAGGTAAAAAACAAGGCCTGACCCTCATATTTGGCTGTGAGGTTAGAGCATGAAACTGTACTTACGCTGCCAAAAGTGTCCATCGCCTCACATCGCTGTTCCTCAACATCTGACCCTGATCCCCAGACAGCGACCTGACCTATCGGGATTCAAATTGCAGTGGTAAAAGTGAGTAAAGGGCAGCAGTAGGATCCAGGATTTATGGCAAATAAACCAGCAGTACAGAACAAAATGCCTAATTTCATGGAGCAGTATCATATCTTTGCTTATTTGTGTGTTTAGTAAAGATTGTAATCTTTGAAATACATCTAGGAAAAGTATACTGTAAGTGCAGCTCATTTATTATCGGATATAGTAAATTATTTGCCCTTATTATTCAAATAGTTCATTCATTTACATCTGATACAATACTATTTGGTATTTGTATCTTCTTTCCCTATGGTAATTCACATGGCCTGCACAAGTTTCTGCTGAAATAGCAAAACAAACCCCAGGCAAAATGTGAAAGATTATCCCATACCATGCGAGCTAGGATGAAATGCTACACTTTTTCACACTAAACACTGCTCCACTGGGTGTGATTGAAAAACATGTTAAGCTATTGAATCTGTGCTTTGTATATGCGAGGGAAAATGTGTGTTGTAACAAGTGGGCCTATGTTTTCGTAATTGTTTCAAATTACACTTGGCGTAATAACCCAAGGAAAGTGAGCCTGTGTGTAGTCCATCCACATTAACAAGGAAAGACCCCGGGATATCCTCACACCTTAATATGGCCCACAAAGTAGATTGTTCAAACGAATGTGAAGAATAATAACTCCTTAGTTAAACTTAACAGCTGTGTGTATTTTTCTTTTTTCGATTCCTGCTTATCACCAGGTAAACAAAAGACCGCTCATTTTGGATAAAGCGCTGCTTTCCCATATACATTTCAGTGAATTAAATATGGTTTTACAAATCTTGTTTTTAAGTTGGTGGTTTGTTTTCTTAGTAACTAAAGAGATACAGAGGGTATGCTGTACGAATGTTTTATAAGGGCCATAAAATGTGATGCTGTGAGAAGGCTCAGCCAGCTGGTAGTAAAAGCTATTAATCTTCATCTGCCAAATGTGGGCTCTCCCAAGTAATGTGATTTCCAAAAGTTGCTTAACCACAAAAATTACTGACTCACTACTGCTTCAGGACCTTGGTTTTGCGAAGGCCATGCAAATAGGTGTACCCAATGCCCTGCAGTCCTTTGAGTTTACTACACACGGGGTCGAGGTAAACAATACAAGCCCTACAGGTGACTGGTTATAAGTTAGTTGCTGTCTTACATTAGATCATGCTTACTAAACAATTGACCCACAGGCCAATGATACAGTGCCAGCCTCTAACAAAAACTGAATTAAGTTACCATGGAGATTTTCAAGAAAACATGTTTTGGACATGTGTGTCATGCTTTAAAATAAACAACAAAACAAGAAACACTTCTTTGGGAAAAACAAATCCACGTAGAGCATAAAGAATGTGTGTAAATGTCCCATTAAAAATGAAATCAGGTTACACATAACAGGATGTCACCACACAAATGAGTTCCTTAACTTATTTGACCTCTCTATCCCTCCTACACATGTGAATATCTTGTCTGTCAGCTGCTCAGCTAAGCTCAATCAAGCCTTAATCCTGGATGAGAGAGAGGGCTATGTAGCGCTGCTTGAGAACTTCCTCAGTCTATGGCATAGTATGACCTGAAATATCTGCTTGACATTCTTTGTTTTCCACAAATAGCAGTAAAGCCTGTAACATAATAGTCACAGAAGCACAGAGCACAATTCTACTCTTGAGTGTTTAACCTTATTGTGGAAAGATGGCTTCCCTTCTTGCCACCATGGAAGGCATTTGCTTGGCAATAGCAATATTTAGCTTTTTCTGGGAACACCAGTCCCAAGAACACATTAAACTGCAGATATATATTGTTTGGAAGTTTACAAAATGGGTAGAGCAGGTGGCAAACTCTTGAAACGGAATGCATTAGCTGACTGATACTCTGTAATTGCATGGTATTATATCGCTGACCAGGCCTTAGCCAGCCCGTGATAAGCAGCTGTAATTTGATTCTTGTGGATTAGTAATGCAGCACAACTCTGCTGTGTTAAACACAAAACATGCAAACGGACAAGCCAGACAATAGTGAAACCTATCATTTATAAATATTACTAGATGAATCTTAGAAATCGTTTGTAGAATTTACCTGACAAGATCCTGCCTCTCTTTCTAGACAACAACCCCTCCGTTGTCAAGGTGATGATGACGTTTCGCTCACACGATACCCCTCATCGTCACATCCCAGGTTGAATGGTCTCAAATAACTCCTGTCAAGTTCACCTATGTTTCCTCTCAGGTGAAAGTTTCACTTAGAATCCACCATTAAGAAGCCACAGATTTGTGCAATATGATGGCGCAATTTCAGTAGATGTTCTAACATTTGGTAAATGGATAATTAAGGACAATCATTTTTCAGTGGGCAACATACTTCTTCCCTGTGGTAATATTAGGGAACTGGAACAACTATCAACTGCTTAGCATACAAACATAACAGTTACAGTGTTTGTTGTAACTTGCAAGTGTGCAAAGATAAGGTTTCCGCAGTGAGTAGACCATATACCAGATGGCTTCACGGTTTGTATTGTAAATGTTACTTTATTATTTATGCTGTCAGGAGCACAAGTCCACTCAAAGATCTGCTCACCTGGTGTGTATTTCCAGAGAGTGGTATTATGGAGGCAAAGTAGAGCTTTGTCACCTCACCACACCAATTACAATAATGAGTCATATAGCCATCACACGCATTTTGTAAACATTCATTATGCAGTATGACAATTCACACACAAAGGTCCCATATACATTATTAAGGCGGACGACTTCATATCAACATTCTTCAGACCTGGAGAGCTTTACGGCTGTTGTGAAAAAGGGTACAAAGCAGCGTGGATTGCCCCACCAACAAAAGACACGGGGCATCGCTAATGTCGCCCCAAGAACAAACAGCCCTAGTTTGGTTATTTACAACACCGACACACCAGTGGGCCATTGGTGGCCTTTTCAGTCTGCAGAGAAAGAGACTGTTCGCATGACAAATGTTTGCATTGTTTTGTTGTTTAGAGATTTGGTAGCGATGTTTTTCCCATGTATTGCTGTACTGTAAGGAGACGCTCGGCTGGTTGACCCCCCCATGCTGATGCAAAGTTCTATAGGCTTATAGCTCCTCTCTGACCAGCACTGGTCAATTACAGAGTATGTGTTCATATAAGAATAATCCAGCAGCGCCAAGAAAACAACTGACGCCATTTTATGACAGAGGATTGATTTTAATTTTGTTGTACCTTGGCACAATGACAATAAAGGCATTCTATTCTATTTTATTCTATTCAATCTATTGATATGTCATGGGTTTGTGAGCACTAAATAGGAATATTAGTTGTATCACTATGTTGACAATTCAATACTGCGTAGAGCACACAATTAGAATCCCCATGTGTAAAAATGTGTGTGTGTGTGTGTGATCTAAATAAGATGTTCACAGGCGTGGACTTCCCATTTCTCCAGCTTATCTGTCCTTGATCGTTTAAGCGATTAAATAGAGACCTAAATCTATGATCTGGCTCCATCTTATCCAATTAATTCTCAATGTAGGCATGAGAGTGGCTAATGATGTTATCTTACCTAATTAACCTGTATAGAGATCCAACTGCAGGACAGGGAGGGGTTCATCCTTCATCTAAGTATTCATTACTCTCATTACTCTCATTATCATAAAAGAGACTAACTTATGACGGCCATTTCTAGCGCCATTCATTTAGATTGAGCTCTTTTTTTCTCTTTAGATTTTGTTTTTTCCTTTGTGGTCATTTTTGATTACTGGGTGGAAATGGATGGAAATGTAGTATTTGGGAACACAATTCCATCACAATAGTCACAATATTTACAAAAATGGTTATCACTTGCTCAGAATTTGATTCATACACTAATGATTTCTGAATGAAGCAGCAGAAAGCATTGTAGGGAATTTGTTCTGAAGGACAAAAAAAAGGCAAAATGGTGGCAGCTACCCTGGTTTGTTGTGTGACGCGAAACACTTTTATTTTACGTGACATTATTTTAAAGTCATTTTAGGCAGTCTGCGGTTAGACTAGTCTACTCTGATATATCACACTGTAGCGGTTCCTTTTTTGTCAGCTTTCCCATACAGAGCAGCTACATCAAGCTATTAACGCAGCAGAAAGCAAGGGGATCAATACCTCTCATTGGGCCATGTGTCATTAGTTAATCGGGTATTGATGAGAGTATTGACAAGTGGCTAATTAATCTCAGGCCCAGCTCCAGCTTTCATACGTTTCCTTAATTATGTTCTTCATCTTAGTCCTTCCTCATTGGCACGCTTTCACCTCCTGTTAGACAGTGAGTAAAGTTAGCTGTCAAGAATTTTTTTCTCTCAATTCTCACAGCTGTCCAATGCATGTACGTATAGTACAGTAGTTTTATGGCTTAGCTCAAAAATACACTATCATTTGTATCTCATACAGCACCGGCTCACACTATACAACTCACTGTAAAAAAACAAAAAACAAAACAACAACTGCAAACTCAATGCATTCTGAATGTATATTTAAGCATAATTAGGCAACCCAGGAGCAGACCGCAAGCGTATCCATGGGGATTTGTCTTTTCTACCAGCAACGTGGGGGTGCACTGCACCAACGATCAAGCAACAACTGCATGAGGCCCAAATGTATATTACACATTAACAAGTTGTGGGTTGGCTCCTAATGTTCCTGTTTACTAGGCCACAGCACAGTGACCATGGCCCCTCCCACTCATCATGGTGTGGCTGCTTTCAAACATCTATCTGTTTGAAGTTAGCGCAAGGGCACTCTGTGTGCGTGTGTGTGTGCGCGCATGTGTGTGTGTGCGTTTGTGTTTGTGTGTGTGTGAGTGCGCTCTGATCGATAGCGCTGCACATACAGTAACACTCACAGGCTAAAGAGCACCTGAAGGTGACCCTGGCCCCAAGCACGGCCGCAGGGCCCCAATAAGCATTTCCCTAAACTACAACATTGCAAGCGCAAAAACTTTTAGCCTGGTGGTTTGATTATTGTTTATAGATACGGGCTAGAATTAAAGTATGGCCTCCAGGCAACATAATTATTTACAGCTGAAAACTCATATCATTATCAGCATGCTCCTAATTGCCACAAGTAATATCAATGTTAGTTGATTAAGTGTTGTTTTTTTTCTTTCTTCTGTCTCATAACGTGAACAGAGAGTTTTCCCTCAGCATATGGGGGTTTATCTCAATACAGCTGTTCGTCTAGCTTGACTTCTCTTTTTTTTCACTGCAAAATACAATATTGCAGCATCTTCAGAGGAAAGCGATCGATATGAACACTTTTGTAGTTTGCTTACAAGGTCAAGCAGCAGACGGGAGCGCTGCGCTTCACCAGTCAGAGATGGGTTATTATTATGGCATTAAGATTTCTCTCAAACAAGTGCAGAAATAAATAGTAATATATCAGAAGGACTAGGCCTCTGCGTTTCTAGGAGGGGAGCTGTCAGAGTAGAGGAGAACTCTGTAGGTGGTAATCTCTAATTCAGGGACAAATGATTGATTAAGCAAATGTTTCGTTGGCCGAGGCCTGGCTCCCTCTGCCATCAAAATGTCAACATATAGTATCATATATTCAAGTCACCGAGATAGATGAAGCTATATATAACCGTGGAGATGACAGGAAAATACATAAACCTGAAGGCCACTTTATTATTCACATATAGATTAGTCAAATATGATGGTAATGTACAGTGCTTGAAAGCTACTTTGTGCCCTGATCTCGCGATGCCTGAAAATGCCCCTTTCACAGAGTTGCTGCTATGGGTGTTCTGATCTTGTCAGTGTCGAAGGCTCTAAAATGTATACATGATGCATTAAGCATTGACTTGTTCTGTGATAAGAGCCTTTAAATATCTAGAGGTGATTCCCCTTTAACTGTCTGAAGAGTCCAAGCCAGGTATTACCATTAATTACTAAATTATAACTGCATCAACTTGCCCTGTACATACCTGAATCTGTCTTGTTCATTTTAGGAAAGCTCTGGCGTGTCTTTCAGTTAATCTGAAAATCTCTGTAATTCTAACTGTCACAAAGTTTTTTCAGTGCTTGCTTTGCTCCCTGTTGCCATTTCCAGTAAGTACTAGGATTTACTGTCCCCTTGAACCTGAATTGCAGGTAGTCTTGTACTGTAGGTAGTCCTATACTGTAGGTCGTCTTGTACTGCAGGTAGTCTTGTACTGTAGGTAGTCTTGTACTGTAGGTAGTCTTGTATTGCAGGTAGTCTTGTACTGTAGGTAGTCTTGTACTGCAGGTAGTCTTGTACTGTAGGTAGTCTTGTATTGCAGATAGTCTTGTACTGTAGGTAGTCTTGTACTGTAGGTAGTCTTGTACTGTAGGTAGTCTTGTATTGCAGGTAGTCTTGTACTGTAGGTAGTCTTGTACTGCAGGTAGTCTTGTACTGCAGGTAGTCTTGTACTGTAGGTAGTCTTGTACTGTAGGAAGTCTTGTATTGCAGGTAGCCTTGTACTGTAGGTAGTCTTGTACTGTAGGTAGTCGTGTACTGTAGGTAGTCTTGTATTGCAGGTAGTCTTGTATTGTAGGTAGTCTTGTACTGTAGGTAGTCTTGTATTGCAGGTAGTCTTTAATTGCAGGTAGTCTTGTTCTGCATGTACAGAGTCAAGAGAGGTGGAACTCAGTCTCAGCAAGGCTTCTGGGGAAACAGCTTTTCTGTACTGTGAAAATGGTGAAAACTTTGTGGAACTAAGTCTGTCGAACGTAATGTATCGTAATATGCACAGTGAAGAAATAAAATACTTTTAACAAATGTTCATCTTTCTTTGATTGCATCACCACTGCTGCTTGTGTTAAAAGGGGACTGCTGTAATGTGACCGCCCAATAGATGACGTCTATTGTACAAGCCAGGGAACTACTGTTCAACTACTGTAATGTAGGAGCCCACATTGGGCTAGCAATTGTGCAAAGAAGTGGAATGATTGTTGAAAGGGCACAGCAAATAATTATTCAAAATGGGCCTGGGGTCATCATTATGGCATGATCTCAGGAAGATTGGGACCATGGGGAGCGTTTAGAGAACATCTTCTTGACCAATGAGGACCTCCTCTCATGCCGTAACAGCCACAACAAGGATCTATTATTATTTTGACAGGCAGTTGAATTCCCCCTTTCATTAGTGCAATGCAAGCTCTTGCAAAACGCTTCAGGAAAGAGACAATCGCACAGCAGTCCAGGAATTAAACGTTATGCTAAAAATGCATTGTCTTGGTCACTTTGTGACTTGGAGATGTACTGGTTTCATCGGGGTATGGCAGTCTCGTCTCTGTCAGGTCACGGGCCATTGGCTTGAGAGTGTCAGAACTCGGCTGAGTGACATGTATGAGATATGAAATATAGGCTTTTACTACTGTAGAGGACACTATTCAATTGAATTGGAGTCTTCCTGTGATTGACAAATGGAGCACTTCTGACTACTAAGAGTCAGAGCACTTCCTTTTGACTGTTTGATGGACCATGTTCTAACACACAGAGGTAAACAAACATGATGTACTGTATAATACTACATTCTGCATCTTGCACTGTACTTTTTGCCCTGTGTTTTACGTCACGTTTTACAGTTAAAAATAATTCAATAAAAACATGTTTGTGAATGACATGGTGATATTGACATGCTTGTGGTGGGCCAGTGGAGATTCAATCGGCTCTCAGTTAAATATAGCTTGTGCAAGCCGACAATGACCCTGTGTATCCTCTAAGTATGCAATTAATTTGGTGAAAAGGGAAGATTACATCAATTATGAGACCCCCTCTGTCCATCAGCCAGCCCAGAATTCCACAGAGATGGTGTAATGACACTCAGAGGGTGTTGTCTTTTGAAGGATACAAACGTTCACTTCTAAACTGAGTACAAAAAATAATTATCCTTCCATTTCCCCAATTACATCTTGCGATATGTGCTACGCGGCCTGGAAGTAGCGTCTTCTGGCAATGTGCCCACACATGTATTAACTCTTCAAAACAATGTTTATGTGTATAAAAAGTATAGGCTACATTTCATTAGCTTTAATATGTAAAATGTAAAGTGGTGAGACAACCACACAGCAGTCAAAACAACTGAAACCGTCTTGGCAAAACAGTTGCTAGCAGGTCACAGTAGCAACGACATGGGTCAGTTAGCAGTCTCGAGGTCACTGTCTTTTCCCAGTATCTGTCTGGATAACTGTTGCGGTTCTAAAGGTGGGTTTGAAATGTAAATGTTCCAGGGAGGGTTTACCATGTCCTGAATGGACATGGCAGGCTGACCTAAAGGCCAATGAACTCATTGAGCTATTCACAGACCTGGAGAACACCGTCATCTGCCTTTAAGTTTTTAAGGGATATAATGTTCACCCTGTGTGCTTAACCCAGTTTTCTTTTGAACTTTTAATGATCTATTTCCTAAAGTTAATGATTCAACGCTAACCTTACTACTGTGCACCAGTTTACCATATAACACAGGAAAGTGGAGCGTGCTAAACTAAGGTTGCCACCCCCCCCTCTCTCTCTCTCTTTCTCCCTCTACATCACCCTTACACAGTCTGGATGAAGGCAACATGAGTCAAGTGGTTGTTTTCATTCTGTTTGAATTGCAGTCTTTATACTCCTGCAGATTGTGTAGGATGTGGGCTGTTTGTCAATGGCGTGACGATTGATTGTGCGACGCTTGTCTTTCCGCTGAGGGGAAGTGTGTTACGTAACAAGGTGGAGGAGAAGTTGATACAGTTAACGCGTGCTGTCGGTGTACAGTAGATTAGTTCGGTCTTACTGCGCAAGCTCTTAATGCAGACGGCAGCTCAAGCATGACCTTAGTGATCACTACCCTCTGTTTGCACATGCTAAACTGAACAATGAGTTGACCTAGCTAGCTTTCCAGGGTATATATACATTCCTACATCTTTCAGATGCTCACGAGACATGCGGTGAATGGACTGTATGGATGTGGACCCTCTGTTGACATCTCCTCAGATAGCAAGCGGATCTGGGCCATATACAGGCCAGATCTGTCCCTTGTGGCTTAGTTCCGGCCCATATATGGCCCAGATCCGCTTGCTATCTAGGTCTGGACTGTGACATAGACAGCGTTTGTAACAGGGGGAGGTGGGTTCTTGACACAATCAGGGATGAGTGAGTGTGAAGTACAAGGCTTTAAATCTGTCAGATGAAGTATAACTAAACAGTGAGGATATTTGAGATGCTGTTGTCCAACCCTTGGGTAACTCACACAAGGAAACCTACATGGTTACACGCTATTTCGGTCCCATATATTGTAATTTGTTATGATTCTGTTCGCGACGATTTCACATTTTACAAATCTTTGCTCTTTTTCTTAATAGGCCAACATCAAATGGATTGGTGGTCAAGGTTATGATAACTGTGTCAAAACAAGTGAGGCTGAGGACTGTGCATCACTGGAGCTTCTTCCAAACTGCTCCTCTACTGCAAATCCAACCGTCTGAAAATCAAGTCCCAAGCATCAGCCACGCGCTCTTGTTAAGTCATTCATAGCTTGCGGGTACCTAGAAGACTAAGAGTAAGCAGCGAACATATCTTGAAATAGGATTTGAGAGAGAAGCAAATTGGTAATTAGTTTCCGCGTTGCAAACGAGGGTTGCAGTCTTGCTTATGACTTTCCTCTTGGTCCCCAAAGCCTCTTCTGTTAATCTGCAGTAGCTCTCAGGAACCTTCCCTAAACAGGCTGAGTAAGCTGTTCACCTGAACGCTAATGAACCACTGGATAAATATGCTGAATATACCTGTGGTAGGCAGCAGCAGCAGCGAGAGCAGTTCAGTTTAACAGCAACATGAGAGGCTAAGCAAAGATACGTCAAGGGCGAACGAGTGCTTTGTAAAAGCTCAAACTTTCACACATTCAAGTTTCAGGATTCAAGATCCGTTTTATTGGCCATGCATATGGTACACACATACTAGGAATTTGTCTAGGGGACATACGCTGTTGCAGATGACATAGGACAGGGTGCAGGACAGGACAGGACAGTGGAAATAAAATCAATTAAATTTTTTTTTTTTAAAACAGTACACACAAAATACAGTGCAATATACAAAATATGGTAATCCCAGTTGTGCCCTGCCTCAGCACTGTCAAAATATTTTGTATTTCACTCGGTAGTTTTAGACTACAAGGGACCTACTGTGTTTCAAAAGTGGGTTTCACAAAGATTTTTTCTTGGTAGAGATTTGGTGATGAATGTGATGCTTGGTGGGTTACTTTGCTGGTGGGTCACACCTGGCTAAAATGTTATATGGTGTAACAACAGTCCTCCTAGTTGTTGACATAGACACAGGGAAAGGAGGGGCCGGCATTGTATGGATGATTGGCTCTGGTGAGCGTGGGTAGGTCTGGGTGTGCAAGGGGCGTTTCTACAACGCCCTTTCATTGTCAATCAATATCCGCAATTATAGAATTAGCCAGAGTTGATACCAGTGGAGTTAGGCATGTTTAGATCTGGGAGAACTGCTCTTCATCAAACCTACTCCCATTTCAGGGTTCCACGTTTACATTTTGTAAACCCTGATGATTTCAATATCTTTTTAAGCTGCCAAAGTTAACATATTACCACTGGGTTCCTCCATGTAACATCCCATAGTTTGGGTTTTTATTGAGATGACATCACTAGCAGAAGTGCAGTCAAAACTGAAGAGGTGGGGGATTTGTTAAAAGCTAGTCATTATAGCATGTACATAGGAGAATATTGTACATGGGTTGATTACATGATAATACCCCAAAATGTAGAATAGTGTAGAATTGCTTTTTACATAAAAACAAAAGTCAAATGAAATGTAAATGCAGACGATGCTAGAATACTGGCAGGCATTTCTGTGTCGGCTGTGGACAGTGTGCATGCTAAGCACCATTTGTCACATATCGTGTTCTATCTCCTGGCGTGATGCAAATTGCTCTGAACTCTGAAATTCTGTCTCGTTTCTCATGAGGTCAGTTCCTTGCGTCAGAATTTCGCCCCTGGATGTGTTGCGTAAGAGCAGACAGTGCCTATTACTTTCAAATGAAAATCAAAAAGACAGAAACTTCCACATTAATTTACAGCTACCCACCTAGCAGGTAGCTGAGTTTAATGTAATTACTGGGCACCCTAAATGTCTGTAATTGAGAAAAAGCCTACAGCATACATGATAACGAATGGGAAGCTAATGGAACTGCTAAAAGCCCTGTTCAGATTGATGTGAAGGAAATATCTGTGTTCTTTGAGATGGGCAATTCCAGCAAATATGACAGCCCAGTTCAACACGCTGGTAGCAATTCAGCACTGTATTCGCCCTCTGTTTAACATGGCGGATATATTCAAATGAGACGGCCATTATCTCTAAGTAGCTTTACCCAAATTCTGCCACTTACAAATTAGCCAATTTTAAAAATGAGACGGTAGGCAGTCGCAGGGGTCAAAGGGTCGTCTGAGGTAAATATGGAGTTCAAACCAGTGTTTAAGAGAGTGAATAAGGGCTCTTCCAAAAGCACTTAGGCAGGACTGTTGTCATTTTCACTGGAGGGGAACTAATGTCAGATGATTTGTGACATTCCAGTCACCCATTATCAGTGTTCATATGTTCAGTGTTTCATTGTGAATGTTCTCCATCCTATAACCTAAGCTGGGTTTGGCATGTGTTGCTCTCTCTCTCTCTCTCTCTCTCTCTCTCTCTCTCTGGCCTATATACCATCCTGGATGGACACTGCATGGTTTAATGTGATAGGCAAAATAGCATTAAGCTTTTGCTCTGCTTCAGAGCGGAGAGAGAGAGAGAGAGACAGAGAGAGAGACAGAGAGTTGTCATGCCTGCAGAAGAGGGCGGAGGGAGGGAGAGAGAGACATAGAGAGAGACAGAGAGAGAGAGAGAGTACTCTGTCGTCCCAGTCCTTCCACTCCGTCGGGTATTCAGAAGGGCAGACGGGACATATGGATGACGCTACATTCTTTTAAGAGAGTGAAGCGCATTCCTCACCCCCTCCCTGACGCTCACAAATTGCCCGTTCGAATGTCAGTCCGTCTCTTTATCAAACAAG
>NC_140235.1:25743748-25746248 GCF_949987555.1 Borostomias antarcticus | reverse complement strand
GGAGAAACTGGCGGCCTGACCCCTGGGTCTGCCTTCCCCGGGTCTCTGCTACAGCGAGGGGATGGAGAGGGAGGGTGGGGCGTGGGGGGGGGGGGGGGGGGGCGCACATTGCGCTGACTGGATTATACACATAACAGCAACCTGCCGTCACTGCCTCTGCTGGCCCTCCCAGGCAAGAACGAGAGCTGGAAAGACTTCCCTCCCTCCCGTTCTCTCTCTCTCACTCACTCTCTCTTTTTATTCTCTCTCTCTCTCTCTTGCGCGCACACTCGCAGACACGCTCGTTTGAGCTCTCTCTCTCCTTCTCTTCCTCTGTCTCTGTCTTTCTCACGCTCTATGCCTCGCGACCTGCTCTCTCTCTCTCTCTCTCTCTCTCTCTCTCTCTTACTCTCTCTCTCTCTTTCTCTCTCTCTCTCTCTCTCTCTCTCTCTCTCTCTCTCTCAGACCGTGTCCACCTCCAGGCCGAATGGCAGCACAGAGAATGGGAGTATGTCATTGGCTGTATGAGCAGAGCGGCGTGGAGGGTAGAGTCGTACTCTGTGGCACGCCGCTGAGCGGGGATGGATAGTTGGGCCGTGAGGTAACGCGGCGAGCGTACATGTGCAGCGTCCAGGAGGTGGCGGCCATTGTGACTATCGGTCTCCTCCCTCGTTGTCTTTCCTGTTTGTGTGTGCAGGCGCGCTCCATTCGAATTCCTGCCCCGGCGTGCTTATCATCATGCAAATCTATTTGATTTTTACCATACCTTGCAGCTAGAGAGAGAGAGAGAGAGAGAAAGAGATAAAGTGGAGCCCTGGTTGGCCAATAACCTCCAGGTTATTAGCATTTACTGTTAGTTACCTCGGAGTAATCAATGTCAGCTCTCACAAGTATTTCTCAATGGGCCCAAACACACACACACACACACACACACACACACACACACGGGCCTATGACTCAGGGGCTAGCTAGTGGCCACTTTCATTTTTTCAGCATTGTGAGCAAGATGAGCTTCACCCATACATACCAGCTAACATGCACCAGTGCCCATAAACACACAAACATTTGCACACAGATGCACACACTGACAAACACTCTTCTCATATGCTACTCTCTCTCTCTCCCTCCCTCTCCCTCTCTCTCCCTCTACCTCTCTCCCTCTCTCTCTCCCTCCCTCCATTTCCCTCCCTTCCTCCCCCTCCCTCCCTCTCTCTCCCTCTCTCTCTCTCCCTCTCTCTCACTCCCTCCACACCCTCCCTCTCTCTCCTCTTCCCCCCATCCCTCTCCCTCCCTCCACACCCTCCCTCTCTCTCCTCTTCCCCCCATCCCTCTCCCTCCCTCTCTCTCTCTCTCTCTCTCTCTCTCCCTCTACCCCCTGTGTAGTGTTGTTTTCATATTCAGAACTTGTGTACTTCAGCCTCTTTCATGAGGAGTTCAAACCCAGCCATTGATCAATTTCTACAGGAGCTTCTGCATTCAGAACTCGGTCAATAAAGCTCGTCAAACACCGAGCACTACAAACAGGCAGTTCTGAATTCCAGCATATGCTCCTCAAATCAATACAATTATCTTTTGTTCTTGAGCAGAGTGCAGGGGTTTTTTTTGTGTTTTTTTTATGGAAATGTATTTTTATATGTCTCACACACACCAGCAAATGTTCAATGACAAGACATCGTCTGGGGATTGGGAAATTCGTCCTAGCAAACAAATATACGCATGCTATTTTTCGCACCTCCAAGATCAGGTATTTGGGGCAAGGTGTTCGTAGTTTCCTGGTGGCGTTCTCTGGGGAGTCGTGTTTTTGCTTTGACTCCCGTTAAAAGATAAATGAAACCCTTTCTGCCTTTCCCTCCAAGGGGATGGGGCGATACAGGCAGACATATTCTCCTACCGTACATCTTCCTCTGCACAGCTATGGAGCAGCTCTCCTACATCAGCCATACTAGTATTTTCTGTCGTTATTCTCATTATTACACTGTTGCTCCGCCTCTATTTTCCACTTGCCGAGCTGAAAATGTAGCAGTGCGGTCGCGCAAATGTTTTGATATCGTGTTTGAGATTTTATAGGCTGAGTATTACCCTATGTTTTTTATGTTTTTATTTTTATTTTTTATCATTGTACAATATGATAGATATGACAAAAGATGACAAATCCACCATGAAGCTAGGCAGCCCCGACAGATCCAGTGTTGAGGTAGGGGGTTACGGTTGGGGGGGGGTTTTGGCTGCTGTCAGAGCCACCATCCATAGAGCTGTGGCTGAGGGGTCTCTCTGTCTGTCTCCAGTCTAAAGCCCAGTGATTGAATGCTTAAAGATGTGAATGAGGTTTGACCGCTGGCAGGCCGGCGTGACAGAGTAGGGTGTCAGCCTATCACTGAGGGAGAAATTAATACGGTCCCCCTCATCTCCACAGTCCACTGCTCCTGGCTTCAATCGTGTCGTGGATCCGTGTGCTTGTGTGCGTGTGTGTGTGTGTGTGTGTGTGTGTGTGTGTGTGTGTGTGTGTGTGTGTGATGTTTGC
>NC_140235.1:25711248-25733748 GCF_949987555.1 Borostomias antarcticus | reverse complement strand
GGAATGAAAACAGGGCCCTTCGGAGCACTTTTGTCACCACAGCCCTTTGAGTAATATGCCATGTATGCACTGTGAATGAGCAGTGCACACAGACGACGCTCTTCAAAGGGAGACTGGCAGTCGCATTAACCGTAGATCTCTCCACTGATCTTTCTTTAACATATTCACAATGGACGTGAAGTGCTGTGAACATTATCCCTGTGGGATCCTGGGATATGACTATACTTACATTACTGTAGCATGCTTTACGCACGGCTGTGTGGTTCGGGTTACGTTTGGTCCTCTATGTACGTATGTGTGTGTGTGTGTGTGTGTGTGTGTGTGTGTGTGTGTGTGTGTGTGCTTAGGTGTGTGTGTGTGCTTAGGTGTGTGTGTGTGTGTATACGTGTGTGTGTGTGTGTACGAGTGTGTGTCTGCGCGCACCCACGCCCAACAGCGCACTAGTGCATCTGTTTGCGAGCTCGCGTTCCTTCTTTTTTTTTTTTACGTCTCTCCTTCCGAAGACAGTTACTCACGGGCTTGATTTACGACGCACCTGGCTGAATGCGTGTGTCGTAAGACAGGACCCACTCAGGAAGCTCTGCCGCAGGAATGCTGCGCGTCGTGACTCACCTGGTGACTTGGTTTCTCACCGAGCTGCACTACCGACTGTTTCTGTTTGTGTTCAAAGGCTGAGCTCTACTGAGTGTTCCTGTTTGTGTTCAAAGGCTTAAGCGCGATAATTGCCGAGAGATTCTGTGAAGGTTCCAAGTATTCTGTTAGCACTCCAACTTGTTAAAACAGATCATATTGGCGTCATATCAGGGCTAGCGTCTTTAACGATAAGTACATTGGTGAAATAGATACTTCTTGGAAATGCATTTGAAAGTCTATAGTATCAATACTTTGTCTGGGAGAGTATATTTAGTCCTACTCCAGCAGGTTGGCCTCGCAGCAGCTCTTCAAGGTCGGGGGGGTTTGTTGCGACTGAGTCCTAGGGAGAGACCCTGGGAGAGACCCTGGCTACAGCTCAGAGACTTCCAGGCTGGAGGGGGTCTTAATTGGACTGAGACAGTGTATTATACACACTAATGTGACGTGGATGACAAGGCATCGCAGTGCAAGAAGACCCCCCCTGAGCAATGCCCCTGAGCTCTCTACTTGTCTGTCTGAGAAACACACAGGCACACACACACACACACACACACACACACACACACACACACACACACACTAGAAAGACTGATAGAGAAAGAGGGGATACTACAGTCTAACTGCATGGCATTATGCCTATGCAGCGGTATCAATGACTAAGAGTTGAGTCTAGCAGTCCTTTCCCACTAGGAAGCTGACAGGCTACAGAAGGGAGTTGGGTGGTATTTAAAGTTCACATGGATAACGGCTGTGGGCAATGCCCTGGGTGGACGCTATCATTAGCATTTCTGCTTCCCTCACTCATCTCTGCTGTCGAGGCATAGAGAAACACCCTGTTTACTAGTTCAAGTTATGAGTGGTAGCTGAGGGAACTGACTGATGTGTCAACATATACTGTAAGATGCCTACAGTTCTCCTCCAGGGTACGTAATGCAAAACCTAATCACAGCCACATTGCGTAACGAAAGTGCTCACTAGCGGAGGGAGCGGTCATCGTAAATCTCACACAATACACCGGTAACCTTGCGTCGAGTCGCGATGGCGAAAAACGGCATTCAGCAAAAAAGGTCAAAGTCTGCTCCGGGGATGAACTCAGAAGTGCCTTTCGGAGACCCCGAGAGTTGTGGAAACGGTGGGAAACGAAAATGTAAAACGTCTGACTGATGTTTGTTGTGTGGATGTCGGCCATGTGATGCCTCTCCGCAGTCGGCTGGGTGGAGATCACGCCCCATGTGTTTGCAATCAGCGCCAACACATGGCAGGAGCATGGGATCCTGGGAAAAAGGAAGGGGGCTATTACTTCCTGGATACGGTCGGGGATACAGACAACCGGCGGATCTCGTCTTTAATGCCGGGGATTTGGCGGCGCGCTAACCCTCGCTTTACAAGCCGGGTTTGCGGTTATTAGAGAAATATTTAGCGGCTCGTTCTCGGGTTTCGCTTTTCAGGCCCGCGTGTCGTCTCACGAGGCGGCCAACATTCAAGTACCTGAGAGGGATCAACTTTAAAAATGGCTATCGGCTCAGTCGGGAACGACGGAGCCTCTTTTCCAAGGCCCGCAGCCATGTGACGCTGATATGATCTACTTAAACAACAGCTGTTTGTGATTCCAAGGGAAATGATGAGGAAGATTCCCCCAGAGATGGCAGCTTACTCCATTTATCTAAATTAGGTGTCTTTCGCCGCTGCCCCGCCCCCTCATAAAAAAAGACACTACCTGTTCCTCCGTCGCCCCCCTCCCTCCCCCCCCGCCCCCCTCCCCCTCTCTCTCTAGTTGTATTTGATTGTGGCGTGTTGCTACTCAAGCTATTCGAAACTCTCTCTCCCACCTCTAGCTCTCATTCCTTTCTCTCTCTCTCTCTCACCTATCTCTTCCTCACCTCTTCTCTCTCTCTCTCTCTCTTCCTCCCTTCTTGCTCTTCTCTTCATCTCTGGGTGGTGGTGTGTGTGCGTGTGTGTGTGTGTGTGTGTGTGTGTGTGTGTGTGCGTGTGTGTGTGTGTGTGTGTGTGTGCCTGAGCTGCCTGCCTGGGCGATGTATTGAAATGATTAGTGGGCTGTTTTTACGAGGCCTGCCTGCTCGGGGCCTGTGAGCGCTTGCTCTGGGCTCACCGTGCTCCTCTCCCCGGGCCCTGTGCCCCCCGGCCGCCCCAGCCCGGCCCCCCCAGCCCGGCCCCAGAAACCCAGCCGACGTGATGCAACAACGGGGCGGATTAAAGATGCTGAAGTAATCTGGCAAAGCGGGCGTTATGGCATCCCAATAAATTCCATTGGATTCTACTAAATTTCCAATACGTTTTCTAGGGGGAACGCCTGCTACCTTAACATGTTTGATCCGCGTCGGGTCTGGATATTTCAAAACCTGCTGAGGAAAGTTATGATATGGTTTTTCAGCTCTAGCTAAGCCCTGTGTGTGCATGTCGTCGTATCAGAAATCTAAAAAGAGCTTAAAGAAAAGCATTCACAGTCCTGTTGTAACAAACACTGCGCTCACCTTGCCTTTGTCAGGTCGTATTGTCGCTGTTCCGTGTTAAGAGCTTGTTGCAGCCGACACATGGGTGCATTTAATTATGGTTATATGACCACCATAAATGGAGCCACCATTATGGATAAGGATTCTTTATGGGAGCTTAAAAAATTAAGCGCTTTCTTTGAAGTGTGAACCACATCGTGGTACCAATAGTAAAAGCAGCGGAGTAAATGCATTCAAATGATATTTACTTTTTGCCATAAAACACCTGGGTTTGATGTCAAACTTTATTGTCCTAGTAGAAGTATTAATTGGTTATTTTAAAAAAGATTATATAGGCCAACATGAGAGTTTTACACACTGAGATGCACGTTGGCAGCATATGGACGCCTGCTTGATGTTTGGGAAAGGGTGGCAAGGTGCAGCACGTTTCCAGGAGGAAACACAGGCTGAAATACTTTGCTTCCAGTCTCCCGAGCTTTAGGAAGATGTTGTAAAAGCAAAATTACAGTCATTGAGTCAGATTTTTTTTTTTTCTGTCGTTGTTTCAGAATCATTACTTGAGGCTATGTGGTGACATGGTACAATTTTCAAACTATACATGATATGCTTGATAAATAGGCATATTGGTATTGTAGATAGTTGGACTTGGACCAAACCTGTTTCTGTCAAGAGGACTCAAAAAACGACATCTGTGCTGGCCCTCAAGTTACAGTTATTCTGGCTACTCAGAGACTTTATTACTATGATAATAATTCCTCTCACCAGAGTGAACATTGGCCACCAGTACTCCTACAAACACCCACTCATTCATCAAAATCAATGCATTACTCCTCATTCACAGACATCTCCCTCAGTACAGCACAGCACAGTGGAACGCCACACATGTCTGCTGGAGACCTCACAATGGTTCAGCAAGCAAACATCCTTCCCCAGAGGCCCTTGGGACATATACGGCATCCAGCTGAGGGCCTCTCTAGGAGCTGCTGCTGCTGCTGTTTTCTGTGTGTGTGTGTGTGTGTGTGTGTGTGTGTGTGTGTGTGTGTGTGTGTGTGTGTGTGTGTGTGTGTATGTGTGTGTGTGTGTGTGTGTGCGTGCGTGCGTGTGTGTGCCTGTGTTTGTGTGTGTACTTGTTGCTCATTTCACAGTAAACTTCCCACAGTGCACTGCTCCAACAACACAGTCATCATTCCGCTCGATACTGAATATCACCAAAATTGTTTTTAACTGTGATTTATTTCATCCGAGTGTTACTTAGTGGTGTTTATGTGACTGTCCTGCAGTCACACAGAGCACATTCATTAATGTTTGAAAGGGTATACATGTCTTCAGGCAAAGGCACGGCCATTGACATCCTTATTGTTAAGCTGTCATTAACTCACTTCATTCATTAACTATACCAGTGCCATTGCACCTCTACATCACATAGAGAAGCAGCGGGAATATGTTGAGACACACTGTTAGCGCTAAGGTTAGTGGGCAAAGCCGTCGACGCGCCAGGCTGTCTTTACCTAGAGGAGCCCCCAACTGTGGGCAGGTTGGCATCAGGCAGGAAGGAAGTCTGCCCGGCAGGCACAGCGTGCCAGCCCCCCCCCCCCCCCCCTGTCATGGCTGTTCGCCGAGGTGGGCACCCATTCATCCTTCAACCCCCCAACCTGGCACCTTCTGAGGCAGATCCCTTGTCCACCCACTCCCCAGGCTCCAGATAAGAGCCATCCGTCATCGGCAGGCCACATTAAATTTTAACTCTGGTTACCAAGTGCGGCCATTCAAACTTTTATCTCAAACCTTCTTTATCTTCTTTTCATTAAGTTCTCAAGCACTAATAGCTTCTGAGCTCCGCGGGTAGGATGATGTTCTGAATAATGAAAGCTCATTATTTCTCTACAGAATGCTTGTTAATTCAAATGATGATATTAAAACTATAGTAGCCTTTAGCAGTCGGGTGATTTCTAGCATACTTTATCATGTATCAATATATACTCTGTTTGTCAAAACTGCCCCAAGCCTGGGCTGACATTCTCTCCCGAGGAGTCGGGTGCTTCACCAGGCCCTCAGAATACTCCAAGGTGACAACTTGCAGAGTTTGTGCCTTCAGGAAATGGAAGAGATGAGTGGGGGGGGGGGGGGGGGGGGGTGGAACGTCCTCGTCTCGCTAGGTCTTCTCGACATCCTTCCATCACACACACACTCGTGAACACACACACTCTAGCAAGTACACACACACACACACACATCATCTGTCATCCTCATCTGCCGTCCCTGATATAGGCGCATGTGAGCAGACGTGCCCACACACACACACGCACACACACACACACACACACACACACACACACACAGGAGCACTCATAGCCATTAACCTTTAAATACACCACTCAAGTATTTTATCTTGAAGATACGACTTGTGCCTCAGGTGCTCATCATAATGATTCGGAAGGATTTTTGATTTCATTACATTTTTCCCTCCAACTCGTACTGTACATCTACATATATTTCATGGGGTTCTCCATGACTGGTTTGATGAAATTAAGATTCTATAAGGTTCTTCATCCTTGTTGGTATAACACACAATCCCCCCCCCACATCTTTCTGTCTTGTCCTTCTCTTGACTCTGAGGGACACATTAGTGCCATTTTCTCAGTTTGCTGTTCTCTTAACATTTCTAACAGAATGACAGAAGTGTGACTCTGACCTTTTGTCTGCAGAGAATCCATTTGCCTTGCTCCATTTTCCTGGAACGTTGTCATGGCTAAATTAGCCTGCCTGTCCAGCACGTAATGTGTGTTCTCTTTGAGATGAGCTAACTGTGCTTTTAGACGACTTGGAACGTGAGATAATATGCGTCAACAAACAACGACAATAGCTATTGAATTCCACTCGGGATCTGAGGCCCAGGATATGTGTTCTACACTATCACCTGAAGCAAATGTTTAAGATTTTGGCATCGCTAAAAAAATGCCTGTGGTTCACTTAAAATGTATATCTGGGGGGTGAATTCACTGACGGTATGTTTCATTTTGGAGGGCATATTTATTCAATTTCCTTGAAACAAAAAGAGAATGGCATTCAAAAAGCCTTGGGGTGTCAAAGATGACACAGTTTGATAGGGTTGAGCTTGTGGACATACTCCTCTGACACCGAGCCAGCGGCAGGCCTGAAGCATCACGTCATTGCTCCCCAGAGACTTGGACTCAGAGCCAGAGGTACTGGGACGCCGACGACACAGCCCGACACGTTGTTCCGGCCCGACCGGTTCCCTCCCCCTGGTAGCTGTTAGTTATACACCTACCCCCGGGCCCGGGCCAACGATGCGGCTGCAGCAGCCGGTGGTGTCGGGTTACAGAGCGGAGAGGAGAGCCTCCAGCTTTTAGACACTATAAGCCCTGCCACAGGCCTGGACTCGCCCCCCCCCCCCCCCCCCCAACAGACCTGCGCCCCTCCAACAGACCTGCGCCTCTCAGGCATAGAGGAGGAGCCATGACGGAAAGACTACAGTCTCTCTGAAGGTTGTGAGGCTGTGTGTGTGTGTGTGTGTGTGTGTGGTGGTGGGTATAAGACAGGCAAAGGTCACAGGTGGTCATTTTTGTACCGTGTGGAGTGGAGGCCGCTTAATAGCTCTATTGTTTTTACCCCCATCACTGTTTCTGTGTTTTCATCTTCTCTCTCTCTCTCTCTCTCTCTCTCTTTCTACTCCCTTCTTGTTTTTCTCCAGAAAGCTTTTAAAGAAATGTGAATAATCAGTGAATAATCAGTGAATGACAGCCAGACAGAACGGACCCCAGGTTCACTGGAAAAAAACATTAGTTAAAATACAATAAATAAATACTGAATTTGAGGAGAAATTACTTAATACTAGTGAAATTATCTGTCCATGCAGCAAGATAATTTTACTTGATAAGAAATCTTAAAATAATCTGGTTCGATTCTAGAAATAAGATAGAAACTAGTAATAATAACTTTTAAAACAAGATAATAAATCTCATATTTCCAAATCTAAGATTTTAAATCTTGGCAAATACAGAACAATTTGCAGTGTTGGGGGTGGCAGTGGGCGCCCTCAGGCTGAGGCCGGTGAGTCCAGTGCAGGGAACTGACCAACCGGTGATGCCAGCCCTTGCTAGGCTATAGACTCTGAAGGACCCGGGCTGCCCGGTCCTGTGCCAGTCCTGAAGGATGTGACCTCGCGCGGCCGCCGCCAATCAAGAGGGGGCCCTGTCAAACGAGGAGACCCTGTCTGTCTGTACGGCCAGGAGAACAAACAGATGCTTCAACAGATTAGTAGACCCCCTCACACTCTCTCTCTCTCTCTCTCTCTCTCTCTCTCTCTCTCTCTCTCTCTCTCTCTCTCTCTCACACACACACACACACACACACACACACACACACCTTACCCTACCAGCCCCTCCTTCCACTTCTGGAACCTGTCACATTCGGCATGCGGAGAACCTCAGAGGGCTGCTTGGTAAGATAAAGGATCTTTTTTTTTTGGTCGTCATGCCTCTGTCATCGCGGTGACGAGGGTTTCTGGGGCACAGGTAACACAGAGCAGCAGACCCTCTGAGCATGCTCAGTCGCCATCGCGGGGAAAAGCTAGCGCTATTTAGCTACACTAGCTGTGATTTCCCAGGGTTTACCTGTAGTGTCTAGGCCTACTGAACCCTAAGCTGTCGTAAGAGACTTGTACCCATTCCATGGTAATTCTTTTAACCTATATGGTTAAAAGCAAAGTACCCGGAATAATGTTGATGTTCATCACACCATCCTACCAATGTGTGAGTGTGCGTGTGTGTGTGCGTGTGCGTGTGTGCGTGTGTGTGAATTTTGATCCACAGTAAAGACAGAATGCACCTCTGTGAACAGAAGTGACATCATTTAATCTCTCATAACAACTATCGTTCACCCTTCCCAGCAGACCGCAAATAAGCACCGGTCGGAACTGCTAGTGGAGCGCGTCTCCAGAGCACAATGGGAAATAAAGTTTTTTCTCATTGTTTGTTGGCATTCCGTTTGGGTCCCGGGCCATCTCGTAATCTCCTTGAAAGGTATACGGGCAACCCACCCCTCCTCCTTCTACCCCCCCCCCCCCCCCCCCGTTCTAAACACAGTGTTGGGGCGAAACACTGTGGAGGTTGTTGTTCTACCTGATCATGGATTTGCTGGGCCCCCTGTAGGCATGAGCCATTGGCAGATACTGAATACCACAGAGGGATCAATGGAGGCATGAGAGGAAGGGAGCAGGACAATTAGGAAGAGAAAGGAAGGGGTGAATTTAAAAAAGAAGGAGGAATCCAGACGCTTCTCCTGTTTGCGGACTGTGAAGTGTAAAACCCTGGCGGTAATCTGCTCTTAGGACACAAGGCCTCTGTAATGTCTCCCATCAGCCAGTGGATTATGAGGCTGGGAATTGTAATTTACCTCAGCTTCACTTTTATGCGTCACTCGGCTTAAAAGCTAATAGCATTTCACCGAACAATAGCCAGTCACATCGTCTCGATCCGGGGCGTCCAAATCCACAAGTGAGGTGCCGTTGAAGACTTCAGACAACGGCGTGTTCTCTCTGATCTAATTAGCGAGCGCCGTCCTATCTCCGCGCCACACATGTCCGCCGTGGCTGTCGGGACGCTCGTCTCTGTCTCGCTGTATGGGCAACCGTCATTGTCTGCCGCGGTTTCTTCAATAATCCTGTTTAATGCCTGTGTTTGTTTGTCGCATTGTGCGACATGCAGATCCTGCAACCGTCACTGTCTGGCTGATGTGTTTTCAATAATCCGATATAACGACTGTGTGGCTCCTCACATGTAGATCCTGTCCTGGAATGACATGACCAGACAAGGCATTGGGAGGAAGAAGTCTATATAACATTCTTTCTTTTTTTCTTAATTCCTTTTTTCCCTTCCTTTGTTTAAATGGATGCAGGGCAAATCCTTGTGTTTTTATGTTCATACCTTCATGTTATTGTCTCAGGAATCCCTAAGAAAAACATCTCACCTTCAAGGAAAACGAGGAATAAGCTCTATTTTAAAGACAGAGGTAAAGTCTGGAACGTCTGTGGGAATTGTTCCGTTTTTAACGCAGCAGAGACAGAAGTGTTAAAGTGCGGCCTTCGTAGACTAGCAGGCCAAGAGCGCCCTATTAATAGAACTAGATCAACCTATAAAAAGGGAAAAAGGGAAAAGACAAATCTGCATCTCTACCATTTTCCATTGTATTTTTCATTGCGTTCTTCTTCGGGACATGTCAGTCACGTTTATTGAGACTAGTAAAATCCATGAATCTTCTCAGTTCCCCGGTTGACCTTTATTCTCCTCCACCGACTGACTGAGGGAAGCTGAGAGGGATCTGCTACCTGGGTCTCACCACCACAAAAACCAGTCCATTCTGCCCCACGGGTTTTTTCCCAAGAGCCGTCGCCCTGGGGGAGGCAGGTGTGAGGTTCTGAAGTCCTCCTCTGTGTTTTTTTTTTTTTTTGGGGGGGGTGGTGGGTGGTTGAAAGGTAGGAAGAGGTTGGAGGAAGGTAAGACGATGGGAGTTCGAGAGGACATCTTGACATATAGGGCCGATATGATGGCATGAGTTATGCGCTCGTCGAAGGGAGGGGTCAGACCAGCTGCTTTTAGCCGGCGCTGTGCTGCAACATGTGAGGGACAATCCTCATCTATCATAATGAAAGCTTTCCAGGTCCCTGTTTGGGCTGGTTCTTGTGCGTCTGCAGACTTCATACTGGACCCGTCTTTCACCAGTGGAGGTGGGGTAAAGAGGGGAGCGTCATTAGTGTACAGCCTCCATTAGCTAGCTGTCTCAGTCAGTGTGTCTCCAGCCACACAAGGGAAACCAGTACCTAATAATACTTGGAAGGTATGTGAAGGAAGTAAGCTCAGTCTTGAATAAGTAAAACTCCATTCCAGCGCCGCGCTCCATTATTAATACACACCAGGCTCATCTTTGATTAAGTTACTCAAGTGCTCTTCCTGTGTGGGATTTTGATTAAGACTGGGCTGTGTCTCAGTCATCCCGACTGTATGGTGGTTTTCTCTCCTCCTCTCCTCCTCTCCTCCTCTCTCGCTTTGGTCTTCCTCGTTCTGTCTCCACCTCTCTCTTCGCTCTGCGTCATTCATTTTTTAGGTCTCTTTCTCTCAAATCTCATTCGTCCTTGATCTCCATCTCCTTCTTCTCTCTGCTCGTTGTCCCACCCCTCTCTCTCTCTCTCTCTCTCTCTCTCTCTCTCTCTTTCTCTCTCTCTCTCTCTCTCTCTCTCTCTCTCTCTCTCTTCAAATTGAACACAAAGGAATTCCAACATCAGACTGTGAGTAAGAGGCATCATTCCAAACCAGGAAATTCAGTCAAATGTTAAGCTATGAATAGGGGCTAAGAGTAGCAAGAGAAGCAGCCATGACCATGTTGACTGTGTCATTACTCCATTTACTGTGGTACATGGGACAGCAGAGAGACCTGACTATCTAGAAACAGCAGGCAATTTTACAGTTTTGATGAACGGCCTATATATTGATAATGCTCTGAATCTTCTTTGAGATTGAGCGTTTTGTTAAGTTCCTACTACAGTACCATGTACATGAACTGTTGAGCCCAAAATGATGGCGTTTCCTCATACTGTACCTACAGTACAGTAACATTATGTAGACTTGACTGAAGATCCACCATTGCAGTGACAGCTGGGAGTTTGTATTAGACAGTCAACTGGGTACAATTGTCATATTACATAAGAAATGTTTTGACGTAAAAGGTGCCTTATGTAATTAGCAACTTGTCCAGCCCCCCTGGAGTGGTAAGGTGGAGAGAATGTCTGTTGAACATCATGTATGTCATTTGAGCTGAGTTTCTCTGGGCCTTTCCATACAGATACTGTACAAATGAATAAAAGTAATGTGAAGACGCACTATGATTTGGTTTGAATACCTTGTTTAGGAGGAAGTCTGTTTTTCACCTCGAATTATGGGGTTAATGTACATCGTTACATAAGGAAACAGGTCAAACCTGTCTAATGTCAGTTAAAGATACATAACCTGAAACTAGTGTGCATGTCAGACATGACACAGTACAATAATTCTGTCAATACATTCTCATCTGTCAACTCAGTACTGGGAAAACTGGGCATTAGCATATCCTTTAATCACTTATTGGCAAACAAGAGCAAGGCATCTGTCAACCATGCTGGGAAATGGCTACAAAAGACAAACACTTCAGTTTGTCTATCCAAACTGAAGTGTTTAACTTTGGCATCCAGTCTATCCGGCAGAGTAAACAGAGGATTGCGGCATGTGATAACCAAATAAGATTAACTAATACTGTAAATGACCCTCGGGCCAAACTCCAAAGTCAGTTTTAGCCCGAAGTCACACAGAAGCTGTATCTGTGTACATTTTGAGTATTTACTCAGCCAACATTTACTCAAACATTGCTAACAACCATTCAGTACTAGCCACATTTTTCTCTCTAGCTACTGTGTTGCACTTTCCTGAAGCTCTTCTTATTGGAACACACTGTTTGTGACAGTTAGCCACTAGATTTGTCCCCGTACCTCGAACCCAACACCGCAATAAGCCTGGAAGTGATTCGACAGTTTCCCCCCAATCCTCTATCTCCCAAGTTGCTTGGAGCCACATCTCAAGCGTTTCCTTCCTGATCCGTTTACGAACACCCCGCGAAACGATTCGCCTGCACTCGGGGCTACTTCTGTCCCATTATCCACGGCTGCCGGATTAAAACTATACACAACGCCGCGACCCTCTCCCTGTCACGTGTGGACCCCGCACGGCCAATGGCGTGCGAGCGCCGCGCGCAACAGGCACCCTGTTTGGCCACCCACGCGTCCAGGGGAGTGCGGGGAGCGCGGTATCAAACGGGGAACATCTGTGGCCGCTGGACCGTGCAGACCTGGAACAATGGTGGCCCCGGGGCAGGCAGCTCTGAGCCCTGGCCCGATCCGCAAAGGCAAGGCTGGGCTAGGCACGGTGAGGCCGGGGAGCCAGCCGCCACGCACACACGCACGCACACACACGCACGCACGCACGCACACACACACACGCACACACACACACACACGCACACGAACACGCACACGCACACGCACGCACGCACGCACACGCACGCACACGCACGCACACACACGCATGCACACACCAGCACAGGGCTGGAACCAAACAGCAGAACTGTAGTTCTGGGGGAAGAGTCAGACAGACACACAGGATGATAGACACATGCATACTGGCGCACGCATGCGCGTGTACACACACACACACACACACACACACATACACACACACACACACACACACACACGCACTCACACACACACACACACACACACACACACACACATAAGGGCTTGAGTGTGACAAGACACACAACCTTGCAGCAGGGTGATTAGGCAGAGGGAATGTTCCAGAGAGGATGTCACCTTGCTCTAGATCGACCAAGAGTCCCCCAGTACAGGAACCTACTGTATCCGTTTGGTCCTTTCAAAACCCCTGAATCAGCGGTACACCGATGACAGCTACTGATCATGTGATATTTCTCTGTCTTCCCATCACTAAAACAATCAGCTCTAACCCACCTGGTCCAGCTAGCCTCTGTCTAGGCCCCCTGCCGTCAGACAGACAGACTGGAACTCAGCACTCCGTGTGGAGAGGTAAACTGCTACCTCACAACCTTCCCACAGAGACACATCAACGCTGTTTATTTCCACAAGCAGAGCCAATCCCATAATGACCCAATGTTAGCTATCTCACACACACACACACACACACACACACACACCATTTCAATAAAATATTCCACAGCTGCCGAGGCTTTCAATGGTCTCCCAGGTGGCGGCTTTTGTGTGTTGACATGCGTGAAATGCGCGGGCATGGAAACGGGCGCACACACACACACACACACACACACACTCACACACACACACACACACTATGATGCACACACGCAGACACGCATAGACAGACCCTTCCACTCTCCCACTCTTTCTCTATCACACACACACATTATGCTCATACACACTCTCTCTCTCTCACACACACACACACACACACACACACATCCCACTGATTCCCCGTGTGTCAGGGCATCACCTGGCGGAGGCAGACCGTTCCACCTTGTCAGCATGGTAGCGCTGCATGCTGCACCAGTGAGGTTTCTAGTCTCACCCTCTGGATCAATGGAGCCACTGAAATATGAAATATGACTGAGTCTGCATGCATGTGTATATGCTGGTGTGCATTTGGGTTCATAGCTTCGGTATCTGAGATTCCATGGGTTCTATAAGCATGTTCCGTGTTTGTTTGCGTTCTCATGTCTGCTTGTTTGTGTCCCTTGGGGAGGTGATGGTGAGCATTGATGAGAGAGTACAGCTGCCCATGTCATTGTCCCTGGCATCCTCCATTGTGTGTGTGTGTGTGTGTGTGTGTGTGTGTGTGTGTGTGTGTGTGTGTGTGTGTGTGTGTGTGTGTGTGTGTGTGTGTATGCGTGTGTGTGTGTGTGTGTGTGTGTGTGTGTGTGTGTGTGTGTGTGTGTGTGTGTGTGTGTGTGTGCGTGTGTGTGTGTGGGTGGTGGGGGGGCGGGGTTGTGCGTGTGTGAGGACCCAGGTGCATGAGCTCCCATAAGGCTCTGTGGGCTGGTGGTACTCCATCTCTCTCTACCAGGTCCAGTGGACTGTGCTCACAGACGCATACACACACACATACACACACACACACACACCTGCCCGGGATACTGGAGACATCAGGCTAGGCTGGTGCCACTGACTGCAGCGGAGGCTCATACCAGATCACGGATGACAGAGTAATATCAGTCAGCCACAAAACCAGAGGCCTG
This sequence comes from Borostomias antarcticus, assembly GCF_949987555.1. NCBI lineage: Eukaryota > Metazoa > Chordata > Actinopteri > Stomiiformes > Stomiidae > Borostomias > Borostomias antarcticus. The sequence continues at coordinate 25,719,817 of NC_140235.1, read as the reverse complement.
AATGAACCCAGAGTCCAGTTTGCCCTTTATCTGCGCATGATTGAATTCAGACCCTTGTTTCAATCAGTGAAACGCTGCTTTGACCATAATGCGATTTCCAATGGGATTGTCATATACCTGTTCTCCTAGTTGGAATACAAACAAATATACAGGATGTCATTTCGTTGACGTCTGGTATTATGTAGTTCACCTGAGGAATGTCAGCGTGTGATTGATAGAGTTCTACCAGAGGCCAGTGAAAGAAGTAGTTACTCTACAGGACAGAGAGGAGCCAAAGAGAGAGGGTTTAGGTTTTTTGTTTTTTTTGCGGTCCGTACGACTGTAAAACTCAACCCGTTCCTCGAAGGGACAGGGTCGTAAGTAGCTCTTTGCTGCCCGCAGTTTAGAAAAGGGACCCAAGCGTCGGCCTTCTAATTTAATAAAAGGTTACAGCCCCGGCATAGGAACATGCTATTATTGCGATTGAACAGGGGGGAGATGAGGGGAGGGGGGGGGGGGGGGGAGGTTGTCATTTCACCAGGCGAGGCCACTACTTTATCTTGATGGCGTGAAGGCTAAATCCCCATCAGCGTGGCTAGCGCGCGCCGCGACCAGCGACCCTCGCATTTCCATTTTAGCTGGCGGGGAGGCGGCTACTCAGCCCGCCATTGGTTGGCCGGCTGACTGGCTGTCTGGCTCGTCTGACTGGCTGGGACTGAGAGAGAGAGAGGGGGGGGGGGGGCTGTATGAGATTCCGCGAGCAGCTCGGAACCCTTCGCCGACACACAGGGCGAGATGCTAATCTGTTTAGCGGGCTCCGGCGTGTTCCGTATAATAAACTGTCATAAGCGTCAGGGTTTCCTCTCCCCCGGGTGCGTTGGGGGGTGGGGGGTTTGGGTAGTGTACTGGGTAGCAGGTCGGAGGGGGGTGGGGGGGGGGGGGGGTCTATAGGCCGCTGCACTAGGGACAGGGCTTCAGAAGGAAGTATGAGATGGGAAGGTGGGTGGGAGGGGATGGGGGGGCGTGGTGATGGGGGGGCAGGCTACTGTAATGCATTTTTTTTTAAATTATTATTGAACCTTTATTTAACCAGATAAAACTCGTTGCGATTAAAGGAAATCTCTTTTTCAAGAGTGACCTGGCTAAGAGGGCAGCACACAATAAAAACACATAACCATCCAGGTTTCATACATACAGAACAACAATAAAACATTGATAGAGAGTTTCAGGAGGGCATAGGCAGTATAGGAGTTTAGGGACAGAGACACTTCCCACTACTTTCAAGCTCCTGGTGGATCTCTTCGTTCTGATCGGTCGCTGTTCACGTCTAAGACTAGCGTACATGTACAGTGTGATAGTTAAAGGGACTGGTCTTTGGCCAACCGGGCCACACATACAGTAGTCCAACCGTACGGTCGCACAAACCACAATGTGATTATAGTAATGGGCCTACATTTACCAAGAGCTTCGCTGGGTATTGTTCACTAAGCACCTAGTGTATTGGAAATAATCTGCATCCATAAATAATGGAATATAATAAATATCCTGCCTAATAAGTTCCATTCACATATTTATGGAGAGCTGCCCAGTATGTTGGCTTATATCACAGCGCAGGAGACATAGGCACAAATATTGTCAACTGGTCTATTATGAGATTATGCTAAATGCATCACTGCTCATGCTTATATGAATCCCAAACACCTTGCCATGAAAACAAAATATGATTTACTGCTAATCATAATAATTCCATGTACTGGGTCATAATTGAATGCAGATAAATGAGGCATAATTGTTTTTGTTTGTTGTTGGTTTTTTTCATCTCAACCATACAGTCCCAATCATCAGGATTATTTTGTTTTTTTGTGGTGTGTGTGTGTGTGTGTGTGTGTGTGTGTGTGTGTGTGTGTGTGTGTGTGTGTGTGTGTGTGTGTGCGTATGAGAGAGAGAGAGAGAGAGAGAGAGAGAGAGAGAGACAGACAGAGAAAGGCCTGCTGAATTGGGCCTCACACTGAAAAGTGGAGGCTCCTGCTGAGTTTTAAACCCTTCACTGAAAGTGTTCAGGGACAACATTCATCTCTCAAGCACATGTATAATACAGTGACCTTCCATTGTGGCGATAGTATGACATTCTCCTGCATTATATTACAATAATAATATATGATACTGCAATAGGTACCTGGCTGCCGCGCTCCTTGCTCTCTGGCAGCAGCGGCTCCCTGTGTGTGTGTGTGTTGGTGTTGTGGCCGGGCTGTTTGTATAGCTAATGAATAGACGAGGCCGAGATGAAAACGTCGGCGTGCCCTGGTGTGACGGAGGGACCCGGTGTCAGGGTCTTATCCTATCAAAAAGAAATCAGGCTAGGCGGCACTCCGGGTGCAGAAAAGCGCATCTCATCGGGTTCCGGCAGAGATTGCTTTCACCTGCAGCCCCCGAGGCATCGCTCAAACACAGGGCCCCAGCCTGCCGAAGTCACTCACTCCCCCTCCCTCTCCCCCTCTCTCTCTCTACCTCTCTCTCTATATATACCTCCTGTCTGACTACAATGGAATCATATTAGCTCCATCTCTGCATTCCCAAACACACCATTACATGGGAAGGCTGGACGCTGCAGAAAATCACAATTATAAGCGCATACATTTGTGGATCCTTTGTTCCTGGTGTGCAGAAGTGTGTGTGCGTGTGTGTGTGTGTGTGAGGGGGGGGGGGTGTAAGTGTGTCAGCGTGCTTTCTATGTAAAGCGTGTGTGTGTGTGTGTGTGTCAGAGCAAGAGAAAGAGGCAGAGACTGGCTGCATTCTGTTGATCTTCTCAGGGGTGGAAAAATGATGTCAAGAAGGCAAATCTGTATTTACTGCTAGACTGGTCTCCTTGACTTGACAGGCACACAGTCATTATCTGCTTGTCATGTGTCGCCCGCGGCGACCGTGGAGCTCCAAAGCCCAGGTTCCCATGTATCAGAGGGAGCCTATTAGCTTACCTGCTTCCAATTCAAAGGCCATCCCCAACCAAAAGACGCCAAGAGGACAAAACAAGGTGTCATATTTATGAATGTGTCAGCAGGCTCTGAAACCTAGCGTGCACCTTGAGGAATGGACCTGACAAGATGCATTCTGAGATTTCCAGTCAAGAGAAATGATATGGCATCACCACCGCAGGTGAAACCAGAAGCCCGGGTTCCCGGAGGAAAACGCTCGTAAATCGCCAGTGCATTATCGCCAAAGCCCAATTAGGAGAAACTTAAACTGTTACGTAAGGCGGGAGAGTGGGGATCGAGTGTTTCATAATGACTTTCTCGGATGAGTTTAGGAGAGGTTGGTGATTACCTCAGAGTTGGGTTCTCACTGTCAGGTGTGTCTCAGGTGTGTGTGTGTGTGTGTGTGTGTGTGTGTGTGTGTGTGTGTGTGTGTGTGTGTGTGTGTGTGTGTGTGTGTGTGTGTGTGTGTGTGTGTGTGTGTGTGTGTGTGTGTGTGTGTGTGTGTGTGTGTATGTGTGCATGACTGTGCATGCTTGAGTGCCACACAGAGCGTATCCAGGTGTCCTCCTTGTACTACAGTTTCAACCTCAACTGTATTGTTAGTAAATGGGGTAATCATTCCCAATTAACTGGTCAAATTGCAGCTGAGAATTTTGGGCTAATAGTGCTGCGGCTCACAAAGGGGCCCTAATCCGACAGTGTTCCATAGTGCCATTCACTCCATCCGCCCATTGCTCCGCTAATTCACTATGGCAGGTCTACAAATATTGACTTATAAGTGGCGCATAGGGAACAGTGCCAGTGTTGAGGGGAAGAATATAAGTGTGACACCTCGGGCCTTTTAAAGTGCGCTACTTTTAAAAAGGTGAGTAGGAAACTATAGTGGCCCTGCCTTGTCCTGTGGCACCTGGGAGGGACATTTAAGGCCATAACTAATGGTTTGACGCTCCCAAACATTTTGGTTTTGTCCTAGATATTGACCTTTGACCTTGGCCAGCCTACCTGAGAGCCCAGTGTAGGGGGGGGGTGCAGGATGGTGGACACACACGGGAGGGGCCAGGTGGCAAAGCTAGACAGAAGAGAATTTGTCACTGTCAACTTGACGTGCCAGGACTGGATCTGGACCTTCTCCTGCAGACCCCCCCCGCCCCCCTCCCCCCGCGTGCACACACACACACACGCACACACACTCACACACACTCACACCGCGCACACGTCACAGTTCCTGAACACTGCACAGGCAGCAGTGTTGCATAGAAAAGAGAAAGAGAGAGAGAGAGAGAGAGAGAGAGAGAGAGAGAAAGAGAGAGAGATAGAGAGAGAGAGAGAGAGAGAGATGCCTACTATTCACTAAACCAGCTGTCTTTTGTCAAATGCAAATAATTATGATACAGACTTTAAAAAGCTTTGGAACAAGTTTTGGCACGACACATGCAAGCCAACTTCCAATATTAGCCAATTTGCATATGTGAAGTTAGCACATGTTAGCAACATGACACAAGGCCCAAAACAAGGCGTTAGCAACACAACAAAGGTGCTGGCACTACTTAACTTTTACACAGATGTATCTTCCAGGGGTGAGAGCACCAACTTTTTATTTAACAGGCTAGCCGAGAAAGTAGAACATTAATCTTTTTTACATCAGTATTTTGCCTTTTTTTTCCTGAAGTCTCTCCCTGCCATCCTGAAGCAAAAAGCATTAGAGCTGGATCAATACAATCTTGCAGCTCAGAATTTATATCATGAGCACGGCCATTGATCTTTATCAACCGTTAAAAGTTCCAGGGGAAAACAGGGCAGACACTTTCTGTTTTTCCTCCCATTACTTTGAGAAAACACCCTTGCCCACACCTTTCCCCACTTTATCTTACGAAAGGGGTTTGGGGTTAAGAATATTCCTTAGGTGAAAAAAAAAGTTGTACAATATACTGACTATCAATAATGGTGAAATTTAGACTAGCAGACCAGAGGTGCTAGTGTATTTGTACTGTGCATGAAAATGAACAATCTGTCTTACAGCAACTACTCTGGTTGGCCTGGATCTGCCCCCACTCCTCCCGATACCCCCCCCCCCCCCCCTTGCAGGCTCCTATCTCAATCCGGGTCAGCTGTGGGCTGGCGATCTAAGCCCAGGGCCCAGAGTCTTCCTCCCTCCCTCCCTCCCTCCCTCCCCTCCCCTCCCCTCAGTGGAGTGTCCACGCGTGGCTCCAGCCACCGAGGGGTCGTGGGAGAGTGACAGGTGTCCTGCTCCAGAGCCCCGTGGCCTCTCCGGGGGTCACGCGGTAGACAGAGCAGCTGGTCTGGACCCCCGGCTCAGGCTCAGCTGCAGCCAAGACGAGGCTGGGGCCTCAACGACGGAGGCTATGATATATTGATGTACGGAGGCTAGGAGGATGGGGTTGAGGATGGGGGTGGGGGCTAGTGACTGAGGGCTAGCAGCTACGGACTAGGGGCTATGGACAAGGAGCTAAGGGCTAGGGGCTATGGACAAGGAGCTAAGGGCTAGGGGCTATGGACAAGGAGCTAAGGGCTAGGGGCTATGGACTAAGAGCTAGTGGCTAGGGACTACTATGGACTAGGAGCTAAGGGCTAGGGGCTACTGTGGACTAGGAGCTAAGGGCTAGGGGCTAGTGGCTACGGGCTATGGACTAGGAGCTAAGGGCTAGGAGCTAGTGGCTAGGGGTTGTGGATGGGGATATGGCTAGGGCTGGGTATGGAGGATAAAGTAAATTGGGGCTAGGGCAGTAGGACCAGGCATGAGGCTTGGACAGAGTATAGTATTTGGATGCTTCTAGAGCTGGGGAGTAGCTAGGGCTAGGATTGGAGCTAGGATTGGAGCTGGCGCTAGACAGCTGCTTTGTCTTAACATACATAGTTCCTCTGTTAAACTGGAGTATCTGACATCATTTTCATCATTAGTATGATTTAGGTTGAGGGGATGGTCCTATATTAAATACATGTCTCATGGCTGATGGAGAACATTCCTAGAGAAGAAGATTTGTGCCTTCTAGTAGGGCAGATCACACACACCCTGTGACAAACTCTTCAGTCGCTGACAATCAATGTTGATCCTGAGGGCCAAGTCATTTGTAAAACAAATGTCATTATCTAAATCATGTCTGTCTGTCTGTCTGTCTGTCTGCCTGTCTTTCCATCTGCACGTCTGTCTGTCTGTCTGTCTGTCTGTCTGTCTGTCTGTCTGTCTGTCTGTCTGTCTGTCTGTCTGTCTGTCTGTCTGTCTGTGTGTGTGTCTGTCTGTCTGTCTGTCTGTCTGTCTGTCTGTCTGTCTGTCTGTCTGTCTGTCTGTCTGTCTTTCTCTCTGTAACAAGCTCCCTCAGTATTTTTTGAATTTCCCTTGATCACTCTAACAGAGGAAAAAGTCTTCATAGAGAACCATTTCCACTTATGTTTCACTCTACCTTCATAAGAAAACTCAAAATTCTGTATGAAGATTGGGTGGATGGATCCCAAATCCTTTTTCCATCCTTGCCATTACATCATTACATGGCATTGCTACACTGATCATTATTAAGCTAGGCCTTATAAAGTGATTACGAGGGCTTCATGAAGCTGTAGACATTACCATAAGGATAAACAGAGAGACAGAGGGACTTTTGGAGTGTCATACCGGTGTCCTACAGGGCATTCCTAGACCAGGCTAGCTCTACCACCAAGCAGGGAGCATGGAGGCTAGCCTGCCACTCTGAAACCTCTTTTTTTACAAGCCCGCTCTTGTAACAGATGCAGATTTTCCCAGGCTTCACGTCAAAGGGGGCGGGGGGCGAGCGCTCAACTGTTCTGGAACGGAATAAATCACAAACGGCTCACTGTCATTCCACTACCGTCCCAGCGGCGCCCCGGCGGCGCCCGATCCACTCGCCTCCATCATGTTTCAGACGAAGGCGCCGAGCGAGAGGCGCGGGAGGGAGAGCGTAGCAGGGGCGTTGGCTGGTTTTGAACGAAGCCTCGGTGGGTTCTTGTTCACCGGCATCTGGACACACACACACACAGTCACGCTGAGAGTGGGTCTCTGCTCCTCTGGTTCCAGGAGAGGAAAGGGAATAAGGAGTGTGTGTGTGTGTGTGTGTGTGTGTGTGTGTGTGTGTGTGTGTGTGTGTGTGTGTGTGTGTGTGTGTGTGTGTGTGTGTGTGTATGTGTGTGTGTGTGTGTGTGCGTGTGTGTGTGTTAGCGCGTCACTCCTTATGCTAGCATATGCATGAGTGTGTGTGTGTGTGTGTGTGTGTGTGTGTGTGTGTGTGTGTGTGTGTGTGTGTGTGTGTGTGTGTGTGGGCCTGGCACCTGTTAACAGTGCCAAGTAATGTGCGCCGCTGAAATTTTAATCACCTGCAAGTGCAAAACAAGTGCAATGCAATCATGCTCTAATTAGAGCAGCAATTAACACCTATCGCTCTCTCTGTCTGGAGCTCACGGTTCCAGAGCGTGTTTAGGGCCTCATGTTTCATTAGCATTTAGCCTTTGATCGAATGGGCCTTATTTATTTGCAAACACTGGTTTGTTTTGGTTGCCAGCTTTGCAGAGGCATATGCCAATCCGGGTTTGAGAGCTCCTCTTTATGGCACATTAGCTATGACCATGCTTCTGAATGAATAACTAGATAAATACAAGTATCGATTTAGGTCGAGAGAGTTATAATATATCATGTAGTACCACAAGAAAACACTGTATTGTAAGCCATCGGGAAGAAATAAATTCACTTGTGGAAATGGGTAGAGTTGAGACTTTAGCTGCTATAGCTCTGCAGCTGCAGGCCTATAACTGGAGATTATGAATAATAAGATTTTGATCGGCATTTGTGACAATTGATCAGTGACCCGGGAAAACAATTGATTGCTGTATTTTGACACCCTGTTGGCTTTGTCATAAAAATGCATGCTTAGAGGAGTCAGACATGAACATGGCTCCCCTGAAACACACACACGCACACACACACGCACGCATGCACACACACACACACACACACACACACATACACACACACACACACTCTGATCACTCAAAACAACTCTCAAATCACCACTCCCCACCTCTTTCTCTCTCTCAATTTATTTATCACACACACACACACACACAGAAAGAGGGAGCCAGGGAGGGGGGGTTGACTGCCTCCACTACCTCTGTGTATCACAGCTCCTGGTAAAGTGATGGGCAAGTGGACGAGGTCACTGATGACTATTGATCATGCAGGCAGTCAGCCGGCCAGATTGGTTTGTCACTTAGGCAAGGGGGATAGATTTGTGTGTCACTGTCTGTCTGACTGTAAGCCTCATGGAAAGAAAGAGAGGGGGCGAGGGGGGGGCGGGGGGTTTGGGGGGGGTGTCTGCGTGTGTGTATAGTGTTTGTCAAATCTGTGTCTGTGTTGGCGCGATTGTTTGTGTGCTTGTACCATGTGTTGCGTCTGTGTGTGTGTGCTTGTAACATGTGTGTACCGTATGCACATGTTTGTGTGTGTGTGTGTGTGTGTGTGTGTGTTATGGGAGGGGGTGGGGGGCAGCAGGGCCAAGCCTCTCACCAGGTTATTCATTACAACCTGTCCAGGAAACCGATAAAGCACCTCAGCCTAAGAAATATTAACTTTCCCCTGGACAGCTAATTATAGC
>NC_140235.1:25701248-25706248 GCF_949987555.1 Borostomias antarcticus | reverse complement strand
CATGACAATGTGCAATGTACTTGCGACTGCATCTCTCGTTGTCAGGTTACTCACTGAGTACAGGTCGGTGTTCCCGCCCCTCGCGTGACGAACGCCTCCGCTCTGCTGCTTGGGTCGACGGCAGCTCCACTCCCGGAGTCCGACTGGCACCTCTCATCCGTCCGGACGCTGGGTCATCGGGCCAAGAAGAAGTGGCTCAGTGAGGACCAAGGGTCAGTCCTCTAATGAACTATGGTAGGGGAGAGGTTTGGGGGGGGGGGTGGAGGAAGGAGGAGGAGGAGGAGGAGGGGGGGGGACTCTCTTACCACCATGTGCACATTTTTGACCTCAATTGTCCCAGTGGTGGTGCATGGGTAGAATAAAACGCTGAAGCCCAGCAGGGGGTGATACGGGCGGCGATTTGGGAATTTTTTGATCCCCTACAGTATAACCACAATTTCCTGCAATCTAGAGAGCCCTGAAATGTATATAGATAAAGTACAGTATATAGGCCTGATAAAAACAGAACGGCATGGATGACAACAATGAAGATATATAGGTGGGCATTTTTTTTACCTGCAACCAGCAGCTCGATCTGTCGGCCGTTGGTCCACAAAAATGTCCACAAAAATGTAAACACCAAAATAGGCCCACATTATCAGCTAGTTACCACCCATGCCACAGCTGTTACTAATCCACTAATGAGACAACAGAGGAGCAGATTCAGCCAGATTGAAAATGCCCGGGTTTCCCGAACGAGTTAAGAAGCTTCTTAACTCCAAAGTACTTCTTAACTCCCATGCAAAGGGTTGCTTAAGAAGGGTTCCTTAAGAAGGTTCTTTATCGGGAAACCCGGCCAATGCTTGTACTCGCTCTGTCGGCTGGCTGGTCAGTTGGTCTATCCACAGAAATGTGGTCTGGCTGCACATGCGCGTACGGTCCGGCTGCACGTGCACGTATGTGATCACAGCTATTGCGAATATGCGCTTGTTTTGATCATGATGCAATTTCATTGGAGAGAGTTCTTTATGGAGTCAAATTGAGGCCAGAAAGCATTGTAAACGTAAGTGAAGTATTGTAAACAAAAACATATGAATTGTAAACGTAAGTGAAGTATTGTAAACGTAAGTGAAGTATTGTAAACGTAAGTGAAGTATTGTAAACAAAAAATATATAAATTATTACTTAATTATTAAAAAATAAAATAAAAATTGCATTTACAATACTTTTTTGCGTTTACAAAACGTTTTCTGCATTTACAAAACTTTTCTGCCTTTACAATACTTTTTCTGCGTTTAGAAAACATTTCTTGCGCTGCAAAACATTCTGGCCTCTCTTTGACATGGGGGCGGGGTTAGATGAGTGGCGTGTCCAGAGAGGAAGAGGCGGAGTTTCGGGATGCCCACCGCCATATGAGCGCTGCTCAACGTTTTTTGGACTTCTTCTATGGTTTTGATTTATATATGGCGGTGGGCATCCCGAAACCCCGCCTCTTCCTCTCTGGACACGCCACTCATCTAACCCCGCCCCCACGTCAAAGAGAGGCCAGAATGTTTTGCAGCGCAAGAAAGTTTTGTAAACGCAGAAAAAGTATTGTAAAGGCAGAAAAGTGTTTGTTTACAATACCTCACTTACGTTTACAATACTTCACTTACGTTTACAATGCTTTCTGGCCTAATTTTGACTCCATAGTTCTTGACCTTTTGTCAGAGATCTGTCACCTCATCTGATTGGCTGAAATAATTGTTATGTCGAGGCCACTAGGCCAACCCGGGATTTTGAGATGACACCTCTCCACACGCCCTGGTCCAGACTGCCAGAGCGCAGTCCATCAGCGCTGTAGCCAGGGTCCTTCTTCAGCATGTCCACTTATGTTATCATCCAGCACCACGCGTGACTTAACCATGCTTGGCTTCCCAGAGGACGAGGTTTGAAGCGCTGAGGTCAGGATGGCGTTCACTATGGCTGGCTAGCCTCAGTCTCCGCTGACACATTTTTGGGGTCACCAGCGGTAGACCAGCTTAGAGGTCAACATTGTTCATGTGTTCACCAACAGTAGACCAGCTTAGGAGGTCAACATTGTTCATGTGTTCACCAGCGGTAGACCAGCTTAGAGGTCAACATTGTTCATGTGTTCACCAGCAGTAGACCAGCTTAGGAGGTCAACATTGTTTGTGTGTTCACCAGCAGTAGACCAGCTTAGGAGGTCAACATTGTTCATGTGTTCACCAGCAGTAGACCAGCTTAGGAGGTCAACATTTTTCATGTGTTCACCAACAGTAGACCAGCTTAGCAGGTCAACATTGTTCATGTGTTCACCAGCGGTAGACCAGCTTAGGAGGTCAACATTGTTCATGTGTTCACCAGCGGTAGACCAGCTTAGAAGTCACCATTGTTCATGTGTTCACCAGCAGTAGACCAGCTTAGAGGTCACCATTGTTCATGTGCTCACCAGCAGTAGACCAGTTTAGAGGTCACCATTGTTCATGTGTTCACCAGCAGTAGACCAGCGCTTAGAGGTCAACATTGTTCATGTGTTCACCAGCAGTAGACCAGCTTAGAGGTCAACATTGTTCATGTGTTCACCAGCAGTAGACCAGCTTAGAGGTCAACATTGTTCATGTGTTCACCAGCGGTAAACCAGCTTAGAGGTCATCATTGTTCATGTGTTCACCAGCGGTAGACCAGCTTAGGAGGTCAACATTGCTCCAGTGCTCCATCCACCAGACGTCCTGGGCCATGCGGAGCTGGTATCACCCCCGTCCAGCGGTCTCTCCTGGTGCAGCTGTGAGCGTCCAAATTCCTGCCCCACACAGCAGGACGGATTCAACAGTGGAGACGAAGAGGTCGCGTTTGATCTTCCTGCTGAGCTCAGACTTCCATATTTTTCTCATGTTGTGCAGCACCTTCCAGGCGTTGCCCTTCTGGTCTTGAGGCCCTTTAGGGAGGAGGAGATCCAGCCACCACGGTACTTGAAGTCTTCCTTCACTGTGAGGGTCTCTCTCCCCTTCTGGTGCTCGCAACTGTGTCATCGGTGTTGTAGGCCAAGACCTGGGTTTTCTCTGAGTTCAGCTGAAGTCCTACTCTTAGGCTTTCGCTTAAAGCTGCCAGCAGGAGCTTGCAGTATATGAAAAAAAAAAATACAAGGGAAGCCAACGGCTTCTGGCTTCTCTTGACCTTTCCATAAACTTAACATGGCTTTGCTTATTTTCACAACACTAACTTGTGGGAGAGATACTGAGCACAGACAAAATTGAGAAGAAAATATAAAAATATTGACATAATATTATGCAGTTAAAAAAAAAAAAAACACAATCTGAAACGAAGAAATTAGATCATTTTTGTAATTCAGATTTTTAGGAATTTTAGGGGAGGAAGAGCCAGACTTGCCTTGGCAACGCCACTGCCCTCTCACCATAATCATCCTTTGACCTGGGGGGCGCATCTCCATGTAAATGCGTTTGCATATTGTAGAAGCACAGTGAATCTTTTTCCTTCTCTCTTTCTCTCTCTCTCTCTCTCTCTCTCTCTCTCTCTCTCTCTCTTTCTCTCTTTCTCTCTCTCTCTCTCTCCCCAGGCTATGTTATGGACACCACAAGAGCTACTCGAGCATGTCTCCAGCGGTATGCAGGAAACAGGTTGCCAGTTGCAAGTGAAGATAAAATACTACTGCAGCACAAGCATGGTTCCCTTTCACAAAAAAAAGTCAGAATCTGGCGGACACTTTTTTTTTTTAGCATATTTATTTACTCTTCCTTTAGTTATGTTATTAGCGCCCCTTGGGGCAATATGGCCGCTGACATTTGTTTGTTTAACTGAATTAACCATGTTATTCCAGAGTCAGTAAACCCTAATTGACGCCACTTAATCTCCCTCTAAACATATGTGATGCTGTAAAACATGTTTTTCTGGGAATCAACCAACCATCCGTATACTTACGTATCTGTTGCGAATACATCCGTGGACATTTGAGATGCAAACACGCGATCCTGAGGCGTGGCTCATTCGGTGGATCCTCCCTTCACCTTTGGAGGCCTAGAGACACTCCTTCACTTTTAGACTCCCCCCCTTTCTCCCTCTCTCACTCTCTCTCTCCCTCCCTCCCCCCCTCTCGGTGGATTTAGGGTGTCAGTCTAATGGGTTTTACAGTTTTAAAAGAGATTATGCTCTGGGATTACTACCTGAGCAGAGGGGGCTCGGAGAGGTTAAAAAATGCCTTTGATGTGCCGGAGTGTAAACAGGACCCGGGGCTACCTGAGAGGAGAAGCCCGGTTTAGTTATTCACGGCCACGGCCCTTAATTGTGAGACCAGGACAAAGGGAAAGGTAACATTATTTGATCCTCCGTCAGCGGTCAGAGGAAACCGGGTTTTACTTAACGCCCAGCGAGAATCCGCCCTCCCGTTAAATCACCGGCAACCAGCTCCGTCGTGGGGACTCATTACTTCGCGGCGCTCCGTGTTCAGCGGCAGCGCTATTTAAATGGCTCAATTGAGCCTGGTCAGGAGCTCCACCGCTCAGTGTTATAGCCATGCAAATAGGCCTTAATGTGTCCACAAGGCCCCCTAAAGGCAGCCACGGGCCCTCAGTCATGGAGATGGGCCTCGTGGTGCAGCAGCTCTGCTGCACAGCTACACACACAGACTCTGCTCAGACGCTCGGAGTCGATTTCTACACTGCAGCGGTAGCCTGTTAGCCATGAGCTATCTTATATGGGGAAAGATGGGAATGGGCCAGATACTATTGTGTAGCTTTTAACTGTACTGTAAGTTAAATTGATGAAGACTTTGCTGAGGAATCAAAATGGACTCATCGTTTTTTGTTTTTTTTTCTGAAGAGCCATGTCAGGAAAGAGCCAGAGGAACGAGCAGAAGCACACAGTGTTGCGTTGAGTATTTTGTTGACGCGGTGTGCAGTTTGCGCCATTTGTTTCCTCGACGAATCGGTGAGCTGAATATGACCCGGTCACTCTGAAGACTCGGGTCTCCGGTGCCGCCGGTCGGCAGAGCGTCGTTATTATGA
>NC_140235.1:25684285-25696048 GCF_949987555.1 Borostomias antarcticus | reverse complement strand
ATACACACCCCCCATCCCACCCACCCCCAGTAATCACACACACACACACACGCGTGCGGGCCTCAGGGGCAAAAGGTGATTTCTTGACAGTGGGGGCTGCAATCAGCTCAGGACCCAATCAGTAATGAGGGTTAATCAGCTGATCGATTGGTGGGGGGGGGGGGGGGGTAGCTGCTCCAGTGTCGGCCTCGGCCCAGACCTCGGCTCCTCTCTGACTGGCCTGATGGGGGGGTGGGGGTTGGGGGGGCTGAGCCTGAGGGCGGAGGGTTGGGAACTTTTAATTACCAACAGCTACTCCTCCACCACTGACTGCAACTGGATGGTCAGTGGCTTTTTACTACCAAGACATGGGCGTGTTTGAATGATAATGGGACGTGGAGCATGCGTGGAGTGAGGACGGTAGGGGGTCCGTGGCCAGGACCCAGGGATAGGGGGGTATCATTAGATAAGCCTGTCGGTTAATTACCCTTCCAGGGGTAGCGGGGCTGGGGGGGGGCTCCGCTACCCTGAGACGGTGGTCAGGCGTCAGCCACGGACGGCTGTTTTTTTTTTTGGGGGGGGGGGGGGTTGGTTTACGGGGCGGCTCTTTCGAACGCGGCCGGGGCTGTTAAGGCCAGTACGGACGCCATATGGCGGCAGACTGGAAGCATGCCGGGGTCGCACGGCGAAGGAGGGAGCCGACAATGTCGGAGGGAGGCGGGACAGTTAGATATGTGTCACAGCTGCCAGTTAGACGTGGGTTTTAAAATGAAGCCCCCGCCCCCCCCCCTCCTCTGTCGACTGCGGGTGAATAGCCCACTCATCAACTCGTTGCGTTGGAATGCCCCTTAGTCCAGCGGCAGAAAATTGGCTCCACAATGGACAGTTTGGTGTTACAAATGGCCGACTGTCATACTCCGTTGGATGCGAGAAGTCAGTCATGTTTCTGTGAGACGACGACTACCATAGCGTGTGAAGCGGGTCCCCAATGGAACTACTTGCGGTCACTTTGGAAAGCGTATTGAGACATATATCCACTATTATATATGGACGAGTGCTACAGATGTATCACTGGAGGGTCAACTCATTGGACAGATCAGTTCTCTTCATGAGATATTTGGCCAGAGTTGATCAAGGATAGGATGTGTGTGACCGGGAACATTAAACGTATTTCCAGAAAGAGAATGTTCGGCCTAGAATGCATCCCAGGCTACTGAATGAAACAGAAACGTCCAGAAATCATCTTCCTTTCGCACTCTTGCAGGCTATCTGCATGGCATTGTGTGGCATTCATTTACTATTTATACTACCACATACACAGGCTTTTGTGCAGCGAATTCATAATTGTCCAGGTTTTTTCTAATTAATCACAAAAGATTTTTGTTTTGCCTGCAGCTGATTCAGGGGGTGACTCACCAATGGCAAGCCAAGGCCCATACATCAAACACAGTCCTCTCTCTCTCTCTCTCTCTCTCTTTCTCTCTCTCAATTTCCTCCCTCACCCCTTCCCCCTCTCTCCCTACCCTCTATCCTCAGCTAGGAAGCTACCCCCCTCCCTCCCTCCCTCCCTCTCTCCCTCCCTCTCTCTCTCTCCCCTCCCTCCCTCCCTCCCTCCCTCCCTCCCTCCCTCCCTCCCTCCCTCCCTCCCTCCCTCTCTCCCTCCCTCTCTCTCTCTCACTCCCTCCCTCCCTCCCTCCCTCCCTCTACCCCTCCCTCTCCCTCCCTCTCTCCCTCCCCCCTCTCTCCTCCTCGCCTCTCTCCTCAGTGGCGTACGTGCAGGCCCGGGCCCCAGGGCAGAGGAGAAGCGCCCAGATCTGTCCTCTGCCGTGTGACTTGTTATTTTTATCTGAAGCCACTTTCCAGGCCCAGACCAGCTCCGGCCCAGACCAGCTCTGGGAGCCTTTCTCATCCTCGACTCTCTTTCTCTCCTTCCTTTTTGTGTATCTTTTCTCGCCCTTTCTCTGGCAGGTTTCCTGTTCAGCTGCCTGCACACACTGTAATGCATTTGTGCATTTGTATTTACCTTTGACAAGCAATACTAGAGGAGTGGACTGTGTGTGTGTGTGTGTGTGTGTGTGTGTGTGTGTGTGTGTGTGTGTGTGTGTGTGTGTGTGTGCGTGCGTGCGTGCGTGCGTGTGCGTGTGTGTGTGCGTGCGTGTGTGCATGTGTGTGTGTGTGTGCGTGTGCGTGTGTGTGTGTGTATGTGTGTGTGTGTGTGTGTGTGTGTGTGTGTGTGTGCGCGTGCGCGTGTGTGTGTGTGTGTGTGCTGCAAACATAGAAGACTCCGCTTGCTCTTTGTCAACTTGATCATCCTCTTTGTGTGGGTAATTGTGACTGTAAATAACACAGTACGAGGCATCATGTTGTTGGCTTTAGTACCAGCCATTCTAGAACAGGCCTTGGAGACGTGTCTATGTGGGCATGTTGTCTGCTATAAAATATTATTACAAACAAGGACAAACACACACAGAGACTCACACACACACATACACACGCGGCCTATTCTTCCTGAGGACGCCCGCTCTGCAGAGTGAAGATCGATGTGGAGGTCAGGAAGTATCAGGAGAGGTAAAGCAGAAACAAGAGGAAGATTGTTTTCTCCTCCTCTCGCCTGCACTGGCGACCCCACCGGTCAACACATTGTCCCGGGGTGAGACATTTCCACACAGACAGGCAGGAGCCTTGTTCAACACCACCAAGGTTTTGCCTCGCTTACTTTACGCTTGAGCTTCCCGTTTCCCCTACATCTGCTTTTTTTATAACAACTCAACCACAAGATCTGCCCAGCTTGACATCACTGCAGGCACACACTCATTTCTTACATCATTAAACAACTCTATCGTTCTGAAAGAATGTCTGCTATGCGACTCGTTATTTGGTCAGACGTACAAGGCAAATACAGTCGCCTCTCTTATTCTGAACTCTATACTTAAATTCCGTTCCCTCGGCTCAAACAGGAGTCTGATTCTGTTATTGTTCTCCGGGCTATCAAGTCCTACACCAGGCCGCTGCTGTGGTTGTTTTTAGCCCTGGCTGTTATTTTCGGACGCCGGGTTTCATTGATAAGTGTGGGAAAAGGAGCATGCGGGGCCTCCGTAAGAATCCCCCCCCCACCGACCCACAATGGGCAGCTTTGTGTCCCTCCTCCTCCCTGTGTGCCCTGCACCGGGCTGCACACAGGGGTTGGCATTGTGCTTAATGAAGTTACAGCAGTAGCGGCGGAGACGGCCCCGGCTAGCCACCGGCCGGCCGCACTGTGGGAGGTGATGGGGGAGATGCAGTGGAGGTCCGGCCGCCGATGCTAGCTGTGTAGCCCGGCTCATTGAGTCGAATTGACTTAGCCGCCTAGCAGTCCATTGTCCCCCCCGGTCAACGTGGCGCGACGGACGAGGCCGGGGGGGACACCGGGGGTTTGGCGGTGACAGATAGGCTGGAGGTTAGGGCAGAGGAAAGCCTGGCCTGGTCTGGTCTGGTCTGGTGGTCGTGGGCCAGTTAGCTAATGTATTGCATGTGTTAGAGTAGGGGACTGGGATGGATGTGGGATGGTTGTGGCCGCGTTGACCACAGAACAGAATTCAGTCGTCCCTTCATCCTCCACTTCCTGCTTCCTCCTCCCTGCTGGTCCGTCCTTTCCCAGAATCCCCTGCTCTCAGACAGCCACATTAGAGCTGGAAAAGTGTAACCTTCTATTCCGCACGAGTATGACCTCTCACCTCCTCTGTAGGGATCCAGAAGGACAGCTAGCTCGCTAACTCGCTGGCTAGCGGACGCCGTGGCTAGCGGCGTTGGCTCTGAGTGACGGCGCGCTCCGCTCTCCTGTCACCCCGTCCCTTGACAGTCATTGTGCACAGCTAGCTCCCCGGGGGTGTCGGAGCGCCGGCCGTACGGGCGCGCCGCTGTATCTCGCCCGCGCAGGTAGCTGAGTGTGACAGCTCACTCCACAGGTAATGTCCAGGCTGCTGTGTGAAGGACCTCCCCCGGGGACCAGAACAGTTCACCAGTTCACCCTGCCCACTCCCCAGAGAGAGAGAGAGAGAGAGGGAGAGAGAGAGAGAGGTGGATGGGTCAACCAGCCAGGGGGTCTCAGAGCTGAGGTTTAACTCCTCCCTTGCCGCCCCCTCCCCACCAAACCCTCCCCACTGACAGAGCTATTGAGGCAGAAAGGAAGGGCCCGAGCGGGTTGCATTTTTGTGTGTGCGTGCGTTCTCCTGCGCACGCACACGCGTGCACGTCTGTGTCTGGGAGTATGCGTGTGTGTGTTGTGTACAGGGGAGGGGCGTGAAAGGCGAGAGGGGGGGGGGGGTGTATTCTCAGAATGCAGACCCTCCAAGCCTGAGCGCGGACTGCCACACAGCACACGGACATCTGGCTGCTAATTGTAATGAGGTCAGGATCTGACAAGTGCATGATAAATGGCTGCTTGATCCCCCCACTTCCTCTGGTCAAGTGATGTGTCTGTGTGTGGCTCCGTGACTCAGTGGCCGGGCGGCCGGGGCTCCTGTCCCGTCCGCAGTCCAGTCAGAAGAGGCTTGAGTGTGGATGCGCTCCTGAAGCCGTTCGATTGGGCGGCGCAATGAGACTAGCCACTTAGTATAGTATGTATAGTGTGTGTGTGTGTTTGTGTGTGTGTGTGTGTGTGTATGTGTGTGTGTATGTGTGTGTGTGCGTGTGTGTGTGATCCCCATTTGCGGATCTGCATGAATTGAATAAACAAAACAAACAAAAACTTTTATTTGCAACTTTTATTTCAATGCCAGACTGATTCAGTTGAGGTTGTCTCCATTGGGGTGCGCCAACCAAGTAATTCAACCCAATTCATGACAAGGAAAAGAAACAGACAGCGCTGTCTGAAAGGCTTGGAATGACCTAACCTGTAATCATAGCTACAGATACTCCACCTCGTGTGTGTGTGTGTGTGTGTGTGCATGTGCGTGCGTGCTTGCGTGTGTGTGTGTTACCAGTGTGTATGTGTGTGTGTGTGCGTGTGCGTGCAGGTGGGAGACTGAGATAGAAACGACAATAATCAGATTGTGGGGAGCGAGCAGGTGTTTGTGGGAGTTTTTAATGACTCGCATGTGTCTCAACACGCTGCGCTGAGGCTGACGGGAACTGTGTATACGCTGGCTGGCTCCGAGGCGACTGTGTGTGTGTGGGAGCTCTCCAACTTTTTCTCCCTCCAGACGAATGTGCTTGGGGGGCGGGGAGGGGGGCGGGGGAGGACCGTTTTTTGAGTCAGACAGCGGGGGGGGTGGGGGGGGTTGTGTTGTCCACCGCACTCACCACCGTCGCGGTTGGACCATCTCTGGAGTCAGAGAGTTTGCCCGGCCGTGCGGGAAAAAAAAATTCCTACTGGTGTGTCATGGGACGACGGGGCCTCCTCCAATCTAGCCTCGTATCGCCAGCGCGTCCCCCTAGCAAAACTCCCTCTGGGGCAGCACAAACACCCCCTCTCTCTGTCTGCACGCGGCGTTGTTGGAGCTGCCCTATCACCCTTCCTCTCCAGCTTTTTACGAGGTCTATCTTTGGACATCATTTGACATCATGTACACATTCCTTCTAGTCCAGATGCTCCCTTGTGATATGCTGTGTGTGTTCCCCCCTCACAATGCCCACTCAATGGGACGCTTTCATCCCCAGCAACCTCCCCTCTTGCTCCACACACAAACATATAGGCCCAGTCAGCCACACACACCATTCAGCTGACGAGGGGGGTCGCCAACAGTAAAAGCCACCACATGATAAGAGAGGGCCTGGCCCCATCGGAGAGCCACCTTTCCTGCGAGGGGGAACAGACAATGCATTGTGGGCCGTCTGGAGGGAGTCTACCCCCTCCATTAAAGGCACTGACGCCCAGCTGCTTAAGCACGTCGGCCAGACCATGGGCCATTGTTCCACGCATGCCTGCTTTAGTCACATCCCTGCCCCTGTGGGTTCTCTGTGATGATCTATGGCCAGGCCCCTGTTGGCCCCTGCAGGAGTGGGGCAGTGCTCTGAGGGCTCCAGCAGGGCTGCCCGCTTGTCCCACTCATCTTCTGACTGATCGCCTGTCACCCCTCCCCCCCCCCCCCCACCGCTACCCTCACACCCCTGTCCTGAAAAATGGCACTCGTCTCCGACCCCCCCCCCCCCAACCCCTACCCACCCTCCCGCCACCAACCAGCAGTGACTGCTCAGTAGGTCCAACCATGACCCTCTCATTAGAAATTCCTCGGGTTTGTCCGAGTATGCTGAATCTCTCTCTCTCTCTGTCTCTCTCTCTCTCTCTCTGTCTCTCTCTCTCTCTCTCTCTGTGTGTCTCTCTCTCTCGCTCTCTCTCTCTCTCTCTCTCTCTGTCACTGCTTTCATGATGTGTCTTTCTTTTTATTGGGGCTGGTCTGTTGGGGATAGGCATGTTCAGCCTTATGTTTTCGTCCCTTCTGCATTTACGATGGCCTTTAAAAAGCTAATGTCTTTAAAAAGCTAATGTCTGTCATCTCATCTGTTTGGCGCAATTAAATCCTTCTTTTAGTGGTATTACAGGAAGGCCTTGGCTAGCACGTCCATCAGAGGAACGCTTGCATGGGAGACATGCTCAGTTAGGCCGAGTGATCGTAAAGGGTATATTAATGGTTTATGTACCCCACTGCAGCATTGTTAATGGCAAATGACATTTACTGTGTGCTGCAGAGAAGGCTATTCAATCCACTGTATGGTTTATCTATCATGTCAAGCGTTCAATAAAAAAGCCCTCCGTAATATCAAAGGAGACACTACACAAAGACTCCTCTACCCTAGGGCGAGGTTTAAAACCTCTCTTGTGTTCTCCAAAACAAAATGAATTGTTGATATTTTCAAATCCTGGGTGAAATTAATCAAATTTAATTCCTGTTTCAGTGTGCATGCAAGCACATGGGTTTGTGGACACACTCACACATCACACGTTCACACACACACACACACACACACACACACACACACACACACACACACACATAAACCAGTTCACTGATACTGCCACCAATTTCACATTTCCTAAACATTTCAGGAATCATTTCTAACTCGTCTGCGAAATAGCTCACCACAGAGCAGCGACTTCTGGTTGGTTGGTTGGTTTGTTTGTTTGTTTGTCACTTAATCAGCCATGATGTCACGTCGATTGTTTTGTATCGTGCCGCATCCTCTCGGCCTTACTGCTATCCATTCCCTCTAACGTTGCGGGAACGTTGCGAGCAGAACGGGAATGATGATGGAGGTAATCATGGAGTAATTACAGTGCATGGAGGATACACACAGTGTGAGTGCGAAACACCCAGGCGTGAGGAAGAATGGTGGAAGAAGAGGAGGGAGCCATGCCTGCGCGTGTGTGTGTGTGTGTGTGTGTGTGTGTGTGTGTGTGTGTGTGTGTGTGTGTGTGTGTGTGTGTGTGTGTGTGTGTGTGTGTGCGCGCGTGCGCGTGTGTGTGTGTGCGTGTGTCTTTAAGTGTGTCGACTGATTGAAGTGTGTAAGGTTTTGAGCTAATTACATCCAGAGCTGCAGTCTAGGAACAGATGCCACACTTGTGCATCAATAAATGCTTATAAGTAACTTATTTGGAGCTGCCTGCCATGAAGGGGAATGGCATGACTTTAAGCACTAGCGCCCGGGGCTATACCCTAGCCCTTTGTCTTGTCATCCAGCATCTTTTAAATCTCTTCACCACTTCAAAACAACTCTGGGAGACAGCAGGGCACGCGGCAAAAAAATACAAATATTCACACTTTGAACGCAGAATTACATTCACCATTTGGGGTTGTCTCACATCAAAGTTCTGTTGTCTCCCTGATATATTCAAGTGTTAGAAGAGTAGTTGTGTTTCGGGGGTAGACTCTTGTTTGGGGAGAAATGTCTGTTTTTTTAGGTTTAAAGATAAATATATTTTGACTTGAGCGTATAGGTCTGTCTACCTGGCTTGACAAGTCTGAGAAATATTTTATTCAGCTGTTTTGGCAAAGTAATACTTTGTTGCAATAATGACATAGCCCGATACAGGACTGCTATTGAACATAAGACATTTGACACGGTTGACACAGCTCAATCAAATTCATGAATCAGAAGATCACAGCTCTAAAACATATGATCATTTACACTAGAAGAATCTCAACCAGCGATCTATTTGGTATTACCATATAGTGACCTGTCCTATTTGTGTGTATCTGTTCATATCGATGGGTATGTGCATGTGTGTGTGTGTGTGTGTGTGTATGTGTGTGTGTGTGTGTGTGTGTGTGTGTGTGTGTGTGTGCATGTGTGTGTGTGTGCGTGTGTGCGTGTGCGTGTGCGTGTGCGTGTGCGTGTGTGTGTGTGTGTGTGTGTGTGTGTGTGCGTGTGCGTGTGCGTCTTTGTGAACAGTATGGGTGTCTCTGTGTGTGAGTGGCTACATGGCCATACTGTAGCTGCACTGCACTCTCAGAGCTATTTTAAGCGGTAACTGTTAAAGCTGGAAAATCAACTGTGTGGAGCATGAGGCCTCGCATTCCCAGGATTTGCATACAGAGAGAGGCTCTCATGCTCATTACTGCCTTACTGCAACATGATGAAAAAGGACGAAAGTCACCAGGATTTCTGGTTGGTTTGGATACTTGACCTACAGTACCACTGTTCCAAACACCGCTGCTGTCAACAGACTCTTCCGCTCGACACTGAGCTGATCGTTTCTGCAACCACTCACTACTGCATTCGTAAGTGTGCTTGTCTGATCATATTCAATATAATATGCGCACATATTCATAAAGTGGTTTAATGGGGTGTCTTAATCCCTTGCCAAATACATTCACTCACACACGCACGCACACAGTGAAGGGAAAGCATGTGTTATAAGTAAGCACCGTATGACTACTCTCTTTAAAATGTGATGTTGATTAACGTATATCAAGATTGAAACACATGGAAATCTTTACTGGGGTGAGTGTGTGTGTGTGGCGGGGTGGAGGGGGTTGTAGGGGGGGGGGGGGGGGGGGGGGCATCACCCCCCACGTGGCCAAACGAGGTGGTATAGCCGGGTGGGAGGGTGTCGGTGCGGCGCACGGGGGGCAACTTTTCCATGACATCACTCGTAAGGCATTAACCCTATTAACATGTCTGTTCTCTCCTGGCTGCGCCTCCCTCTCGGCCCACCACGCCTCCTGAAGGAAGGCGATGTGGGAGAGAGGGAGAGAACAGAAGAAATTTTTCCTTTTTATTGGGGTACACATGGTTTCGTGTCAGAGACTCCACTTTGCTAATTTCTCCCCTGCGCTCACTTTGTTTGTCATTTTTACCTCGTGAGCGACAGTCGCTCGGGTCGTAGTATGCAAGCGTGCACTACGACCTCTCAAAGTATTCACTCACCTCGCAGGCAAATGCCATATTTGATCAAGCATTGTTGTAGTTTCATATTCCAGAGGGCCATAATGGTAGCACCTGTTTGAATCCATCCCTTGTTTAGCCTCAATCTCTCTGTTGCATCTCGTCAAGTTATAGTGTAGAGGGCTTCATACCGTTTCTTTTGGTTCATGCTAACAACTAACACTAACACACACAAGACAAACCTATGGGAAAGCCTAGACACACAAACGCCTTCAATGTGTTGGGAGTGTAAAGTATCTTCAGACTGACAAAAAAATAAAAAAATAAAGCACATTCGAGACAACTCTGATGGTGATTAAAACCGAATGTCAATGAAGTCAATCAATGCATCGGTGAAAACCCTGAGAACTCTTTAACCTGTCGGATGAGATGATGTTACCACAGGCTGTACATGTTTCAAAGGAGCCCCTGCACACTTTCTCACGGTGGGGAGTGAGGGTAAAAAACAATGTGGGCACACAATGAATATGAAAGAGCTAATCCAAGGTGTCTGTTTTCACCTCCGGGGCAGGGAAAAAAGGAACGCGTGGAGAGGCACCATATTTTAATGTCTCAAAAATTACCGCTCACTATTTGTCGACATGTTTGGGCGTTAAACATACACTCACAGCGTATATATGCCTTTCTCCCCCTCTGTCATTGTGATCTAATTTCACCTTATTTTTTCCTTTCCCTTTCCCCCCTGAAATTGATTTCTTCTTGTTTGGTTTGGCAGTAATAAGATCAACGGAAGGATTACATTTCAATGGCATACTACCTTCAACCCCAGGCAAATGATTTGTCCAAACTTAATAATGGTATACTTAGGATGTATTGTGTGATGTAAACAGTAGTTTTAATAAAACAGAGCCGGGGGTAAAGAGTTCTTTAAGTTCTAAAGCCCGGCTTGTGTCGGCCCTTCACACATGGTCCCCGAACCATTACGATCAAATGTACCCCCCCCCCAGTTAGCCTGACGGAAAGTCACCAATAAAAGCCATGGTTGCTGGAGAGGGATAGCCAACAATGAGGCCGGTTTAGCCCACTACAAACACAGATAACATCACAAGCCCATTCAGTCCTCTGTGTCACTGGTCATTTTCAATTCTGTGACTTGTCAGTAATGACAAGTCATTCTAAAACCATCACTAATCTTTCTTCTCAATACATTTCGATGTGATACTTAACATCCTAGAATGTGTCTACCATACCAGAGCTACTGTTGCTAACATGTTTGTGCTTATTGACTAGGCTGCAGAATCACGAAAATGGCTCTCCAAGTTACCAGCACTTGTTCCCTATGCCACAAAGCCTTGGAAATCCTGTGTCGGTTCTGCTGAACCAGTCTCTTCACCAAAGAGAACCAGTGTGAGACACGAAGCCACCACTCACAAAAGACCCCATTGACCCTGGGCTGTAAACTCTCAGCTGCTTAAAGAATAAAATAACTGGTACAAATTGAATCTCTGTCCCAAATCGAATTTGTTATCATGACCCTTTTATCCTCATTTGTCAAAATTGGAATAGTAAATTAAACACGAAGGGTGACACTGGACAAAATAAATCAGAGGGTACAAGGTGCCTTTGATGGTGTGACCAAAGAGGGACAGAGAGGGACTCTAGAGGGTTCCGTCTAGAACCACGAGGGAGGCAGAAGGTGGCATGGCCGGCCAGTGTGGGGCTGACTTGTAAAACACCTGTTTGCAGAATTGGCTGAAAGCAGGAGCCTTTAATAGCCTGTCATAAATCGCTTACTCCATTGTCCTGTCACCAAGTTGCTGGGCGAGATTCCTGAGGTAAAAACTTCACTCGACGTAACAATGGCCAGCTCCCAGTTTTCCAAAGATGACAAACTGTGCAAAGCATCGAGATCGGCTGCTTTGATCTGTTTTACATGAAAGCAGTTTCATTTGAATGTTTCTCTTCTTTGCAAGCAATTTGGTTTTATAATATTAAAATCTACAGTCAAATATTTCTCACATTTGAATTACAAAGCTAGCTCTGTTCTTGCTGGTTGACTCCTTATCAACAACAGCTGTTCTTTAAATAGCTTTTTTGTTGTGGAATTTTTTTGATTGAGATGAACAAATGCAGAATTTTATCAGAATTTAACTTCTGTTGACCTGTGTGACTGCATCGGCAAGCAGAGAAGGGTGCTTTTCTTAATCGGTCTTTTGACAACAAACAGAGGCTGTTTTGGCCAGAAAGGCCTTAAGAAAGCATTGCGCTGGGACAGAGGGAGGGGCCACTGCCCCTTCTATGTTTTTGAAATAAACCGAAAGCTGCTTCAGCCACCTCAGTGGTGTAGAGTAGAGCACAGGGCTGACTAACAAAGGACAGAGAAATGAGCAGTCCACCAAAAACAAGCCCAAACTGGGCAGGTGGGAGACCGATAGCCCTGCACGAGTGGGCTCTTGCAAGCGTCTCAGTTGAGGGGTTGAT
>NC_140235.1:25644285-25679285 GCF_949987555.1 Borostomias antarcticus | reverse complement strand
AATTACGACCACCACTATCTGGACTCGTAACCCGTGATAAAGCCCAAAAACAAAACAAATATATCAAGAGACAACAAAATATATACTTTTTTTCTGGGTGGAAAAGGGACAATTGGGAAAATATTGTCTTCATACATCAGCTTCATTTTAATTGGCAGAAAAAAATCAAATGAATATTTTTACCTTGCTCAATTGAAATAGTTGACCTAAGGCAGGTGCCCAAATAACATAATGGATTCTATGAAGTATTATTTTAGGTTCCCATAAACTATGAATGCTGTAGGAGAAAGTTATGCATGTTAATCTGTCGGTTATGTTAAATTGTCTTGTTCGATCTAGGTTAAAGACAGCACGTTTAAAATGAAAATATGTAGGCTAGGCCTATATATATTTGCAATTCATAAATCAATAACCTATTTATTTAATGAGTGTTCTTCTTTTGAAAACAATAGCCTAATCCTAAATCCAAGACATTAAATCGTCGCTTCATTTAATCTGGTCCCGATCAGTTCGATTATTTAGCTGGATAATAACAGATAGGCTAAGTGTGCAATAAACCCAAAGTTAGCTGTAGCCTAATATGAAAAAGGGAACAGAGAAAAACGGTGCGGTATAGGCCAAGCCTGGGAGTTGATTAGGTCTCGAGTGAAAGCTGCTCTCTTTCTTTGCACACACAGAGTAAGTCCTTTATCACGGGGCGGCACTGGCGTTGCCTCGAGCTATTACTTGCCTCGAGCAAGGTGCTAGGATAGCAAACGGGATCCTATCATCAAACTTCATAATAACACTGGGTTCGCCACAGCTGCGCTGTGACCCTTTTGTGATGGAACAGATAGCTGCTAGATGAAATAGTGTTCTTCTTTGGTGTGAAATTATCATGTCTATTAATTCAGTCAGACGTCAGCGTCTCTCCCCTCTCCCTCGCTCTTATTCCATTCCTTATCCGTGAAAATATGCGATTTCCTAGCAAATGGTCCATTTTACTAGAGTAATTTCTCATCGTTGATTCACAGAAAATAAGGCTGAGGGGGTAAGCTTGAAAGGAAAATGGCTTTGTGGCAGTGCATGGTACTATAAACTATTACAAAACATATGTTTTCTTTCATTTTTCGAATTTGATTAAATAGTTAGCCTATTGAAATGTATCACAGCAAAATATACAATGTATTATTTTAATCGAATAACTAATTCCTTTAAAAATGTATTAATTCCGATTGATATGGCCATTGATAGTTTATATCTATCTGCATATGACCAACAGCTTTTGACATGAATCAAAGTGGTATTATGGCATTAAGGACAGTAAATAAGTGTGCTATAGCCTTTAGGTTGTTATGTCCAAAAGTAAAATGATTATTCACTTTAATAAAATGTGTGTGTGTGTGTGTGTCTGTGTGTGTGTGTGTGTGTGTGTGTGTGTGTGTGTGTGTGTGTGTGTGTGTGTGTGTGTGTGTGTGTGTGTGTGTGCGTGCGTGCGGGTGCATGCGCACGTGAAGGGGGGCGTTTTTGGCTGTGCGCGTGTGTGAGTCAGAGAGAGAGACGGAGAGAGCTAGAGATTTTCTAAATATATATATTATTAACATTAGCAATTTACTCATAAACTATATAACTATTAATCATCATTTTGGGAAGTAAAAAGATAAGCTTGCTTGTGACTTTTTATGGCAGCCTATAAAACCAACTAAAATCTTAACCATATAGGGTCAGCATCGCTTGAGGGTCTTCCAAGTCTCACAAACACCCCAAAACCTTTTGATTATGATATAGGCAAATGTGTTTAATTCTGAAAGTGTACAAAAAGTAGGCTATTTAATCGAATATGATCAAATATGATTTTTGAACGCAGTGTGCTTAATCTTTGTGACCATTCGTATCGTTCTATAAAGCATCAAGATGTATAGCCTACATAGTACCCATTCACCCCCAAGTTCACCTTATAGACTGTGCGACCGCTCACAATGAGTATTCAGTAAATTGTAACGAAAGTCAAGGGCTTGAATGACCAATTTAATGTCCCGAGAACTACATAGGAGCAGCAGACAGCAAGAACAAAATAAATCTATAAACGAATACATATATAAACAAACATGGATAAATGAATAAAATATTTGGGATGTTGTTTATGGTGCGTGAAGCCGAAATGTTCGCATCGTGCGAGGTCTAAGGTTTGATAAAAAGAGACAGCTCTCAAAAGGAGTTGATTGAAATGGCGTGTGCCTGGCTGACGGGAGCCAGCGAGGGACAATGCCCCGCGAAGCCATGGCCACTCGAGCAATTATTCCTCCACGCTGAATTTGGATTAGTGCAATGGAAAGAAGCATATGTTTGGCCTGGGGCGACACTCCCCCCGGCTGGCTTCAGAGAATGCGAGGAGAGAGGGAGAGGGAGACTGGAACTAGAATATAAACTACATTAACCGAGAGGGAAACATTAACACAATCGGAATCCGTCTCTTTCGTATATTTGTGATATGGGTACACAAGCCCGTGAAATTAGTAGACCTCTCTTGATAGGTGATTCGAGAATACTTGTGATGTGCAACGTCACACACAGACGTTGTCGTTATTGTCTCAGATATGTAGCCTAAAGATAGGCTACCCTGCATCTCAACCTTACAAACCTACTTGTTCAGTAGAACATTTAAATCACAAAGACTTCCTCAAATAAAAATATTTTGCTCTTTAAATAACACTTGTAGGCTAGGCATAGTGTACTGTCGTCTTTTAAAGCTAGCTTGAGTTCAGCGTTGTCTCTGGTGTTAATTCCACTTTATCTCCGTCCATATTGTATATAATAGCCTATTGATACATTGGATAGCCTACGATTCTTCCCAAACCATTTAGTATAGCCTATAAGATAACATATTTTTCTTAAACCATAGCCTATTGATCTTGACATACTCACTACAGCCTAGATAAAACATAGGCCTACTTAAAAAAAAAAAAAAGATTTGATTAAAGTGATCATCGCATAGCCTGTGTGTGTGTGTACGTGTGTGCTTGCGCGCGTGCGTGTGTGCGTGCGTGTGGTCCTAAGTTGTCACCTCAAGAATAATCAAACACCTATAATTTC
Source organism: Borostomias antarcticus (assembly GCF_949987555.1). Classification (NCBI taxonomy): domain Eukaryota; kingdom Metazoa; phylum Chordata; class Actinopteri; order Stomiiformes; family Stomiidae; genus Borostomias; species Borostomias antarcticus. Next base: position 25,676,213 of record NC_140235.1, on the reverse strand, counting down.
TGAACGACCAATATTGCATTCAAATTATCGAGTTCTCGACCCACTCACGTGTCCTTTTGTTTATCCAAAGTCAGTTAATGTTTTGTAATCGATTGCCTGATGTCTCAAGTAATCAAGAACGATTTGGTGAAGTCGCTGACCTCGCATGGCTTTTGAGCCCCAGCTCACACAATGGGTTGGGGTCAGTGGAGGGTGGTCGAAACCCAAATGAGCGTAGTTGTCAGAACTTGAGGACAATTAGCCATTTTGCGCTTCATTGCAAACTTATAGTCCATGTCAGTTACGTAAACCCATATGTCCAACGTCACCTTTTCTGTGGCGCATGCTATATGCATTATGGAATCTGTGACAACATCAAAACTTAATAAAACGTGGCCTAGCAATCAATCAATCAATAATGAACTGGCATATCAAAAATAAATGTCAAAAGCATAGCCCACTACAGTCTTTTGCATGTTGCAGATGGATGGAATTATGCATGCTTGCAGTTTTTAGTCCGGTGATCAATATCTGTTCTTATGCCCAGACAAAACGAAATGTAACTATTTGTAGGACTGATAGCCTATATCATCTCGTTATAGGATATGTATTTGCTCACTCGCGTGTGGCTCCACGCTATTCGTGCGCATAAAATAGGCTATGCTGAACGATTTGTTTTGCTCTAAAACATTGTTCACATAGCCTATTATTAGAATAATGGTAGTCTAGCAAAAATGCTAGCCTATAGGCTATATCATACGACAACTGTAATCGACAGTTGAAATCAGCGATTGTGGATGGAATTGGCCAAAATTCAGTTGGGCCTAGTGCTGACTGGCTCTTCACGTTTATAAAGTCTGCAAATTACTTTAGCTTCAAGGCATTAGGTAAAACCTCTACCTCTAGCCTCTACCTGTTAAATTAAGGCAACGTTTTTTTTATTAAAGGGAAATTCAAATGATAGGTTAGTATCAATGTAAAAATAAATAAATAAATAAAGATGTAGCCTACAATTTCTTTTTTGGGTTTCTTTAATACCCCATTTAAAGGTAGACGAAATGATAAGCCTATTGACTCCATTACCCTCAATATGCACAAGCTCACTATATCCGCCATTGTGACTTATAGCCTACTACTATTTACAATGCTTTCGTTTCGTACTCAATAACTGTTTTCATTTACCCCTGATACATATTAAATAACATTAGCATTAATGACGCACGAGAGGGGCTTCCTAATACCAGTGAATGCTCTTTAATACGATTGTTTTCCTTTAAAGTGACTATTTATGCTTTTTTTTCTATAGAAGGAGCAGCCGGGTATTCCTCTTTATGAGTGAGCTATTGTGCCTGGGGACAGGATCCCACACACAATCTGAGATGCAGCCAACAAAAACAGGCCTGACAGACAATGCCTCGCTTCACCTGCTACAGCAGTGTGCATCGCAATTATGCCAAAGACATGTACAGTTAGGCTTCATTCACCTTATTTCAAAACAACTGCCTCGGAATTAAACAGACTGTCTGGGATAAAACCATGCAGATAATAAATGACCGCTAGGTTTATATGGGGGTAGGGTGGGGGGGGGGGGGGGGTACAAAAAATTTCGCTCTGCATGCTCACAGTATCCAGACGCCACATTGCTCTCCAATAGGGACCAGACAGTGCAGCGAGGAACAGAAATACACAAGATATGCATATGATCTGCCGACCCAACCATGCTTGGGTAGAGATTGATTTCGAGGTGTCATGCCATCAATACACAATCAAATCTAATCTAAATGTTATGTAATACTTTGCTGCCTGCTCTCCTGGACCTCAGCACGTCAAACACACCAGTGTATCAGCACATGTGATCACCCCAATTAGTATATGGACCCCTAGCCATAGCAACATTTTAGAAAACTTTGATTTCATATAACCCAGAGAACGATAACATATGTAGATTTTCTTTTATTCGAATTGATATTATTATTGTTATTCATATTGGTATCAAACCAAGCCATTGATTACAAAGAGACATGGACTAAAGGTAAAGATAACAAGTATTTTACGCATGTCTTAGAACGAAGCTATTGCAGAACAGAAAAAAATGCAGACTGGTACAGGGAGGCAAATGTAATAACCTTCAACACAGGCGTAGGCTATACATCTCACTGATTTTAAAGAGCGGTTTCGCTTGAGGGCTGGCGCAACACACGCACGGGCGCGCACGCACACACACACACTTCAAACACAATGTATTCATTCTTTTTCTATGTCATTTGGCCTGGTAAAAAGCTCCGTTTCGTTTTCGAATGATCCTGAGCTCTGAACTAGGAGTTAAAAGTAAGTTTTTTTTTTATTATACGTGAGGGAAACAATGGGTTCAGCTGCTTATTGCAAGGAGCAATCGTCAGGGGAGAGTTAAACTCAATTACTGTAACCGTGCTGAATAGGGAAAAAAACTGCCAAGAATGAAAATATACCCGAGCGTATCACCCACGGAATAAAAAATTAAAAGATATGAATAAAAATCGACATGAAGCGTATCAAATATTTATTTTTTTTCTGGGCAACAAAGGACTATAATACATTGACAGGCATGGGAACTATTGCCAGCACAGGTCTATACAATACAGCTAAAACCGCCTCCAATTTGGACATTGGACATACAAGATATCAGGTGGTCCCAAATGTTTTGAATGTCTTCGAACATTGAAAAAAAATAAATCCAAAAGACAATATCCATTTATTGCTTTTATGGTGCTTCAAGGGAAGAACAAGAGGTGAAACGTATTCTGATTGGCACAACACATAAAAGCTTGTATAAAAACAAGAAAATAGAAACACAAAACAGTTCTCGTCAGGGTCTCGCTTAAGCTCTTCTCAATAAAAAAAAATGAATAAGGATGATATAGAGAAATGGAAGTTTATTTCTATTAAATTTGTTCACTTGCTTCAATGTCGCCTCAACATGCTACAAGAGGGCTGAATTGAAATATCCCAGAGAAAAAATACCCCAAACTTCTGTTTTCTAAGAACCATAAAACCACATGAAGAACTAACCGAATATTCAAACCCACTAAAACAGGAGGCACCAGATAAATAAAAAAAGAAGTTTCAACAGACGCACCATATTTACAATTCCCATTAAATTACACATAAATAAATATATACATACATGAACACAGATTCCCTTATATAACCGTGAATCGTGTTGAAATTCAAAGTTCAAGTTGGTCGCTTGGAGTGAGAGTCTACAACGTAAGTCATGACATGGAACTCTGTGGATGTTTTTTTCAAGTTTATTATTCACAATACTGATAAGAATTCATCCTCTTTTAGCTTCTTTTGTCACACGGCTACAATCGTAAATTGAGATATAAGGGGTCGCTGGAATTTCAGTCCGTTGCAGCTCATAAAAAGTGGGAGTACATAAAAAGTCCTCGGTGTGGCGGAGACCTTTCCCGCCCCGGAGCTGTTCCTTTGCGCCTTTCAACATCTTTTTTCTTAATTCTTATGGGGATCTTGCGTCGCTTCCGTGAATCCAAAGTTGAATGGTAGTAAAAACAAACATGTAAAATCGCGAGATCAGGAAGTGGCACGTTACTTGATCAATAGTATGTATAAGTATTTATAATATTTATATTGGGCGTTCAGGTGAAATCACTTTCTGTGCTTCTCGTCTTTGTCTCCGCCTTTAGTGCCGCTGTCTGAGTGACTGTTGGGGTTGTTGTTGAGGTACATTTTGTCCATGGCTTTGATGGCCTCCGTCAGATAGTTCTGCAGAGCGGTGAGGGCCGCGCACATAGCCGGGGTCCCGAATCCGTGAGAAATGAGACTGAAGTGGGTCAAACAACTTTGAATCCCTGGCTCAAGAATAGGTTGAGGTCGAGAATTCCCCAATGGCGAGCGGTCCTGGGAAAGCAGGTCTGTGAATTCTTTGCAGATTTGCCTAAAAGAAGAGACAACGTGTTAATTAGGCTAGTAATATTACAAGGCCACTAATGACACGAGTTTGATCAATCATTTTGGTGTCTCACATATAACAGTAATAATAAATAGCCTAGGCATTATTGTTAGCTGTTAGGGCAATATGAGTCCCATGTTTGTGCAATTGGATGCAACGTTTTTGCACTGGACTGCGTAAAACATAATCTTATAACCTAGAGTGAGAGGGGTTGGTGTTGGAAGAGAACCAGCTATGTGTCAATGGAATTGCAATCATAGCAAACAAAATGGTTGTATGTGGATGAATCCTTGGCCTGCTCAATCGACCCACCAATAACAGTAGCCTAGCTTATACCGCAGCTTGGATTGGCCAATACATTACTGCACGTGTTTTATTCAATGGTTAGACAATGGTTACACAAAAACGTTAGGCCTGAATCGTATAATTGTGAGCAAGAATATCGTCTGCTTAAAAGTGTACAATAATTGGCAATTTGTTTACTTGCAATGTGGATGTATTTGTAATAGGCTAGACAGATTACTTAAGTGAGCTCCTTCAAGACGATAATTTATACCCTCAATTAATGTCCATACAATTGTTTTAGTGAAACCCATTAATTCATGACGCCAACCATTGCTAGCCTATATAATGCAGTAATGAAACACAAATATAACAAAGCCATGTAATCACACTGAATAAATGCAAGTGATATCTAGCCCATTACAAATTATTTTGTGGGTGATACGCTTATAAAATTGACCACTTTGTGTTTTTGTTTGCAAACCCTCGGTGAAAATGTGACAATGTCTTGAATACATTTTATGACAAATGGAATGTGATAAAAGCACTTACTTTGTTGCCAAAAGCATGTTTTTTCTTTGGACTTGTTCGTTTGGGTCAGAATGCTGACGGTTTACATATTCAGCTACTGCCTTGGATGGAAACTCTGTCTCGCATACGTAACCAAAATCCCTGGCAAGATGCACGGCTTCGCCTAAGAAGGAAAAAATGGATTGAGTGTATAATATATGGGTCTTAATGGGTGACATCAAATGTAGACCAATTAACACCTTCACTTAACACATTATTCATCTAATTAATTCTACGTTTTTGGCCAAAGAGTGCCAACTCTTTGGTGTAGCTTTCAAGCTGGAAAGCAGTAGGCTACCTAACACCTGTAGGCTGCATTCCATCACGTGATGGTAAAAAAAGTGTTGTCAATAAGAATAAGGCCCCATACGTCATTACGTGAGAAGAGTTGGATATCAGGTAAAAACAATAAGTGGATATTAAATATCAGGCGGAGCGTCACCATAACACCATGTCATTGATTACCGATCTCTTATGGAAAATCTGCAGATCATACAACATAGTAAGCAAGGCCTAAAGCAATTTTAAAAGGCTATAGGACCTAATCTGGCCCTTACATAGGCCTACTTTAGCCATGAGAATTATAGGTTCATTCCATAGAGGCCTGCCTTTTTTTGTTGATTTTTTCTAGTCTTTGGTTTTAATTTCCTGAAACAGTTGGATTTTACTGCGGGGCTTCCTGCCATAAGCCTCAACTCCGGAAGAACGCATGCGCCAATTAGCATCAAAGCTCAAGTCCAGTAAACTCGTTTCCATAAAATGGAGCGGATCATAAACAATAACAGCACTTCAGAAAAGCAGTGCCCCCCCCCTAAATAACCTAGTGCCTTCATACCCTATATCTCCCCCCCCCCCCCCCCCCCCCCACACACACACACACACACCCCTTATCGCAAGGAATCATAGGCTACATTTCTTCAGCTTCATTATACAGCACCAAATTTCAATGAAGCACAATGAATATTGCATTTGGTTCTCAGCTCCAATGATTAACAGGAACCACTGAACCATCCTAGGCTTTCACCTTTAAAACCTACCAGCACACCAAATACCACCGCACTGAATAATAAGGTTCAACTTTGCAAGCAAAATGAATTTATTCAGTAGCTTATGCATCCTTACTGTGCACCATAATTGACTAATTTATTCTACAATGGGCACACAACATATTTACTCAATAGGTCAGTCCCATTTCGTCAAAATGTAAAAGAAGTAGTCCATACAGCCAAAATAATAACCTAACCGTTATAAAGGTTGCATTAGGTTACTACCACCACTAATAGTAAGATAATAATCTGGCTAGAGTGAGAATATGGGGTGAATAGCCTAAATCAAGCCATCTACCTCAGCCAGAGATGAAACAACTCAACCTTACCCCAAGCTACAAATACACAAATATCTATAACTCGAGTTCAGCAACAAAGCAAATTAATCTGACCCAAACAAGGCCAGGCAGACCTGCAGTGCATACAGGCCCACATTAGCAAGAGAATTGTATACAGGTAGATGTACAATGTTGCGCAAAACCTTAGTTAGGCTACAGTTCTTTCACCAAAATGTGATAGAACTGTAATTAGGCTACAATTCTATCACCAAACACACGTAGCCTATCCTTCCTTCATGCACTATTACTTATGAGGCAAAGTCAGTCCAAATTACATGGACGAACGCATATGCTGATTTCAAATGCACCCCCTCCCCCATTGAAAACGTTCAAGACACCTGCTACTATCGCGGGAACCAGAACTCAAATCATTTACAATGCAACTTACCTTCGACTAGTGACGTCAGCAGGGTAACGTTTGCAGCCTTGCGTCTACCTGCTGGTAGGTTCAGTCCAATTTTATCCAATTTCTCTCTTAAGGACCTTCCACCGTTCTTAGACTTGGCCCTGTGACAACAAAAGATAAAAGGTTATAAGACAACGTTCTCGTAATCATGATGAAATGATGGCTGTATTTACATCATGTGTGGACTGTGAGGCATTACTGCAGGCCTTATCCAAAACGACGTACGTGCATGAATTCGTCATCAGGTGTAGCCTTTTTTACACAATTATTTACCCGATTAACAATGGTACAATTGAACGGTGTTTCCACTGCGTATAGCCTAACTGCACAAATAACTATAGGTCTACAATATCAGCAGGCTGCAAACGTTTGATTTGAATAACCCTTAGGGAAGTGCCACTACAGACCACTGCTTCAACGGACAGTTCACTAAACACCTATATTTTGATGATAGCCTACTTCATGTCTTTACTACTTGAGTTTGGCCCACATTATTTTCTGGTCTACACAGTGAGAGGAAACAAATTCTCCGTGCGCTAATACGGAATTTAAGAGTCCGCCTTTTTTAGCTGTTTTAAATGCAGAAGGTGTCATGCTTGGTCGATTTTAATTATTCTTGGTACAATAAATGAGCGGAGACATTCAAGTCCAGCTCACCTCCTCAGCACCCCACCCAGCAGAGACGCGTTGAGGCACTCAGGCGGCGAGAGGCGTCTCTGCACCTCCGCCACGGTAACCTTGTACTTTGATGTGGAGCTGAGCAGCGACAGGCGACCCGGAACAGAGCAGAATACTTCGTTGGGGTTTACCACACCACCGAAAAGACCGTCCTTATTTAGCGGAATGGCGGAGACATTGTTGTTCTTGGATAAGGAAACGGGACCTGGGGAGGAGAGAGAATGAGCCCAGTGAATTTCATGCAGCGTAGACTCTTAATCCAAATGAGAGGACGCTGCAGGCCTGTATAGGCTATGAATAGCCTAGTCCATGCAGGAGCACATCCAAAAACTGCAAGGTGTAATGTTGGCCTATATAATCCAACGAGCAATATGATGACGACTATTTAATAATAGGCGACTGAAAGATATAGGCTAGGCTATTCTAAAAAATAACAATCGCCATCATAATACCATATATAGCCTAGTAATAGGCTATTAATAATAATATGTATGTCGCCTAATTAAAGTGTATAGGCCTATTATTAGTATTGTTATTATACACATATACACATTATACACTCAAAACATCAGCCAGCTGTAGGCCCTATGTGTGAAGGCCTCTGTTGGGCCCGATATTAAAAACGCCAATGTGAGTTCTCAAACATGGCACATTTTGCAAAGGCACACGCACGCACTGTGTTGCGAATACACAGGCACGCAAGACCCCAACATCTAGGCTACCGAGATAAATGCTACGTAGGCCTATTTTGACATATCCACGGTAGGGCCTATCAAAAATACTATGTAAAAAAAACACACACACACAAAAACGTGTGCGTGTGATTTCACATTTCAGGGTCTAGCGTTTTGTGTGCAGTAATCGGAGACAAAGGACTAGCGCTTTTGGATAGATCACTTGTGACATTAATAGCTCAGGGAAGGCTAATAGAGACAATAGGAGTTAAACGAACTCTTGAGATTACTAATATAAGAGCCAATTATCATGTTGATGCGGAAAGAGCATCTCTCAAGATTTATCCCGTGCGAATCTAATTTGACCTGACAAAGGGGCTCCACATGGCGAGAGGAATAACGTTAAACTTGACCATGGAGTCGGCTACTCGGAAAAGTAAACAATCAATTCAAAAAGTAGGTTATTATTTGCAAGGCATATATTGAACCCACTGTCTCATATACAACCGAAACTGTATAAAAAAACAAAGTGGGACCCTAAATATTATTCACCCAGAACCTTGCATATTAGGCTGTTGCAGACCGGGATTTTGACTCCCTTATTCAAGATCTGCTAATCGTGTCATCCTGACCATAATGCATACAGCATTAGCAACTGCCATTTTAGATTTGATCACGCTGCGCAATGGAAATCGTATAGGCCCGAAATATTGAGGGAGAAGCCTATAGCATACACACAATGAAGCAATAGCCTACTGTAGCTGCACTACTCTGAAAAGAGTAGCTTCCATCATCGAAACGAAAGGTGCAGTTACAGTTTGATACACTGAACCATGAAGTAATGAAAAATACTCCGCATTAGCCTTGTCCCTTGAATCAGTGAAGCATTACCGTGCGAGCTGTGGAGCAGAGTGGTGTGTGAACAGCTTGTGGAAACATGCAAGGTATCTCAAAGGAAATTGCTTACCTTTTTTAATTACAGTCTGGTCGGGGATGTGAATTCCTTGATCCTCAACATGCTGCAACAAAAGAGCAAAATATACAATGTAATGCTAAGTACAAAGGAATTACGCTACATGTCATGCAGTTTTGCACCAGCCAGCCATAAATCCACAATCAGACAATATGGAGGCCTTTATATTATAGGCCTACCTGTTCATATTTTCAACAAGGCACTAGGCTATAGCAATTGGGCAGGGTGCGCGTCATGCACACTAGACTTAAATAAGGAAGGTCTGTCGCCCCTTAATCGTGACCTCATTCCATCCACAGATTGGTTACTTACGAAGAACGATTAATCTAGATTGTAGGCATTATGAATAAAGGTGGTGTGACGCGCCATGTAGGATACACTAATTTGGGGATTGTGCGTTTTTGTTTTCGAGAAAGAATAAATCCCAAACGCTTGACTTCGACTATTCCTCAATTTGCTGCCATATCAGTTTATATGCGTATTATAGCCTATAGTCTGCGTTTATGTTTAATATTGTTCCACGCAGATGCTACTATTTGTAGGAATATTATTGCATCGACCCTCGCACTCACCCGGGCTTCAAAGGGTCTTTTCAATGAGCAGGCCTACAATTAGATTAAAGATGAAGGGAGGATATCCAGAATAGGCCTACACGTCCGAAATCGACAGGGAATATTAATCAACGAGCGCAATACACGGCATCCATTTTAGAGATAAAATGATGGTTCATAGCCTACATATAGCCTGCTTCAGCATATTTAGGGCAAATGTTGTTTACAGTTCCCTATTTCGGTGTCGTGATGGGGTCCTGATATTCATTAGGCTAGGCTACTACTATTGATAACAATAACCAGACGGATCGAGAATATTGACAACATTAATTTATGCGAGAGTGTCTGAAAATAGGCCATGGTTGAATCGAGAGTCGTTTGCTAAATACAGTACAGTTGGTTTTGATTAATACTTTTTATATATATATAAAAAAATAGGCTATATATATATATAGGCCTATATATATAGGATATATATATAGGCTATATATTGATAATCATTTCCTGCATGCAAACATGCATAAATAATTGTACGGTGTCAAGATATGGTCTGGCTATAGATGACATACATGCCCAAGTTACAGGAATAGATAGGCTAATAGACTTTAACACAGCTCATGCAATAATGATAATAATAGCTTAAATGATGATGATGATGATGATAGTAGTAGTAATAATATTAATAGTTACCAAAAAGTGTTGGATTACCTGAACATCTTCTAAAGAGTGAGGTATTCCATGGATTGGGATAGAATCTGAGAGTCCCGTATCGATTCCGTGACCCGACGGCAGGAGGACTTCTCTGCGATACTCCCTACAAAGCTGGTGGGGTAAGCCGCGGTGCTGGTGGAGCAAACTACTCTCCTGGCTTTGCCTCTGTCCCGGCCAGCCCGGGTGCTGGGGCTGCGGCTGGGCGTGCAGGGAGTTGAGGGAGTAGGGGTCGTTGACGTGAGAATAAGGGTCCTGAGACTGAGGGTAGATGGGCTGGTAGGGCGGAGGGAAGTAGGGTGGCTGGAAGTCGGAGTTCGGGGTGTGGGAGAGCGGAGGGGCGCTCGTATACGGAGACTGGCCCACCCCCCCCAGTTGAGGTAGCCTGGCTGTCCCATTGCTGGTACCGTCGTGACGATCCTGCAGGAGAGAGAAAACGGCGAATTAGACCAACCGAACCCATGATTGTGTACGCTACCCCGTTTCGCACAGACTATAGGAGGCTTTCATCTTAGTATTAGCTCTGTGGCCCTTCAATTAAATCAGCAATGGACACTATCGAATTAAAACAATTATCGCTTGAACGAATATAGGCCTAATGGATAGTGTTAATGATAGTAGTCAAATAATAATACTTGGAATAATAAAGCAATGATAGCCTATCAGCAAATAGCGCAAACGGCATCATTTGGTTAAAATGTTCAAAACAAATAAACTCTGAATGCAATTGAAATTTCGATAGTAAAATACAACTTCAGGTGAACCTTGCATGCCTTTTCATTATTGCCTAAACTGCAATATGTCTCAGCAAGACATTTTGAATAAAAAGACAATACAGTAGCCTAGTGCGAGTTCAAATGCCTCTCGAAGTCTGATTCAGCCTTAGCCACTGAGTAGAACTTACCATCGCGGAAAAACTGTGCACTAACATCTGCGTAGATTTTCGAGCGATTCAAAATAGAAATTCAAAACAAAACAAAACAACGACAATTTTCGACCAAACAAATAAACCACCAATGACACTACTGCAAGATCACAGAGACCAACGGTCAGATATGCACCACCGAAGAACGATAATCCATCAGAATTTGGGTAAATTCCTGCTGCCCTTCATTTGATTCTAAAAAGCAGTAGCCTATCGGGTCTTGCGGGTTTATGTTTTAAGTTTCTTGTATCCCTTTTCCGTCTTCTTGCTCTATGACTGTGCTGTTCCCGCGATTGAGCTCATATTAGCAAAGAGCTGCTTCTTCCCTTGGACTCCTAATAGCAGATATTCATGACTATTAATATTACACGAATACTTAATAAGGGAAGAATGGTCGGAAATCGAGCGTGAAGCGAGGAAGCAACTCAAGGCAGAGTCTGCACTAAATGACGTCCATTGAATGAGGAATCAGTATATCTAATCAGAGATGGAGAGGGAAAGAGAGGGAGTGAGGAGGGGAGGGAGAGAGAGGGAGACAAAAAGAGGGACATTCTCTTGCGTCTGACGAATCAGAGAGAGGGGGAACATTTTAAAAGGTTCGAGGGCAAGCAAAAGTGAAAGAAAGACAGAACGAAGGGGGGACCAGAGAGAGGAAGAGCCAAGGAAGGAAACAATGTGCACCTCTGGTTCGTGTGAAAATCCAGCAAACGCTGAGGGCACCGAGGCTGGCACATTTTGACTGTTCTGAGGGCGGCTGTCTGCTCGCTCTGTCCCTTTGTTTTTCATTTTAGATTCCGACGTCTCGCGTTCCATGGCCCTCCCGAGTCTCTCCACAGACTTAATCCACGGTTATTCGACTACAAACCACGCCAGCCGAGCTAACTTTCACTCGGAGAAAAGATAGGCTACTCCGAAGTTCTCCTACACGGATCCGTACATCGCATGCTTAAGAAATCCACCCCCTCTTAACCTATTTACTCAGGACCATTTTGACAAAAACATCGAACGAGTTACCATAATGAAACTCCACGTAGTAAACCCCGATTTCGATGGCAAATTCAGGTTTGTGTGACCACAAACACATTACAGACACAGGAAAGCAAACCTCGGCAGAGGCACTGTTTCTTTTCTACTCTTGGCGTGTCTACCCAAGACGCGGGTGAAAACACGTTCAACTGGCTGCACCACTCTTAAACAACTCCCTGATATTACTGCCAAACTTTTCGTCTATGCAATAATAACAAACCCTGAACGAGCGCACTGCTCACACAATCTGAAGTCTCGTATTGCACTGACATTTTCAAGAAGAATAAGACGTGCAGCACAAATTAAACAATCATTTCCACTCATTTAACCCAGCCTGTCTTGAAATAATATTATATAGCCTAGTTGTCAGACACTATCTCTGATATAATTATCAGAAAATGTAGTCTATCAGATAGGCTATATTTATTTTTTGGCTAAAAATGTCGAGGCTTTTATAAAATAAGTGTTTAGCTATTCATTCAGGTTTAGGTTTTTATATTGCCCTATTACAAAAATCATCACACATATTTAATCACAACTTGTTTCTAATGTCCTTGTAATTGATTACATTTTCTTTGGGCACTTTTATAGTTTAATTACCACTAAAATGATTGCCAGCATATTATTGTTGTTATCATTATTATTATTATTGTTGTTGTTATAATTATTAGGCTATTATTAGGCTGTTGTTATTATTATTATTATTATTATTATTAGGCATATTATCATCTACACTGTCAATTGTATTTTCACACAAAATATATATTAGCCTACATAATATATCTAAACTCCAATACATGAAAAAGGCCAGCATGCATCTTTTCATTCTCCAATTGAATTAAACAAGTTCACAGGCAACTGTCAGATCAATAAGGGATCTTGTCAAAAATAAATAAAATGACAAGAGTGTAGAAATAAATCATATACGAGCTTCTTACCTCGCAATCTTCATATTTAATATTGTCAGTTAATTTCCAAAGCATTTTCATGGGTTGTAGTGGGTATTGAGTGCGCCTTGCCTTGTTTCACACAGTGAATAGTGCTCTAGCTGAAACTATTTTTATTGAGCTTGGCTGTCTGCGCTCTGAGATCTCCCTCTAATGGTGGAAGTGAAAGCCTCGCGCACCACTGTAATAACATTCGCATTCCCTCATTAGCATATCAACAACGCTTGATCCCCATCCTACCCAACACCACTGCTACACAGGTAAAACTGTAGCGAGACTTCACATGCAGCCTATTTTATTTCTAACACTTTCAATTAAGATGGATAGCTCGACCTAAGAGGGTGCATTTTACAAGAATTTGCAAGGACTTAAACAACAGTGCTACACCTTAGAGGTGTCAATGTTTACGTAGGCTATTGAAGAACAAATTGAATGTTAAAATTAATATCACATAGTTACCTGACATGTCCCTGACTTTTGAATAATAAATAATTTCAGAGAAGTTGTTCCATGCCTCATAGTCTGATTTGCTTTTAGTCTACTCAAAGGTTCATATTTTGTATAGATTGGAGAGCGTGCCGTCATATGCAAATTGTTCTCTGTCTCCTGCTCCCCGTCATACTTTGTTGCCAACCTGATTTTCGTGAATTGTTGTTTTAGTCCTATTGAGATTCGAGACCTTGAAAAGCTATTCTGTCCCTGTCATGCAAAAAGAGACAATGCTTAAGTGGGTATACAGTTCCATTCAAGAGATGTAAGGGCACAGCTTGGAGAATGTAAATAATTAACACAACAACATGCCTTGTTTAATTTGAATGAGCGACTGAGAGAGTTGAGCTCAGCCCCGTCGCCGGTGAAGTCGAGCACCGCGGGTTGCGGGTCAAGAAACAGGTCGCCAACTCCTAGGCGTTGGCCTCTGTTAATCTCCAGATTACCATTTTTGGTGGGGTACCTTTACAACCAGTTGTTATTAATGAGCGGGTCAGTGAAACTAGCTCACAATGACAACTATGGCCGAGACGCCTAAATGTCCATCGCGTGGTGATTCTGTATGTTATAACCGGTTGGTTTTTGAGGCGGTGCGAGTGTAGCCTACTCTAAATGTTGAATTTCACCAGTCAGGTACTTTCACCTGGCCCATTTGCTTTACCTTGCATGTGCAATCATATTTATGTCAAAAAATATATAATATTTTATATGAAAACTCCAACTCTAAATGGTATCTCAGGTTTTGTGAACCAATAGGCTACATCACAATTTATGAGGTATGTCGTGAGCTCAAATTGCAGGGCTATAGAGTTGTCATTAAAAGTTATCAAGTTATCATATATCATTTATATCATTCTAATTTACTCAAACTGTCCATTTAAGCGATGCAATGTAGGTAAAACGAGGTTGAGATTGTTCCCTGATCCTACTCCTCTTAGATCCTTATAGGCCTAGCTGTTCAAAATCTACATCACAACTGGTATTGGCCCATGCAATAAATCGAACCTGTTTACCGAATGGAATGCCATTACTCGCTATAAGTGGCTAGTGGTTGTTGTTAACTTGTCATAAACTAGTCTACTGTTTGTACACAAGGAGAAAACTTCTAATTGGTGAAATATATAGGCCTAAGTATATGCATCTTGAAATGCTCCAACGCCGAGGGAGATGGAAACTTGAGGATTTGTAACTTTTGTTTTGTTGCCGTTTCTGATGCCTTAAAACTACGTCTTAGTTTACAATTTTAACCATCAATTTGTCTTCGAATAAACAACACATACCTGCCAATCGCCCATTTTGCCCATTATTGACATTCTTTGGTCTTCTGTCTGGTTTTGGTTGATCAAATGCCTTGTTATCTCATTGAGCCTTCGGTCCTTTTGCCAATTTTTGCTTTTACCTGAACGGATCCTCTCACCTGGCAATAAAAACGGTGTAGGCTACCTGCTGGCGCATGCGCACTGTGCTGGGTGTGTAAGAGGGCCAATCTACCTGGAGAGGTGAAAGGCTCTTTTGTGAGCCTATAAGATCTCACATCTGTGGTGAATGCTCATATGGAAGGGGGAGCATGTGTGCATCTTCTTAGGCGGAAAAACATATTTTTTTCAATTATATGAGCATAATTCAAAGTAAAACAACCTGTTTGAAAATACAATATAGGCCTATAGTGCAAGTGCAGCCACAACCGAAATATAAAATATATAGGCCAATTTATTTCTAAAATACGCATATAGCCTAGGCGATGAAACTGTGCCTGTAAAAACCACCAAGTTCACTTTATTATTACTTATACACAATCTCACATGCGTATTGGGGTCATTATTTATTTATCAGCGGCTTATTTCTAATACATACTTATGTAAACCCCTCAGGCCAGAAGTGAATGAGCTCAGATCTTCGAGGCACAGACACAAAAAGAGCAACACGTGCGCGCGCCCTGGTGATAATGGTTAATGATGGTCCAAACGCCTTTTCTTTCAAATTCTAACGGGACACATGTAGACTCACTCGATCCACTGCGCTAAGGAGACGGTTAGGCTACACTGAGAAATTGAGAACCCGCGACAAACGGTTGTGCTTAGTGAGTGTAAAGTGTTGGAGAGAACTCACATAATGGGGTAAAAATGCATGATCATTTCGGAGGAACTCTTATGTTTACTTAATACATTTATAGCTTATATCTTAATGTCCCATGCATGATATGATTCTCAAGGCGACATTCGAGTGCAAAATGTTCAGTTACCAGAATACCAGAAACATTTTATTGTGTACTCTAACATAGACGCAGAATACTATGGGCTATAAACTATTTTGGATTAGCATACAAGCAGCGAGGCAGAAGATATGAAAACTGAAATCTTTTCTAAGGCTTCTCCAGACCAGCAGGACATAGCTACCCAGCATAGGCCAAAGTGCACAGTGAACGCTACAAGTGTGTTGAGGACTTTTGGAAAGGATAGACTCCCATTTGAATTGCCAACCTGTTTGTCTAAGGCCGGGTTTCACCCACTTCCACCCTACCACGAGCCCCAGGCGCAGTTTCAGTTCAGCTTCATAAACCGCGCAAGATGTTTAATAGGCGTCGAGAAGGACTGGGTGCTCCTTTTGGGCATGAATAAAATAAATCCAAATTCAGTATAAAAAAAAAGAAAGAAAATAATATTATTCATGATTAATATTAGGCTCTGGTTAGGCCTATTATTCTTATTAATAGTTATTGTAATTATGAATATGGTTATTGTTGCTGTTGTTATCATCATCATCTTTGTTATTATGATCATTATTAGTTTAAAATAAATCAGAAATGCAACCATCACTCTGTCTTATAGGCCAATCTCACAACAGATAATTAAAAGCTCCCTACATATGTAAATGGTTTAGGCTACTAATATAGCCTAGGCCAATCTCTTCCTAACATGCTGATACTCTGTTAAGTGAGAGTACATTTTTTCAGTATTGCCTAATCCTCGTGCGTAATTTGTACCCAAACTAGGTATCCAAACGTACCCTCGTGCGTTACTTTTACCCAAATGCTGGCAGTGTTCTCTGGTTGTCTTGTTATATTGAACAAGCGATTAGCGATGAAATACCATTCTTGAAGTAAAGGAGAATCAAAAGGATTTGAAGTTACAGCACCACTCCGCTGCCTGATAACTTCAGTCAAACATAATTTACCAATATAATAACTTTGTCTTCAATTCCTCCACTCAACACCCATTGTCCACAATCCCATAGTTAAGGATCTTCGTGACGGATACACTTTATTCAAATTCAAAAGATGTGTCTGTTTCAAAATAACAAAATCGGTGGTTTACGATTTTCAAGTTATAAATTGGAGGATGATAACTTGTGTTCTGGCGCCATCAAGCGTTGAGGGGAAAAATAGCGGCTCAGAAAATGAATTTAAGACAATTAAATAGTCTACAATACAATTTAATATCCACAATATCCCTCATGTAATTAAAACCAAATGAGAATGTTTATAAGATGCATACCGATGAGGAAAAAGTGCCAAATCGGTGCTCATAACTCATAACAGGTGGGCATAGCTAAAACCATAGACCAGGCCACGTTTGCCATCTTCATATGTAGCCTACTTATAACAGAAGTCCCCCTAATCATTTTATTGTGCTTATTATTTCATATTATTAAAATGATTAACATAGAATACTTCTGGTTTTAAGATGAGCCAGTTAGCTTGTATAATAATCAGCTTTTGCCAGTTTAGGTTTACAGAGCATGCACACTTTGCAAACTGATCCTGTGGTGTCATCTTGTGGCAGTGTTTTTTACCACATACTGCTTGCATCCCGTCCAATTTACTGAATTTATGACATAACATATACAAATATATATAAAAACGTAAGCATTTTAATTTATCATTAATTAATGTAAGTGTTTAATAATACAGTAGGCTATAGCCTAGTCTATAGGTAGGCTTTCTGAGCCACTGTCTCATAGAGATAGGGCCTACATAAGTAGAAAAGTTCCACAATATAATCTGATAACCTTTGTGAAATTTGCAACATACTCTGACTGACTATAATCCTATTACAAATAGCAAGTACATAGGAAATAGGATCTATCGAACTAAGGTAGGGTCTGAGGGGTTGATTTGGTACTGAGCCCTTAGAATAACTCGATTTCCCATCTGGCCTTTCGCATTGCGTCGTGACGATATCCGCTGTGACTGCATCGTCATTGGTAGATCGTGGGTAAACTGAGCGTTAAAGGGCATACTGAAGGGACAAGGTTGTACGTAAGTTCATGATTATATTATTATTTCATATATCAGAAGAGTCATAGTGATCATATACATCACATAGGCCTACAAGTTGGCTTGTAATGTAATGTGCCAGGGTTTGCGTGCGCCACGGGCTTTGGTGTCAGAGCACTGATGGGCCGCTTGACTGCTCCACTTCAACACGAGACATGCATGTTTTCTACTAGTCTCGCATTGCAAGACCCACAATAACATCCAAAGAGATTTTCAGCGAATTTCATAAGAATTCCAGTATTAATTCTAGTGAGTGGATGTGGATCATGGACTGTGGATCATGGAGCTTCCTCGTACCACGAGGAAGCTTAACGAGCAAGTGTTGAATTGTTTTGCAACAACGAGAAGGATGATACTGCTAGACTATGGAGAGTATAAGAAATTGTCGTCTTAAATGTCTAGCTGAGTGAGTACCTAAGACTGGAACGAGGAACTGATTAACACTAAGCGATTATAAGAATTCCAATGGACCCGTATTTGTTACACATGGCAAATACACTTTCTATTCTATTTTTGCCTAATGTGCGCACAAAAGGCTACGAAAAGGCTACTGCAACCTAGGATAGTAATAGGTTAGGAACCCGACTGTTTCTGACAGCTGACATACATTTCAGCGTGATGCTAGTGTGGTAGTGTGTTTCTAAGACGTGTCCTTTCGCTACGTCTGTGAAGTAGGCTAGCTGACAAGTCCCCTTTCCTTTCAGCTGTTCAACATGTCTGTTGATTGGGTAGGATATGGATACGCGGCTCTCGTTGCATCTGGGGGAGTCATGGGTTACGTCAAAGCAGGTATGTGTACAACTTTACAATGTATATCCTTGTGACCACCAGGTTATAGAGGTTTCTTCCGTTCATCGTTCATCTTCGTTCTATCTTGGTGTCTCCTAGGTAGCGTCCCCTCCTTAGCTGCAGGTGTTATCTTTGGAGGCCTAGCCGGGTTGGGTGCCTATCAGATCTCTGAGGATCCCAAGAACATCTGGGTGTCTCTAGGTCAGTTGTGTTGATGTTGTCGTCCACTTTCCAATGATTCATTCAAATGCAAACGATTTAACATTGCATAATGCGTCACACTGTAATAATTTATACCAATGGCATTGTGTGTTGCTAAATTTGGCTATCGTGACAATACTACCTTTTGTGTCACATAGCTACATCAGGAGCTCTGGCCGGCGTCATGGGGAAGAGGTTCTATGGCTCTAGGAAGATGATGCCAGCAGGCCTGATGGCAGGAGCTAGGTAACCAAGCTGTCATGGTACCCATATCCTGTGGGCCTACAAATGAACCAACCAAGAAAGAGGGAACTGACGAGAGCAGGGCTCAAAACTGTTTTCCTTGGGGAAACAAATGTAGATTATGTAAATAGTACAAATGTAATAGTGTGTTTTGTTTGTGTTTCAGTCTGCTGATGCTGGGGAAGCTTGGCATTGGGGTGCTCCAGAAACCCCAGAAACCCCAGTCGTGAGGTGAAGCTCTCTACAGATACTGGTGTACAAATTCCGCTCCATTCTCTCACATGTAGCTCAAATTTTAAGGAATTCGGAAGCAACCCGCCATCCTCTGTTGATTATATGGTATTTTGTATAAAATGTACTTAAAAATCTTGTTTTGTATAATTTGAATATGCGTCCCATTTTTTGTGTCATCTAAGATTGAGCTATCACGCAGCAGAGGTGAATTCGTTTTGATGCTGTGTAAAATGTTTATAAAATTGTTGGTATTTATTACATGCATTTTTATACAATATATTCTGTACAGTAGGTAATGGGATTGAAGTCAAAACTTTGAATGCCACATTTTAGCCACATATTAGATGTAGGATATGGCTGCTCAAGAGCGTATTATAACAAAAGGTGTGTTACTTAGCTGTGCACAATAAGAATGCATTACAAGAGGGATACCTGTACATTTCCACTTTGTCATAAGTAATATAACATAAACAAAAGGCTTAAAAATAATAGAAATGCATTGTCGCAACTGAAAAAGCTATATTACAAAATTAATTACTGGTTCTAATCTCTGATAGTAAAACAAGATGTGTCACTGACTCGCAATATTACATTTTCGGGCTTCATCCATTAGATGAAGCACGTTTGCGTTGTCGGATGCAATCTCCAATAAGCTTCCATTTCTGCTGGTATTGAAACCCACGTACAGAATGTCTCACTGGCATGTTTGCACATATGACAAACAAACTGAAGCCAGTACACAAAGGCTTAAAAATGTCTCCTGGAATTTTGGAATACTTTTGTTATACACCCTTCCTTCTGTCCTTGAGGTAGTCACTGATCGGAAATGAACGCAGCAGTAGGCTAACTTAGACCAGTCCTATGCGGTTGGGTGTGTGGATCCCTCAAGAAAGAATGTTTTTCAAGTATGTGAACTTGGCCTGGAGGGTAGTCTCTCCCACTATCGGTTGCCTCCGTATTTGGAAGCCCAGTCTACTCTCCCGTGGACGGGCTGGGCAGGTGGAGCTCTGGTCAGGAGGTTCCCAGAGGTCTTCCCCAGGGCGGAGTAGCTTGGGCCTTTCATCTGACTCCTGTCTGGTCTTCTTCTCCAGCCCTCATAGTCTGGAAGAACGAGGAAGTCAGAGTCACCCACACATAAGCACAACTCCCTGTTCAGTACAGTGTATATATATATATATATATGGTCAGGACCCCCCCGGCACACACACACACATTGTCACTGCCATGACCCTCTAACAACATTGCATTACCTTCATTACTTTCACTCAAAGACGAGTTGGATGTGGGCTTGGACGATTTTTTGTCCGATTTTTGTTTACCACTTTTATTATCAGGGGAAGGAGACTTATCAACTGAGAAGATGAAGAAACAGAAAACAGATGAGGATGAAGTGAAGACATGGAAATTGAGAAGAAATCAAGAGAATGATGGACAGGATCGACCAGAAAGGATTGTTGGTGGGGATTTCAATGACGCGTGGTCCGTAGCCTATACTGTGTTGACCCATCTCATCTCATCGTCCTCTCCAACATAGTCACTACTGTGTATGGACCATATCTCCAGTATGGTCACTGCGGTCTGTCATACCGTTGCCGTCTGTCATGTATTGTCATTATATGTTCTGTTGTATGTTATTTTACTATGGCAGCCTCAAGAATTTCCCTCAGATAAATACAGTTTTTAGAATTGAACTGAATTGGATAGTTCCAGTAACCATGAGGACCTTTTCATGCAATGTCGCCCCAAAGAGTATCCTCTACAATATGTTGATCTTGAATTTAGAAAGTCTCACTTGTGCGCTGGCCAGCCAGAGGAGCGAGCTGAATCCTCTGACCAACAGACCCAACTTCTTTCTTCTGGAAGGATGGTATATACCCACCGGAGAGGTTGTACTTTGCGCTTACAAAGTTTCCTGAAAGACATGACGTTACATTTACAATTTAGTCATTTAGCAGAGCCTTTTAGCTAAAGCAACTTACAAAGTACCAATGAGTACATTTGTCTAGAGTAAGTGAACCAACAACATCCAAGTCATTGTCAGTGAAGCTTTCTACATAAGCCACCAGAGATTGAAGTCATACCGATTCACAACAACAAGCGACACCCTCTATTGTAAACAAACCTTGTTCAGAGATGGTCACCAGTAGCTAGGTTAGTAGTCATTGTTCCCTCCATGGGTACTGTAGATTTTTCTTAAAGATACCACAGTTCTCGTGACCTTGGCCATGTAATTAGCCACCGGTTCTCAGGTCCTTGTGTGTATTGGAGCCCTCTCGCCCGCTGTGCCTTAATAGGCTCATTCTCATGTTAACTCACAAACAGCCTGAACGCTGCATACTCAGCCTGAACACTGCATACTGATGTCAGCCACTGCAACCGCCTTGCAGGGTTGATTTTGCTTACGGTACTGTAAAATGATACTTGTGAAAACAAAATGCATGCCCGCGAAAGTGTTCCACTGTTACTTATCATCATATTGTTACCGTATGTTTCCACGTACAGTAGATCCTTAGAAAATGTATCATAATAATTCAGATTGAGTCTATGAGCATACTCATGAATATAAGTTATTCTGAAACTCTGGCTTTGGGAATATACCTTTGGCAGGATCAATTTTCTCCAGTACGTGCTCTTTTACGACTGATTTGTCCGACGATTTGTCAGAGAGGATATCAGAGGGCTTGGCGGTACTTTCCTCTACCCAGAGTGAAGACAGCGTTATGAAGGAGACAGACATGTAAGCAGAGAGGGAAACACAGTTAGAGTGAAGGAGAGAGACGTGGACACAGAGCCTGAGTGGTTAGATTCGCTGGTACGCTGGACAGTGAGAAACACTGTGAATTGTGTGGTGGGAAAGACAGTATGCATATGCAGGAGTAGATGGGTGAACACATGAAACACGAGAACAATTCAACTATCCAAACTAAATGTAGGTGGGGGGTTAAGGAGAGGGAGGGGGGCCATCAAGGACACTTGATATTAGATCAGAACAGTCTTAATCTCATGAATAAGGAATTGACAGAACGGGAGAGACAGGGGGCCTTGCGGGCCCCATATTGTGTGTCTGTCTACATGACAAATGAATAATGGAGGTCTCCCGTCTCCTGAGTTGCTTGATGCAGACACTTAAGCTCACTCTAATCACTTGGCTTTGTCCCCAGCCAACACTACAGATCAGTCAGATCTGAGGCATTAGCATCGGGGGACTAAGTGTATTGGTGATTGGGGCCCTTTGGTGACATGCTGGCGTAGGAATGGGTCAACAGGCTCATTCACGTGCTCGGGTGACGTGGCGTTACCTGGGTGGACTCTGGTGACAGATAGGCCTCCACCAATGGGACCCAGCGGTTTGTTAGTGGCGTTGGTGGAGTTCTCCCACAGGTCTCGAAGTGTGGTCCCACCTGTCTCCTTGTCCCGTGGTGTAGAACGGTTCTTGCCAATCAATCCTGAAAGCAAGGGATATCAGTTTAAACGCTGTGTTAACTGACATGCACTGTATCCATACACTGATATGTACACTATATGTACACTGATATGAATAATCTACAGAATCTCAACCAGAGTAGCTAGTTGAGATTCTAGTCTAGTCTAGAGATGCTAGTCTAGTCTAGTCTAGTCTTACCAGGGAGATATCTGGATTGGCTGAGATAGTGTTGTCTTGCTGAGGAACCTGGGAGCCCAGAGTCAGTTTGGCTCATCCTGACATTGCTGGGTAACTTGGTGACTGTGCTGAAGGAGTACAGGGGTTTGTGATCTTTGGATCTGGAAGACCAGAGAAAAGAGGTAAAGCACTATCTGAGGAATCCGTTTTGCTTATCGTGCTGCCATATCTGTAAAACAATTTCCTCAATGGAGACACATAAGGGATTTAGGGAACCTAAATCTGAATCAAAATGTCTTTCAGATTTCATGAAAATGACTAGAAATCAGTGGGAAAAAATGACAATGACAACACTGACGGCCCTCCAGGCCGTTTCTCTCACTGTGTGGTGTGGAGCTCCTTGGGGCCCCTCTCCTCCTCCATGCCCAGGCTGGGCTTCTTGGAGTGGGACGCCGCGGCCTCTGAGGGCTCCAGTTCGTCCCAGCTGTCGGAGGTCTTCGCCGCCGTCTGACCCCAGCGCCTCCGGCCGCTCTTCATTCCCACCGCGCTGTTCTCGCCGCCCGCCGCCCCGGCCCTCTGCGAGAGAGAGAAAAGAAGAAAAAAAGAACACAACCGCCGAGTTCAAAACTCAAATAGATACGTCGTCTCTTTCTCTGGTAGCGGTGGCTCCAGAGGCGTTCACGCCGAATTGATCTCTGGCGATACACGCTGAGCCCACACACAACGCTCACCGTTTGAATGTGACCGGCCGCACCGCGAGGGGGTGTGTGCTGGTGTTTGGCGCCCTCGGTGTGGTGGTGCTGGTCCGTCTGGGGCAGGGGGATCTGCTGCAGGGGTCTGGCGTCTGGGGGGGCCTTGAGATGGGACGGGGACTCGGAGGAGGACTGGGGCTCGGCCCTGGGCTCGCCGGCGCGGGACGGCGACTGTCGCGACGGGACCTTCCGCGCGTCCTGGCTCTGGGGCCGCGGCCCTAACACCTGGCCCACCTGGAAGTAGGGATACCGCAGAGCCTGCGGGAGAGGGAGGAGGAGGAGGAGGTGGAGGAGGAGGAGTTGCGGGAACAGGAGGGGATGGAGGTGGAGGAGGAGTAGGAAGAGTAGAAGGAGGAGGAAGGAGGAGTAGGTGGATGGGAAGGAGGTGTAGGAAGAAGAGGAGGAGAAGGAGGAGTAGGAAGAGTAGAAGGAGGAGGTGGAGGAGGAGGAGAAGAGGATGTAAATAAAGAGTGTAAACGTAAGGGGAGGATCCATCCATCCTAGCCGGAGCAGCCTACACACCTGCACGGCGGTGGGTCTCTTCTTGGGGTCCCACTGGAGGAGGTCCTTCATCAGAGCGATGGCCTCGCCGCTGGCGTTAGGGATCAGGGTCTTCAGGTGGGTGGGCACACACTGGGGGAAACGGAAGTTCATGGCCGAGGACAGCTGGTAGCCCTCTGGCCAGTCAAACTGACAGAAGAGAGATTATAATTAGAATAGGGACTCAGATTAGAATTAGAATAGGGACTCAGATTAGAATTAGTCTAAGATTAGATATTTCAAGATCGAAAATCATGGATTTCATGAAATGAGAAATGTATAGATACACAATATACAGTATACAAGTATAGATAGATATAGATAGAATATACAGTGCTAACTTTCAGATTCTCAACTGCTCACCTTCTTCACCGTCCCCAGGACCTGGCAGATCTTGAAGATCTCGTCCACCTCGCTGTTCCCGGGGAAGAGAGGCCTGAGGGTGTAGAGTTCAGCCATGATGCAGCCCACCGCCCACATGTCTATAGGAGAGCTGTAGGTGGACGACCTCAGCAGCACCTCTGGAGCACGGTACCTGGAGACACAGCAGAGGACATGTGAACACAATAGAATGAATGGGATGTTTTCCTTAAAAACTCACAATAAGGTGTTTTAGAACATTCTGTTTCCATCTGGATGGGGGGTTGTCTACACCACACAGCTGATAGAGACTTATTGAAAGCGGACAGGGGTTTACAGATAAAGTTTATGTTTCATGATATCATTAAATGTACCCTAGCCTACTGTACATTATTTTACATAGATTTTTCTCATGAGATGAAGGGAAAACATTTCACAAACTACTGGTAATATCATTTAATTCTATAAAATGCTTCATTGTAGCACTAATGGGTTGTAACCCCATCTCCACACACACAAACAGGCATGACCCCCTACCATCTTGTTGACACATAGTCTGTGTATGGTGGGCGAGAGCGGATCTCTCTAGCCAATCCAAAGTCAGCTATCTTGACCAGCTCTGGACCCATGCAGAGAAGATTCTCTGGTTTCATATCTCTGTGGAAAAAACCTGAAGAGCGTACACACATTAATACGAATGCATGAGTGAGTAGGGGTGTAACAATACACTAATCTCACGATACGATACGATACACGATATTGGGTTGACGATAACAATACGATACAATACACTAAGGGCAGGTGTGAAGCGTTGCAGTAGTGTTGCTGTTCACACCAATAGTGCATTTCTCCACATTTCTACTCCACTACACTTTGTGAATTTAGAGCTTAACTGTTGTAATATCATGGATAGGCCTAGAGACAAAAGATGTGTTTGTTACCAGTGTTGTGTGTTCACTGATATACAATAAACAAATATGTTTTCACCTTGACGATACGTATTGTGACGTTTCTGTATCGCAATATATTGTGGCACGATATATTGTTACACCCCTATGAGTGAGTATTTAATTGCACGGCCTACATCATGGACACAGACATAGTCCTCCATGATCGGATGGGATAAGTAGATGAGGATGATAAGACTGATAGACGATGGATCAGTATAGTACATTGCCAGTTTTTTAATGTCTAGCTGAGTACCTAGGACTGGAATGAGGAATTGATTAGCACTGAAAGATACTGTAAGGACAAACGATTACAATAATTCCAATGTACCTGTACCAGTACTTGTTACACATGGCAATAAACTTTCTATTCTATTTTATTCTATATGCATACATAGTGCATATAATATAACTACATTTAAATGAAATAGGCCAAGATCAAGTTTAAGGATTGTCATGAACTCTATCTCTCTCTCTCTCTCTCTCTCTCTTGACTTGAATTTAATACACAGTGTTTTTGGAAGCTTCAAGCACCTGAGAGAGAGAATTATGTTAATAACACGTAGAGAATCATGTCATGTTATGCAAAGAAATTAGCAGGAGAATAGCATACATCTTACCATGCTTGTGTACAAATGCCAAGCCAGACAGCACTTGAAACAAGATGTTTCTGATTTCATTCTCAGTGAACATCTTATTCTCCCTGGCAAAAAAAGAAGGCATGCAAAGAAAAAAAGAGAGGAGGAGAAAATAAAGAGAGATAGAGCCCATAGAAGTGCATGCAGCCCATTGGTTGTGTGGAAAATCACCCTGTCTGGTAAGCACAGCATTTCAGCACTGGACTCCACACTATGGTTATCCACACTTCTGTACACCAAAAGCAGCAAGGAAGACAATGTGTCTGTCCAATAGAGCCAAAGATGAGATGAGCAGGACAGAGTTGAGCCATTTTGAGGCAGAGGGGCAGCTCGAGACACCTACCATGTTTATGGATAAAGGATAGCCCTTGCAATATCTGAAAGCTCATGTTTCTGATCACTGACTCAGGGAATAACTTGTTTCTGCAAACAAAGAGTTCATAGAGTTGTCACGCACTATAACAGACTGTTAATATTACTTTGATAGGACAAAAAATAGCTAAACATAATTTCTTTCAGGGTTCATATCAGACCTGGGTCGAAATACTTTTAAATACATTTCAATGATTTATCTGTGCTGACCCCGTCCACCTGACACTCCAGATCAAGCAAACAAAGTAATTGAAAGGTTCTCAAAATAGTATTTCGTCCCAGGTCTGGTTCATATTTGGAAGGTGAATCCCCTCACCTGTCCTTCATCAGCTGGTAGAGATTTTCCTTCATGTATTCAAAAACAAAGTACAAGTGGTCGTTTTCCCGAATCACCTCCTTCAGCTTCACCACGTTGGCATGGTTGAGCTTCTTCAGTGACTGTGAACACCGACAGCGAGACAGGCCAAAATGAATAGGGCTGTCCTGTGTCACGTGACTGATGCTCCATAGTGAGACGCTGAGTGTCCCTCAGCTAGTCTTCTGTTTACATGAATCAGCTCTTACCTTCACTTCCCTCAGGTTCATGCATTCTTCCCATGAGTAGAACTTCCGCTTCATTCTGCAGGAGTAGATGGTCCTCATTAGTATAGTAAAAGCATGCGTGCCAATGCATCTCTGCCCCTTAGTTTGTCATATCAAACATAACACCCAACTCATGACATTGAGGTGTTCATTAGTGTGAATGCTGAGTAGGCATTCACACTATTGTTATTATATTACAGGTTGCTATGTACAGTACAGTAACACACACATACACCACCTGGTATAATGACACCTAGCCCGCTGAGGAACCTTATATTCTGTTACCCCATCTGGAATGATGTAACAGGGACAGGACATAAGGACACTGCACTCCTCTTGGGGAGCCTGTCAGTAGAGCCTGCCCCCAGGCCCGTACACAACACACACCCATCGACACTTTCACTCTCACCGTGGCAAGTATCACTTTGCATAGTAACCAAGTGCTCCGCCGTTTAAAAAAGCACACTAATACATTATTGAGCTTGGCCGCTCTGTTCAAGGGAAGCCTTTTAGTTGGTTTGTTTCCGCTAGTGATTGCTATTCTTGCACTTTGCCTTCAGCACTAGATTATGCTCTTAGTTTGTTTTAGAAAGGAGATGCACTTGTGAGTTCTGGCAAGTAGTAGTACATACAGTAAATGCAACCATTGGAAGTCGCTTTGGATCAAAGCGTCAGCTAAATGACTGTAATGTAATGGCATACAATGAAGCCGCAACCAAACACATTTGATTACTAAACATATTTTTGAATACTTTTGTGAAATATAGACTACGAATTGTGGTATAAACTACCCAGTGACAGACCTCTCAAGATAGTGCGCCCTTCTGCATGGGTTTACCTCTTTTTTTGTTACTGTACATTAACTGTAAGAGGCAAAGTGTCTAATGAATAAACTGCAAATCCACTTGGGACTGCCATTGTTCATAGAGAAAGGGGACTGAGATATCCGATACATGGCACGTTGCTATGTACAGTAACACACACCCGCCCAGAGACGCACTAACATCATCATCATCGTCGTCATCACAGTTACCTCTTGATGGCCACCAGTTCCCCTGACTCATTGCTCTTGCCCAAGAGCACGCTGCCGTAGGTCCCGTCGCCCAGCTGTTTCATCGTGGTGTAGCGATTCATCCTCTCACACTCATTTGCCTGACTTCAACTTCTAACTAGCGGGTGACTTCTCCTCCATATAGGTCCATGTGAGACAGTGCTCTCTCTCTCTTTTCTCCCTCTTCTATCTCTCTCTCTTTCTCTCCTGTGGAAAGGAGGTCAGTTTTCTCGCTCAGTGTGCAGCAGAGGTGCTCGCTGGTGAAGTTTAGACTACGTCTTTCAGCAGTGATGCGTCTCGCACTTTCTCCTGGCGGGTCCCATCGCTGGCGGTCAGGTTACAGGTCGCACGCCACCTTAGTAGACCGTCCAGACTGAAAACAACAAGGAGGCGTCGTCAGCAAAGCCAACTGACCAAACAGGATTTGTGATACGGTTCCGTAGGTGTAGCACGCTCTGCAGAGAAGAGGGGTCGAAGTGAGGGGTGCCTCCTCTCCTCCACGGTGAACAAGAGAGGGGTTAGGAGGATTAGGCGTGTGTGACATCAGATGGCCCGAGAGTCTGATGTGGCTGTCGGAGGAAATTAATCACACTTATACACACACACACACACACACACAGCCTGTTGAGATTAGACCCACAGGTATGTAAATAGGTTACCTGCGCTTGCACTGTCCCAATCGCTCTGACTGGCAATTGGATTTCAGGCCACAGCTATAGCTCTACTGTTCAGGCTGAAAGCTACAAAGAGCTGTATGGTAAAGTTGCAGCGGCGTAAGTCATAGCTTAGCAAAGCCTGTGTGTTTTCATGAAGCTAGTCGTGTTTCTTTCTTGTGTTCAAAGCAACACGCCCACAGATATTAGGCCTATGTCACGTCAAGCAGTTCTTTTGGCCATCCTGTTTAGATATGAGGTTGAGGAGCTATAAAAAAAAAATATATAAAAATAAACCTAATACAATACAATAGTCTTGATATGTAGTGTTTGGGTTTGTGGCAAAACGTTATTCTATAGCTAACATTACAGTAGTAGGTCTATGATAAGTGAAAATAGACCAAAACATTGAAGATAATATGGTATGGTTATGCGCGTATTCTGGCGAGACCATTTAAGGTCACTCTAGTAAACAAGATTATCGTCTTATTAAATCAGACCAAAGAATGAACTTCGGTTTTGAAGCTGCTCTCCTTCAAACATCATTTTCAAACGATCACTTTCTGACAACCTGTACCCTCCCTGTCGACTTGCCATTTGTCGACTTGCTATATGCCTACTTAAGATAGGCTAATTATTTTTTGACAGAACCTTGCATGTGGAATAGCTTATAATTTCACAGCTCTCCCCTCGAGTTGCTTTCAAGTAGATGGCCAAATAACCCCCCTATGTTTTCAAGGCCATATGTGCTTCATTCAAAGAGAGCAAGGGAGGTGAAGAGAGTTTGTCGTTCAGACCTCAGGGTAACAGATTGCAGGCCTGCACTTAGCTTACACGTATTGTAATCTGTTAGAGAGGGATTTAGGGGGAATTAGAAAGATGTATCTGGAGCACAGATGACATTAAGAAGCTACTCAAGGTCGATGATAAATTTGAAAGACACAATTTACCCACCTAGTAATAGCACGTTTCTATTGTTGTGTTTTCCTCATGTTTTCTCAGTGCATGACCCTGAGACCCATGATGCCTGTCATCGTAGGCTAACACAATAAGGATCTCAGAATACTGACTACTGGACTGGACTAATAGGCCTATTGTAAAGGGAATTTTTACTTGACTTTTTAAGTTGATATTTTTTTAAACTAAGCCTATAGCCTACAGGCCTATCTGGACAAAACCCCGTCTATCTTACTTTCAATTTGGACAGTTACATTTAAAATGTGTAAAAGATCATATGAATGTAGCCTAACGTTACCCTTACTGTTGCAATAAAATTTCGATTGTGTGTAACTGAACTGCACAAGGCATTCCTCCTTTTAAGACTTCAGACAAAACGCTGTAAAAGTAGCCTCTAGTATCTGCCTTTCAAACTTTATCTTGTCCTCTAACTTACCATTTTGGGTGTTGTTCCTCCCTCCGACCGTTTTCTGAGCATGGAGATAGCCCAAAAGTCTGTTGAGATAAAAATTAAATAGGCGTTCTACTGTTTCGATAAGGTGCAGTAGCCTACTGCTCTCCTTGGTAACGTACACAGACTGACGCAGGCACTGCAGGTGACTATGGCGCAAGGCTTTGTGGGATTTGGAGTTCATGGAAGATTCCTTGAACAAAACGGGGGCTTGTTTTGCTCAAATAATCCTGTGTTTATTCCTTAGGGGTTTATTCTGGTCTGAGAACACTTGGAACAGGATATTATTTGCTATCGGAAACGTCGTGGATTTCTTGGAAAATCAGCATGCATCGCATTACACAGGCAGTATTTGACTCAAGTAGCTATCTTAACAGCGACCTCTGGCGTTAAATCTTATATCCTCATGAATGCTGGTGTGTAACTATTGACATTCGCCGCCCGGGGGCGCTGTTAAGCTAATCTATTTAAAGCATAAACTCGCTCACAAACTTGCACTCGATAAAACATGCACATGTGGCCTCATCCCTGCGAAGTAGAGGCTGCTGTGCAATACCACGGTTATTAACTGGTTATAACTGGTTATAACTGTGGGATACGCAGGGGTAAGGAAACATTAAAGGGATGAAGTTCTGGTGGGTTGCGAGAAGACAAGAAAGAAAAGAAAACAATTCATTAAAAATCCACAATGTTCAAATTATGGAGCATTTTTATGTTCTCTGCTTTGTTTCCTTCTCTGCTGATTTTATTTAAAGCACTTTGTAACACTAATTTTGAGCTATAGCCTACAAATAAAGATCGTTCTTCACTATTTTCTATTTGGTTACATCGCCCGTTACTGTATACACTGTATAGCCTGATATTTTATATTTTATCAAGCTACTTACAGTTTATTTATTCACTCAAAATGGGCGAAATAGCCTACATAATACAGAATAAAATAACGTGAAAAAAGGCGTGTAGGTGAGGTTGAAACCCCAAGTGAATAAAAATAGAACATAAGAGATTGGTGAGATATTTTCTTTAGTGTGCGCCCATGTTTTACCCGATGGTTTGAGAATTATGATTTTTACTCCATATGCAAAACAGGCACAGACTAAAGAAATGTCTGCCGTGGTGACACACCCTCTCATGTTTGTACACTGCACTATAGGCCTGCACAGCAAAGCATTTAGCTGCTGCTGACTTACAAGGTCAAAAGGGGTCACCATATCCTATAAAGCAGAACGTTGCAGCTGACGATTATGTGACCTGACTGTAGACTACTGTAGCCTACCCATGTAATAAACAAATAGCCTACATAAATAAAAATGGGCACACAGAAAATCACTCATGGTGACTACATCCTCTCTCTTGATTGTCTGGCCTCGCGTTCGATCACCTTTCCTGTCCTGTCCATGACACAGGAGAGGCGGGCCTAATCCACGTAGGTTCTATCTTTAAACTCTTGCCAGGAGGGAGGGAGATAACGGATGCAATTTCCAGTCTAAGTAGATAAGCCATGTTCATTAGCTAGAGTAAGGGAGCCTTTGGCTTCCCGGCTGGACATCACACCCTACAAGGAACCGCTTCGCTTGCGGGGAGCTTGCTACAGGTGCCGAGGCGAGCCTGATCCAGGCCTCGGGATTTCTGAATGAAGAATAATGATTTGAGTCCAAGGTTTCCACCGTGGAGGGCCATTTGAAAAGGGGCAATGAAGACGCGGCCTGCGGGAATCGGCAACGCCAATGCCGACTG
>NC_140235.1:25614285-25639285 GCF_949987555.1 Borostomias antarcticus | reverse complement strand
TTTGTCCAGCCGGCTGCCCAGAGGGTTAAGGTCTTTATGATCCTAGCCACAGTGTGTGTGTGTGTCCTTTGTCAGTGGGTGTGTGGCACCCGCAGGCACATGTCTGTGCTCATGAGTAAGTCACACCAAGTCAAAACAACGGTTTTTGTAGACGGTTTCTCTGGCCCTAAAGCTGCATCACCAGTTAGACTGCAGGTCTTACTTCAGCACTCGCGAAACAAACTCTCTTTCTTTCTGCATCTCCAGCTCCCCTTGTATTCTCTCAACGTCTTTTTCCTTACCATCTCTCTCTCTCTCTTTCTCTACCCATCTTCCCCCCTCTTCACACTTTACCTTCACCTCTCCTTCCACACTCCCTCCTTCTGCCCCCCCCCACTCCTCCCCACAGGAACCTTCCCGCCATCATGGCGTGGGTGGAGGCCCAGAGGCCAGGCGCGGGCGGGGTTAACATCATCACCTCGGACTTCGTGGAGCTGGTGGGCTTCGCCGACGCGGTCATCGGCCTCAATGACGCGCTCCTGCCCAGGCGCGACCACAAGCCCGCGCGACCCGCGCCTTAGGACTGGACGGAGCGTAGAACGGACGCGCCCAGATGGACGCCGCGCCCAGGATTCCTCCAGGCTCGCACCTCTAGCCGGTGAGGACGCCGCGCGCCGTGTCTCATCGCCAGACTCCTGTCATCATAGAGACGTGCCACTGATCACGTGACAGACTCACGCCTCAACTGATCACGTGGTCTTTTTTTTAGTCGGTGATCATATGATCGTTTTGGAGACTGATTTTTTTGTTGTCATGTGTAGACATGAAAATGACAAGTTTATAAATGTAGCAATGACAATTCCAAAAGGTTTGGACTACACATATTCTCCCACACACAAGACTATTCACACTTGTTTTGTATTACTCTGTCATGTAGTTACTGTATGCTGTGAAATAACAATGCTGTATAAGAGATCACTGAAATTGTCATCTTGATTTAACTAGAGAACAATGAAATAATGGACTTAATAGCCACACACTTCAATCTGTGTGTGCGCGCGTACACACCTGCGCATGTGTGTGTGTGTGTGTGTGTGTGTGTGTGTGTGTGTGTGTGTGCGCGTGTACGTGGCTTGTGGCAATCCACTGATTACTGCCCTGACAGAGGATTCCTGTGGTCTTTGAAGGATGGAGGGAGAGAGGGACAGAAAAGAACGCAGAGGAGAGTGAAGAGACAGTCGCACCAAAGGGGAGACAGCAGAGAGAAACTATACTGTAGATGGATAAGAACCTGTTGAATCCAGAGAGGAGAGGAAGGGAGAAAGAGAGAGAGAGTGTATCGTCACAGCTGCTCTCTCACCCCTGACTCTGAGAATGAAAGATGTTTTCTTTTCATTTTCTCCCCTCTCTCTACTCCTCCCTTCCTCTCTCTCTCTCTCTCTCTCTCTCTCGGCTAGTGTGAGAGTGAGCGTTGCGTTCCAGACAAGCCGCCTTGTTTATGCTGGCTCGTGTGGTCAGCAAGGGCTCTGGCAGTAAATCACTCTCTCTCTCTCTCACACACACACACACACACTAATTGCAGAGTCGTCATACCATAAAAGACCTGTGGGATTGGAAAGCCTCAAATGGACAGTGCCGTGTTTGCCGCGTTCCTCTGTCGTTTGTGTGTGTCTCTCTCTCTCTCTCTCTCTCTCTCTCTCTCTCTCTCTCTTTCTCTCTCTTCCGCAGACACACGCGTGCACGGTTCCAGTGGGCTCCCCTGGTCTCCAAGGAGCACTTGCTTGGACTTTATGACTTAAGCACACTCCAGTGGATACAGGTGAAAAACTGTGTGTGTGTCCATTTACCAGGTTACTGTCTGAAAGCTTGCTAAAACAGCCATGGTAAAAGCTAATGGACTTCTTCTTATGACCGTCCCCTCCTCTTTTAATGCCTTACAACGGGGAGGGGGGTTTAAAAGAGGTGACGTCCACCCCAAACCAGTCTGAACCATCCCAAACCAAACTGGACTTCTTCTCAAGTCTAAGAAACTGACCCAACAGTCGCTACAACAGATATGTCCTACCTCTCCTCTTCTAAGTGATCATTGACCTATCAAGATCGGATTGGCAAAACTATGGATTGAGACTGATCAAAACCTTTCCCTATTTGAAAATGATCCAGTGGCAATACCAGTAGAAGGGAAGAGATGCATTTATAGGGTCAACTTCAACTGACAGTGGCTGCAGACCTCACCTCACAGAACCCTCAATGCGTTTCCTGTCCAAAGCATGAGGGATATGTCTGAACAAATATAGCTTTCTGGACTCAATACCTAATAATAATAATTCATTCCAAGTGGAAACCCTTTCAAAACATCTTCCTGGGTTTCTGTTCAGTCTCAGCGGAATCACTTAGGAAATCATGAATGCTGTGAAACATTCCATGGCCATCTCAGACTACTACTGAGTATGATGTCATTGTGATTTTAGCCAACACACAAGGGCAATCATGTATGAGATACTGTAGGGTTATAGTTCATAGCTTCATAAGACCATCCTGATCTAGCGAGCTCTCATTCTGTTTCTCTACGCAAATCAGTCTGGTCTTCCCCCTATCTCGAACGATTTCAGTGGGCAGGAGTAGGCTACTTGCCTTGACAGACAAACTCCTACATTCAATCAGTGTAACAAAACGTTTGCCAACTCCAGTCTGAGGAACAGCGAAAATGTATTTTCCTCTGAGAAACCCATGTGCATACTGTTGTTCTTGTTTAATTGTTATTATTGAATCTATTTCTGCAATAACTCCACTTATGGCTGTTTATTCTACTAACGTTAATGTTACTGATCATTGCTTAGGGAGACTGAATACATCCATGGTTTTGCCACAGGGACTAATCCGGGGTTCTGTTCTACTGGTGGCAGAACAGCAGTCGTAACACAATCCCTGATTGGCCCGGTCGAAACACTATCGGAGAGAAATTTTTCAAGATAGGGGGGAATCCAGAGCGATCTAACTACCTAAAACCCACCACACACGTATTTGAAAATCAACCGTGAATTCGCCCTGGGTAGAGGTAATGAAGTCAACTAGAGTGGAGATAAATCACTTGCAGATGTACTTTAAAATTCGCTTGCCACCCATTCACGCGCTGACAAGCTGGTGCCCAGTAAATTCCGTTCCGCTGGAATGTGATGAAAAGATTAGCTTAAATTCCGTGGGCATCTGTTTGATTGATTGGAGGATACCCAAGTTAAGACATTTTGCAATCATGGTGGATCAATAAGAGGCTCGATTGCTTAAAACTAAGTTAGGATAAATTATAACAATTTATGTATCCCCCCAGAATAGTACTGTAGCCCAATCGTGCCAATCGAGGATTCCTAGGATAATGTAATTATCTAAACGCAGCTTTGTCGCGGTCGAGGCAACTCTACTGGAATTTATTTAAATTAGATTAAATCTAAGTGCGTAAGACTGTGTCTCAAGTTTTTCTCAAGAAACTCTCTCTCTTTCTCTCAAGCACGTGAGAACTATGGGCAATAAAAAAAAAAGGCCAACTTGCAATGATCTGCCTTTTAATCAATCAGACAGCCAGAAGTCAAGCCGAGGTGTCTGTTCACACCTGCCCATTACTGGTGCTTAATTTCGGCGGCCATCGCCGTCACCACCGTACACGCACACACACGCGCGCGCGCACACACACCCGCCCACTGTCCCGTCCGTCATTCCTTCCAGCCAGGTCCCGTTTCCAGCTGTTTAGAATTCCCGTGCGAGAGAGGACAGCCCTTCAAAGTATTCTGAAGAACCACCAGTGCAGTTGTAGGCTACTTCTAATTCCAGTTTGATGATGAACGTGCCAGGGATGTATTTGGGTTAGGTGGTCGAAGAGGGAAAGGATTTAAGCGGCACCCTTTGGATTTTTCAAAGGATACATTTGGGGAATTGTGAGACTGCCGGTGTTTGGGTTGACATCCTTTGGTTATGAATACAGTGGCCAGTCAAGGTTCAAGTCAAGGTTCAATGGTAAGAACTCTGTTATAGTAGACCTATAGCCTTATATAGCTTAAATGATGCGCATGCTTATAGACACTGTGGTCGTGTCATGTGTATAACAGCTGACAAAACTTTACTGGATTTCTACAGCAGCCTTTAATTTCCCTAGTTTTTCCCAGTAGCCCATTTCCCGAGTCGGCTATTAAACTTCGAATGGGCAGTAACCCGTGTTTAATCGATGATTTGTTCTATTAGAGCAGAAACCATGTGTCTTTGTTTGTTGTTACATTTCTGTTCATGCAAGCAATGACTTTTCTCAGTCTCGCGGGCAGGTCCGTGCGTGCGCGATTGGAGATGTGTTATGTCCTGTAGGTGATCAACCGAATCAGCTGATTGGTCCCTGCGGGATGTAGCTACTGTACTGTACGGATGTGACATGCGCAGTTGAGATCAAATTCTTTATTTCGTCACATAATGTAGGAACCTACAGTGAAATGTTGCATCACACAATGTAACTACAATACACAATTTACAAATCACACAAGAAATAGGCTACCAATATACAGGATGCAATATAAGGATAAGATACCGTTATTGATGGTCTATCTACTTGCTATAGCCTATTTATGGTTATAAATAACCCTGGGGGAGCTAGGTGTGTTATGCTATTGGGGGCATGGGTGTGTTATGTACATGCTATAGCTATAATAAATAATTCCAGGGGTGAAATACATTGTGTAATTTTCATTTACATGTATGGTTATGTTTTATACACTAGATATCCTGACCAACCAGATATAGTTGCACTGAATACATTAGATTAGAATCATTCAGGTGCTGGACGGCTTGTGGAAAGAAGCTCTTATTGAGTCTCTCCATGCGCGCCACGTTTGTGCGGTACCTTTTCTCTGACTGAAGCAGAGAGAACAGTCCGTTGTCTGGGTGGCCGGGGTCCTTCGGGATCCTGTTGGCCTTGGTCTTGCATCTTCTGGTGTGGATGTCCCCGAGGTGGGGGAGTGGCCCCCACTAAGGTACGTTCAGCTGACCGTACCACTCTCACTAAGCCCATACTTTTACATAGCATTCTGTCACGTTTGTTACAACCTCAGACCAAGTTTTCCACCAGTTTTACCCAAAACCTCCACTGTAGTCTGAAAGGTGTCTCCTCTCCTCCCTGTCTCCTTCTTCCTTTATCTGTCTTCCTGCCCTCTTCACTCCCTCCATTCTAACCGACAGGATGTGGTGTCATATAGTCTACCTCAGAAAGTCACAGTCTTCACACCTGCTAGTAGGTTTTTACCAATATCAGCTCAGATGGCCCTGTATTAATATTTGTGCCATATTTGTCCTATTAGACGACAAAACATTAGTTAATCCCCCACAGATGGTATTGAAGAAATCTCAGATTTAATGAATAAACACAGGCACACACACACACACACACACACATACACAGAGTCCCTCATATTAAATAGCAGCTAAAGCTATTATAACTTCAGCTGTGACAACAATAGGCCATTCTTTCCTCTGTGGCCTGGGTTTACTAATTCTTATACAGGGTGTTTTTGGTGGCCACGTTGGTGGATCACGTGATGACACAGTATCTGCTGCTTGTCCATGTGTTGAAAACTTTAGATCTACACCCCACAAAGAGTTCTAGAGTGCAATATAGAACCATAGAGGCACCCTTCTGAAGGCAATTCAGGGTGCTAAAGAGGACCCGAAAAGGGTTCTGTCTGGTTCAGAGGGTTCTTCTGTGTTTACAAATGGTCATTTTCTTGAGCGCTCTTCGTTTTTAGCCTGACACACACGCGCACCAACCCATGCATAATCAGAAGGCTAGAGAGGTCCCGCGGAGGACGAACCACAAGACAGAGCGATATTTGTGCCTAAAGGTCAGTGTGCAAATGCGTGTGCGTGTGTGTGTGTGTGTGTGTGTGTGTGTGTGTCTCAATAACGAGTGTGTGAGGTGTCCTCGATCCTTCAAGTAAAACGTGCCTCAGATCCTCAAACACTTGTTTTGTCTACCCAAAAAGTGTTTTGTCTATACGCCAACGCCCGTCTTTTGTAAGGTGCCAGGCTTGTGCCGGCGAGCATCCCTGCTGAGCGAGGGACAGAAGAATGTCAGGGGAAGGAGGGAGGAGGGGGGGATGAGAAGAGGAGGAGGGAGGGAGAGAGAGAGAGATTGTCAGCCCTCTCCCTCTCTGGTGTGAGTGGCAGTCGGAGGGCACTCCATATTCAACAGAGGGACGGGGACACAATGCAGCCTTTGTCAGGAGGGAGGAGACCTCTACTGGAATGTAAGGAGGGAGGAGAGAGGGAGGGATGGAGGGATAGAGAAGGAGGGAGGAGGAGTAAATGAGGAACGGCGAGACGCCACTAGCTTGTTTACAGTTTCCTCATTACATCCACCACCCAGCCTGTCAAGCACGTGATTGGGCGCACACACACGCACACTCTAAAAACTGTCACCATGCGTGGCGTCCTCAGATCCCGCAGACTTGTGCTGTGTATGTATGGTACATACATTCACATGCACGCACACACACACACACACACACACACACACACTTTGATGTTGGATCATTCCATCTGCCCAGCAGCTGAGGGTTTTCCTGTGTCTCCCATACAGAGATAAAGAGAGGGAGAGTGATGGAGAGAGAAGGCTACTCATAAAGAAGAAGAAAGAGAAGGCAATATTCATCCAGACGGTTCCTCTTAGCTACAGCTCAGCTGTGCGTCTTTCATCTCATCCCTTCATTCTCCCCCATAT
The DNA here is from genome assembly GCF_949987555.1 of Borostomias antarcticus. Classification (NCBI taxonomy): domain Eukaryota; kingdom Metazoa; phylum Chordata; class Actinopteri; order Stomiiformes; family Stomiidae; genus Borostomias; species Borostomias antarcticus. The sequence continues at coordinate 25,632,555 of NC_140235.1, read as the reverse complement.
TGCGACGCTTCTATCAGACTTCCTCCTGTCTTATCGCCCTCGCCTCCGTTTCCTTTCTGTACTCAACTCCCTTTCCTGTTCCCTCGGTCACTCCGTATCTCATTACTCTGACCCCTGTACGTGCGTCCATCTGTGCCGCATGCGTCCATCGTGCATGTCCATCGCGCCACCAGAGGAGCACTCGCCACAGTCCATTTTTCCTATCATCAAGTAAATTTTGGCTTGTACATAACTTTGCACAAAACTATGATTGGTGTCTCTGTAAAAAGTCTAGACTATTCTACTCAAGAAGCCGGCCACGTTCTAAATCCACAGAGTTCAGGGCTGGAGGTGTTTGTTAGCTCTTTTGGCGGGTCTTCTTATTTGGATCATGTAGAATGTATCAGCATATTGGCCGCAGTAACACTATACGGACAGCAGAGGGAGGCTGAGTTGAAAGATTGACAGAATAGGACCTGATGGACAGACAATGACAGAAGACTGCTTGAGAGAAACAGTGGACAGGGTGTGATGATCTATAAGGGTGACTGGGGCTTTATTGAAGCAGTTTATCTCATTGCACAGATCTGTATTCTTTTGGATTGCTTGGACTGCAAACACCTGGGCTAAGCCTCAAATGTGTCCTCACCTTAGAAACGCCCTGTCTGCTGTATGCATAGACATGTTGCATAACTGTAGATGCTTCAAATTAGACCTTAAAAACAAGTGAAGTATAAGCTAAAATGCATTGGTTAATAGCAATGATATTGCGTACAGTGAGGGACAGTAGCATCTGTTAATAGCAACATTGTCACTACAATAAATAGTGGATTATCATACCATTTTATTGCCTTTTTGTTCTTTATGTGGTGCTTGATCAACAACAAGACGACAAGTTTCATTCAACAACTGTACATACTGGGGAGACACTGTACATCATGGGTTTGGGACAACAGGTTCACTGTGCACTTGTCCCTTTATTTTATTATTTCTTCCTTTCTTTCATCCAAACCATTTGGTGAAAGTGTCCTTGATTTTGGTGAACTGGTGTGTATGTGTGTGCGCGTGCGTGCGTGTGTGTGTCTACGTTCAGACATGTCTGCCTTATCTACCTGGGGCCATAACACTCAACTCCGCACTCTGCGGGCCAATGTTAATGCCAACACACACACTCTGACACGCACACACATTAATCTCCGGTTCTGAAAGCCATGTTGGCCGAGTTCTAACGTTCTCTGAGCTCCTTTCTGGCCAGTCTGGACTCAGCTCAGGTCCTGATAGGATCAGCAGGGGAGAGACACAGCCTTGGAATGTGTCTCGGGGGGGGATCTTTCTATCTTCTGTATCCCTGGGGGTAGGTGGGGGCGCTCCACTGAAGCACATCACAGCCACCTGTCTGGACTTGCCCAGCTCATCTGGAGGAAAGGGGAAAAAGAGAGGAGAGGAGGAGAGAGAGAGAGAGAGGAGGCGGGGGTCATAAAATAAGCTGCAGTCATCAATCCCCCCCCTGAATTTCAAATGCCTTTGACCTCTATTTACTGTAAATCTCAAGAATAATACATTCCTATGTTTGTTTCTGTTTCAGTGTGTGTGTTTGTGTGTGTTTTTGTCTTGATGGGATGCACGGAAGCCAATGGATGTGTGTGTGTGTGTGTGTGTGTGTGTGTGTGTGTGTGTGTGTGTGTGTGTGTGTGTGTGTGTGTTGCAGCTAGTGTGCTGTGCATGTGTGCCTAGGAGCAATGAGGGTGTTAGAACAGAGCAGGAAGTGACTTCAGAGAGGAAGTGGGCTCTGAATGAAAGGAAGTGGTCGGGAGCTGTCTGTGATTTGTGTTTCCTCAGTAGGAGAGGATGGGAGAGGAAAGGAGAAGAGGAGAGGAGGAGGGAGTACAGAGAGAGGAGATGAGAGAAGGGGAGAGGAGGAGTGAGGAGAGGATGAGTGAGGGGGGAGAGGAGGAGAAGAGGAGATGAGAGGAGGGGAGAGGAGAAGGGGAGTGAGGAGAGCAGAGGTAAACAAGAAAGAAAGACAGAAAGGAGGTGAATTGGAGAGAATGATAGAAGGTTGAGGTCTGGTGGGAGGGAGAGAAGGAGGGAGAGAGGAAGAGGGAGGAGAGAACAGAAGAATGATGGAAAGGGGAGGAGGTGTAGTTAGCGTTGTTTCTAATCTAGCCATATACCATGTGCCGTGTGTGTGTGTGTGTGTGTGTGTGTGTGTGTGTGTGTGTGTGTGTGTGTGTGTGTGTGTGTGTGTGTGTGTGTGCATGCATATGTGCGTGCACACGTTTGTTTGTGTTTCATTTCATTGAAGTGTTCTGGTTGGGTTGGCCTTGTCATTAGATCTATGCTTAGACCAACCACACACACACACACACACACACACACACATGCGCACCGACACAGCTCACTTCATGTGTTCTCAGTGTTAGATTGTGTACTGTATATTTTATCTCATTCCTCTCTCAACAGCTGCTCTCGTTACATGGCTCATATTCCCTCACACACTATCAGCTCAGTTTTAACCAATTTCAACTTAACATACCATACTCTCTCTCTCTCTCTCTCTCTCTCTCTCTCACACACACACACACACACACACTGGAAGAGTGGTGAACTTCACTACAGGGCGATAACATTCCCACCAAAGACCAATATCTGCATTAAACATCAAAACATAACAAATGGTTGCCGCGATCCTGCGCAATTGTGCTTCTTGGTCCTGTTGGCTTTCTATGAGAGGAACGGCAGCATCTTCGAGTTGTCATTATCACGGCAAACCACAACCCGTGCTTTCACGGTCCCCTGGTCATGCTTGCCGTATGTTGCGGGTGTGGTTCATCAGGGCGGTTTGACCGCTCGCGGTGACTCGGTGCCACTGTGGGCCCGTTGGCCAGGCTGTGCCAGGGGCTCTCCTAGACCCGTGGGAAATCCACCGTCATGGAACATTCCTGCCCATGCCTCCCACTAAAAAATGTGTGTGTGTGTGTGTGTGCGTGTGTTTGTGTACTGTATATGTGTGCATGTGTGTGTGTATGTGTGTGTACTGTGTGCGTGTGTGTGTGTGTGTGTGTGTACTGTATGTGTATGTGTGTGTGCAAGTGTGTGTGTGTGTGGGGGGGTATTCCCACCCTGTGCCCATCTGAAGTGATTTTTTCCCTCAGGAACTCTTTCACACAGACATTCCCTCTTATGCAGCAGCTATGAGTGCTGGAAAGTGTGTGTGTGTGTGTGTGTATGTGTGTGTGTGTGTGTGTGTGTTTATGCTAAACGTGCCATCAGCCAGCTGTGGACAGCCTTTCATTCCTACATGGGTTCATTGCAGCTGTTCAGTGCACGTGAGTTTAAACGCACATACGTACGTGCACTAATGTGAGTTCTCAGTAGAACCGGTTTGTCCTCTCGTTCCTGCAGGACTCAGAGATGCTGTTCCAGCCCGAGTTAGACCAGCTGCTCCCGGACGAGCCCAGGGTGAGAAACACGACTCACACACTTCACACACGACAGTACACACACAATGACGCATCCACTTCACACACCTCACACACCTCACATCTCTCAAACAGAGTCCCGTCTATACCAGCTGCCAGCAGTTTTGTCTGAAACGATTTCTCACTCATTCTCCCGTTCAGTCTCCGCCCCTGGACTTGATCGACACAGGAAAAGGCCTGAAGGTGCAGACGGCCACGCCCCATCTGGTCAGCTTGGGAAGTGGGAGACTGAGTGTGGCTATAACCCTGCTGCCTCTTAAAGAAGGTAACACACACATAAACACACACACACACACAGGTTATATACATTCAGATTCACACTCTTTACATTCTTGAATGCGAACAAAATATAAGTATCTCAAGGAGTTGGGAGGAAAACTGTCTTGAAGAATAGAGAGCGGTCTAGACACATATAACTCTCAGACAGGTCTTCACAGCTTCATCAGACTGGTAAGTGGGCGTCTTACTCATCTGTGGAGGGAATGTGATACTATGGGAGGATACCAGGTCACAGTGGAGTCAGGACAGACAGCCAAGCTGACTTCCTCCCTCGGGGAGGACTATGGAGGGGAACACACACACACAAACTCTCTCTCACACACACACTCTCTCTCTCACACACACAAACATACACACACACACACACACACACACACACACTCAACCACACACACACACATGGATATTTTTACTTTAGTAAACATTATACCAGTGTATTTATAGGCTCCCCAGTCCCAGACAGGTGTGTGTGTGTGTGTGTGTGTGCGTGTGTGTGTGTGTGTGTGTGTGTGTGTGTGTGTGTGTGTGTGTATGTGTGTGTGTGTGTGTGTGTGTGTGTGTGTGTGTGTGTGCGTGCGTGCGTGTGTGAACTTCTCGTTAGTATCCCAGCGAGGTTGGCTAACAGACTGATGAGGTGTAGATGGGACCAGAGATATAGAGATCTACACACACATACATTACCTGGTAGAATAACTGAGACAACTGTCAAATCTGTAGCCTGAAGAAATAATAACAGTCATTTAAGATTTGACATGCAGCGCTTTGGTTGAGCTGTCTTGTGTTGGTGGGAGAAGCAATTCAGATCTCCTTGTATTACATGAGGTATTACTGTACAATGCTCACACACACATGGAGAGAAGTGGAATGCTGATGCGTCTTTGATCAATAAACTACTAATAAGAATGTTTGTGATTTAATTCCCTGAGGTAAAATACTATTTTATAACACACACACATACACACACCTAGACAACTATGTACACATAGCCACACATGTGTTCCGTGTTCTGACAGGGGTGACCCGTATCGGCCGGGAGGATGCCCCTGTACCCCAGGACATCATCATCCAGGGTCCTGGCGTGGAGGCGGAGCATTGTCTCATCACCAACGCTGCGGGCGTGGTCACCCTGGACCCCTGCGGTCATCTCTGTGCTCTGGACGGGGTCCCCATCACTGCTCCCACGCCGCTGACGCAAGGTGAGACACACACTCCCACACACATACCTATGCACACACAGAACGTCTTTTTTGGGAGGGGTTTCCACAGAAACACGCAAGCACAGATAATTGAAAGCGTGCATGTGCCACCCACCCACTGACACAGGAGACACACACACACAGGGAAACAGCATACAGATAAGTATGGCACACACTTTGTCGCCACCTTCTGGTCAAATGACAGATATATGTGCAGAGTGAGAATCTGATTGCACAATTTGAACTGCATTCAATATGTTATATAATTATAAAGTGCTGTGTTTTAACATGTGGGTGAGTGGTAAATTGGGGTTAGCCTACAATCCTGTCCTTATGTGTATGGATCATGTGACTAGCTTATGACCAAAGCTCTGCACGTGATGTGTGTATGTGTGTGTGTGTGTGTGTGTGTGTGTGTGTGTGTGTGTGTGTGTGTGTGTGTGTGTGTGTGTGTGTGTGTGTGTGTGTGTGCGCGCGCGTGTTTGTGTGCATGCGTGTGTGTTCCCTGGTTTGGCCATTATCCTGTGGAGTTAAGTTTAATTTGCAATGGTTTGGAACGGCTGCTAGTTGCTGTTGTTTGTTATGCATGAGTCACAACTTCCACCAATGAGAAGGCACCCTACTCCCTAACCCTGTAACTCTTCAGGATCAGACTCTAACCCCCCCCCCCCTCTCTCTCTCACTGCAGTCTTTCTCTCTCTTTCTCTCTTTCTCCACTTTCTCTATATGTCTCTCTCCCTCTCTCTCTGGAGTCTTTCCCAACTTTCCCAACACTCCACTTCCTGCTTCTTTCTTTCACTTCTGTCTTTTAGCACTAGCTCTCTTCACACATTCACAACTCTTCCATCCTCTTTGGGTCCCTTCTTTTTTCTTTGTCTTCCTTTTCGTATTCAGAAGCATAGGTTTGAGGACACACACATACACACACACACACACACACACCACACACAACCTTTCTCTCTGTCTTGGTCTGGTCATCTGACCATTGTCAGTTAAATATTGACTGGCCTATTTGTTTTCAAACTGAGTTTGGTGGCTTCAAATATTGACAGCGCCTCGGTGTGTATTGACTGTGGAGGTCAGGGTATTGTGTGAAGGAATGGTTCTGTATAGAAAGAGAGAAGTACAAACAGGACAGGGGAGAGGGCAGGAGAGCAGCAGACAGAGAGAGGTCAACTAGAAAGAGAAAGAGAAGGAGAGAGGGATCGACAGATAGACGAGGGGTGGGCAGAGTGCATGAAATGGAAACACACCCCAACGGATGATCCCATAAGGTGCTGGGCTGAGTTAGTCCAGCCACACACACACACACACACACACACACACACACACACACACACACACACACAAACACACACACACACATACACACACACAGGTCTGGAAATGATCTGCCATGGGTGGGATGAGATCCAAGGCCTGTCGCTGCCCCAGATAGCACTGATCATCAATCAGATTTGTCTAGAATCAGTACGAGATCAACATAGTATGCCGGCCCTGAGTGCACCATCCGGTGACGCAATCAGCTTCGTTTCTGCAACCCTGTACCATTGGGGAAGCTAACCATAGATTACGATGGCACATATAGCACATAGAAGGGGAAACTTTACTCTACCTCTATGAGAAATCCACTGAAATCCAGAGAGATTGTGTTGAGCTAAATTTCCCAGCATTCCCTCTGCTCTGAGCCAAGGGGGAAATTTGCTGATGGAGAAAACAGCTCAGCTTTAATAACCACACTTAGCAAAAGACATGCTCGCACGCACACGCCAACCACACACATACATCACGGAAAAATGTGTGCATCCTTATACACTGTTACCTCATTCTTGTACAATCTAGGTATGTTTGCACAATTTAGGCATGTCTGATGTTATACTGTGTATATTTGTATCTTGTATATTTTTTGTTTCATTCTTGTATATTTTGGATTTCTTGTAAATTTGTATTCAGTGTTCTTTGTGCTTCTTTGTTGGCCTTTGGATTCTGCTGCTGTGACGCTGCCATTTCACCCCAGATGATCAATAGATTAACCTGCCTATCCTCAGACCTACCCTCATACCCCCCCCCCCCCATACACACACACACACACACACACACACACACAGATCCGTAACATAATCCGATCAGTAACATAGTACAGTGCAAGTAGTTAGGATGCAGCTGAGCCATATCACTGTGATGATGTGGAGGTTCTGGGGAAGGACACACACGCAAGCACACAGAAAAAATGTCCCCTTCATCAGTGACTGTCAGGAGTAAAGTCCTCTGTGAAAATATCACACGTGGTGATTTTCTCTTTCATTCTCCCTCTTTCACTCCCTCCATCTCCCTTATCAGACTCTCTCTGTCCCAATACCAGGATTCAATTTCCAGTCATCCCCTCCCCTCCATTTCACCCTTTGACTCTCTCCCTCTCTCTCTCACACACACACACATCTGTCTTCATAGGGGTTCTCACTTTGTTTATATATCTCTCTCTCTCCCTCTCTTTCTCTATTGAATCCCACTTTTCTTACACTGTCTTCCGTGCTGGAGAGGTTGAAGGGGGCATGAAGGATGAAATCAACGCATGCAGGAGAAATCCTATCCATGTTTCTGAAATTCTTTGTGTTTGGGCTCTGAGGGTTTTGCAGTAACTTTACTCCCAAGGTGTTTCAAAAAAGAGAAGTAGGTGGACAAAAGGAAAGAGAAAAAAGGGAGGGGGGCGGCGACCAAATACCTCAGTGTCTTTAAAACGGCAGTGGACCTACCAACAAAGAAACGGGGGTCAGGGACTCGGCGCTTGGAATACATTTTAACTGTATAGTCTGATCGTTTTTTTGCCACCAGCTGTTTTTGATTTTTACTTAGAACTCGTAAACTTTCAAAGGGGTGGGCTTTTGCTCTCTAACGCAAAGCTCATTGCCTTCGCGTAAATCTAAAGTTTCCACCCTCTTAAAAGAATTGGTGGATGCCTTACCTCAGACTCATCTGCATGGAAATCGCTGAACCACGTAATCCGCGAGTCAGGTCTGGAATTTTTGTAGAGGGGCTGAGACGAGACGACTGGCGACTTCTGGCTTTTCTCACCTCGGGACCTGGCTAACCGCTTGTCATGATAATTGATCAGGCAGATACAAAGAGGCCGACGTTTTACTCCTGTTTGTTGAATGGGACACCGTAAAAGGTTAGTTTACGTATTCGCTTTAGTTCACTGACTTAGGCTATAGAGGTGTGTGTGTGTGTGTGTGTGTGTAGGCTGTGTGCGTGTGCGTGTGCGTGTGTGTGTGTGTGTGTGTGTGGGCGCGCGTGTGTGTGTGTGTGTGTGTGTGGGGGGGGGGGGTGGCAAGAGAGATCCCTGTCGGAACAGGGGAGGTGTGATGATTCGATGTCCTAGTATTCTCCAGAATCACTTTGGAGTGTGCGCGTTTAACCAGGCAGCGTGCCATTCAGGTAGGCTAATAATTACCCGGCTTAATCTTTTTAACAATATGAAATTTAAGTTTGGTTTTGTCGTCCAGGCTGGGGGCTATTTTACGTTTGTAAATAGACTATTACTTTAGTTCAGCATTGTTTGTGAGATTGTTGTGTTTCTCGGCTGTTGATTCAAATTCATAGCAAAAGCACGTCTCGAGACTAGCCTACATTAGGAACTGGAGCTCTCACCTGAGAAGAACTAGCGCGCGCCTCGGGGGGACACGTTCACAGACAGGCTGAGATTTCACGTGACAAAGAAAGATAGCCCACGGACAGGGAGCATAATGGAACTGTACAGATGTGAAGTTTTGTGGCTGAAATTCATTTTGGTTTACTTTTATCCTACAATAACACTTACAAAGCTTGCTTATCAGTTGTTGGCTAGGCATGGTTTCTATTCCAGTTTAGCACTGGAATGGGTTTTCAGTTTGGCAGCCAAGGCTACAGCTCAGTCAGGCTGGTTAAATGGAGTGAACCAGGCCAGCCTGTTCAACATGGCTACAGTCATGCCTATCTGTCCCAGGAACAAAGTCCATGTTTTCATCAGTGTCCATGTTTACTCCAGGGAGAGAGAAGTAATCTGACATTGTTTTTGTTCATAGTTACCCCATCATGAAGTCTAGTCTAGAGATGGTCAAAGCTTGTAAAACAACTGGCTAGTCTCAGATCCTAATGATGGAGAGATTAGCAGAACTATGCAGACACACTATTTGCGAACATGGAGATTGTTTTCTCATTGCGTCATAAGGCCATCTCGTCTCCAGCAGAGGTTAATTGGCGGTTTTAGGGTCAATTACACACACACACACACACACACACACACACACACAGCCACACACACACAGCCAAGTAAGAGATATAAGTGGCCCTAGTGCCCAGGCTAGACCTATATCTTTTTATATATGTATAGGGGATAGGGGGGTTTATTTTTCATTCTAACTTAATGGTCTAATTTGGCAGTTCCCCTCATATAGCCTGCTAAATACAGAGCCGTTTCCCTCCCATAACATTGTGGTTAGAGTGTAGTGGGATAACTTGGATCAGGCTACAGGAATTGGTACCAGACTTTCAGCTATGCAACATCTGTGTCATCAAAGCTTGTGAGGTTATCTTTGTAGATGGCAAACATGACATTTAGCAAAGAAGGCGGTTGGTGTTTGTTGGATAAGGCTGCGTGTGTGTGTTTACATTAGAGTGAGAGGAAGGGATTTGGGTTTATTTGTTTGGGAAGGAGGGTGAGGGGGGAGGAAATCAAATTACAAAGCAGCGTAATTAACAAATAAGAGCATTTTATCCCCTCTTTAAACCTGGCTGATGGTAGCACTGTTACGACTAGAGAATTAAGTCTTTTATGAGGATAGAACTGCTGTGAAAGTTCACCCTCTCTTTACTTGCCTCTTGTTGTGCCTCATTGTGTGTCTGCGCACGTGTGTGTGCATGTTTGCATGTCATGCTAAATACCGTAAGGTGCTGTGAGTGGTTAGACACAGACTGCAAGGAGTATGTATACACACACACACACACACACACACACACACACACACACACACACACACAGAGACAGCTCACGATTGCACTTCTACAGCCACACGTTTAGGTCACAAACAGCTATCAGTGATGCTGGCCCACACACAAGCACACATGAGCACATTTCCTTCTGGGATGTGAGATGTGTTTGATCTCAGTGTGTGTGTGTCATGATGCCACATCACCACGGTGTGTGTTGTAACGTGCACTGCTGTGTTTACAGGGCGGTGTGTTTGTCTAGTTCTTCATCCAGCTGTGCAGACTAAACACTTCTGTGCATGTGTGCGATCATGCGTGTGCATTTGTGTGTGCGTGTGTGTGTGTGTGTGTGTGTACGTGTGTGTGCCACAATAGGTCAGACTCTGCGCTACACTTATGTATGCCATAATGGAAATACTACAGTATTATGCTGCTGCCCTCATCCCCCTCTCACTCAAACACACACACGCACACACACATACACACACACACACACACACACACACACACACACACACACTGTTCCAGGTCACCTGGAGAGTTTCACTAGAAGAGAGTCATACAGTGTTTCTTTACACAGCTGAGAAGGAAGACAGGACCAGACTCTCTCTCTCACACACACACACTCACACATACACACATGCAGGCACACACACACACACACACACATATACAGTACATACCTACACACGTGAACACACATTCAGGGAACATATTACTGTATATAGTACATTAGCTAAATACAATAGGCATATGTAAGAATGGCATATGCTAAAACCTAAAATAAATACGTCAGCCCCCCCCACCCCCCCTCCCTCTCCTCCCTCGCTGATTTTGGGGTTTCGAGACAGAGAGAGCAAGAGAGAAAATGGCCTCAGACATACTTTCCATTCTCTCTTTTTCCACTCCCCCTCTCAGCTCTCTCTCTGTCTCTCCCTTTCTTTCTCTCTCTCTCTCTCTCTCTCTCTCTCTCTCTCTTTCTCTCTCTCTCTCTCTCTCTCTCTCTCGTTCTCTTTCTCTCTCTCCTTTCTCTCTTCCTCTCTCCATCACCTTCTCTCTGTGGTTCCCTTGACTGGATTTAGGCTCAGGGTGTCTGGTGTCATATTGGCGGAACCTTTCTTTATTTCACAAAAACAACAAATAGCCCTAACCTTCCTTCAATAACACAGAGAGAGCAGGGATGAAAAATGGATAGTTAAAATAGTGGCAGAACGAGGCAAAGGATGGTACATGTAGAAGAGAGAAGTACAAGATTGGATAAAGTGAAATTTACAACAAGGAGGAAACGGAGAGGGACAACATGGATGCTTTGTTTTAAAGTCTCATGTCCTCTCACTTGCCCTCTCTTTTCTCTCTCTCTCTCTCTCTCTCTCTCTCTCTCTCTCTCTCTCTCTCCCTCTGTGAGGTATTTGGACAGCTGTGGTTGAAGTCCGTCAGGGAGGGTATGACCCTGACATCTTGTTTAATGCTTGGTTCTGTGATCTTAATTGATGACCAGAGCAAACACTGTGGCCTGGATTCAGCCCTAGCGGAGAGTGTGCGGTATGTGTGTGCGTGTGTGTGTGTGTGTGTATGTGTGTGTGTGCATGCGCGCGCAGAAACTAAAACATGAATTACCTTACTGTTTTTGTGTTTTACTGTCAAAGATGCCACAGCTCTCTCTTTTATAGCGGACCGTGTGTGTGTGTGTGTGTGTGTGTGTGTGCGTGTGTGTGTGTGTGTGTGTTCTCCCCAGGTTACTCCCTGTGTCTGGGTAAATCCTACATCTTCAGGTTCAACCATCCAGAGGAAGCCAGCCGTATGAAGAGCATGCTGCCCCAGAAGAGCCCTGTTTCGCCCCTGGCCTACAGCACAGGTAACGCGCGCACACACACACGCACACACACACACACACACACACACAGTGTCACGTCTCAATTGCACACACCTGTTGTGGCGTGACATACAGTACCTGTAACTGTACCCCGACTCACACAGCAGGGGGACGGGATAGAGGGATGGAATGAGGGTGAACAGGGGATGATGGGGCCAGGGAAAGAGGGGGGAGGAAGAGAAAAGAAAGGAAGAAGAAGAGTTCAGAGGTGAAAGAGAGAGAGAGGCACAGAGAGAGAGCGAGAGCGTGTAAATCAATATCAATTATGATGGGCCTCTGTTGACATTATGTGGAGGTATAGGTTATAAGGTATAGAACACACTTGCATACAACTCTCTCTCTCTCTCTCACACACACACACACACACACACACACACACACACACACCTCAAACACAACTGGAATGTGTTTCTCATCTGGTGCCTCGCCATCGCCATGGTAACACAGCTGTATTCTGCCACCTTGGTGGTGATTGATCGGTGTGTTCGGACAGGGTGTGTGTGAAGTGTCCATGCAATATATCAGCGCTCCACACTAGACGGCAGGAATGTGCAGACACACAGGCGCACCACACACACATCTGTGCTGTGTTCATAGGGGTCTCTCCCTTCGTTTATCTCTGTCTCTCCCCCTCTCTCTCATTCTCTCTCTCTTTCTCTCGCTCTCTCTCTCTCTCTCACACACAGTTGGGAGGGGTTACATCGAACAGCAATGATCGTTCACTTCTATAGGAATAGTGTCTAGTGTCATGGAGATTTGAGACCTGATATGAGTCAGATCTTAGGGCAAAAATGCCCATGTATGGAGCTAAGATGAGTGTGTGTGTGCAGGTAGCTGTGTGTGTGTGTGTGTGTGTGTGTGTGTGTGTGTGTGTGTGTGTGTGTGTGTGTGTGTGTTTGTGTGTGTGTGTGTGTGTGTGTACGTTCGCACAATACTGACGGCATCTCCAGACCTTGTGATGTCTTGAACTTTCTGCCCGATTTCTCCCCTCCTTACAAGGCAGGGTTTCAACCTCTCTCACACACACACACACACACACACACACACATGCACATGCACACTCTCCCTCTCTTATGTACACACATGATCTTACACACTCACTTCCAAGTGTGTACATACAATATACAAACGTCATCTACATGTTTAGTGTGTGTGTGTGTGCGTGTCTCCCTCTCTTATGTACACACATGATCTTACACACTCACTTCCAAGTGTGTACATACAATATACAAACGTCATCTACATGTTTAGTGTGTGTGTGTGTGCGTGTGTGTGTGCGTTTGCGTGTGTATCTGCGCGTGCGTATGTGCGTGTGTGTGTGTATGTGTGTTTATGTGTGCGTATGTGTGTATCTGTGTGTGTGTGTGTGTGTGTGGTTACACACAGGGTGGTCTCACTGTTCTTTGACCAGGGTGGTCCCAACCCAACATTGTGAAATGTTGTAACAACCACCTCATACCATTAGTGTAAAAAACACTACTAAGTAAAAGGGTTGGATGGGTCTACACCATATTGCTTTTTACCTACCAAATGTTTTCAAATCAGTGATCACAAAGAACATGAGTTGGGACAGGAAGGCTATTTGAGGCCCAGTGGAGGGGGTCTTTCTGGGGGGAAAAGCTGTGGGATTCCTGAGTACTATGTGGCTTCTTTTATTTCCACAAATTCCAAAAAAGAGGAAATCTTTTCCTTTCCATCCTCTGCTATACTTTTAGAGTCTCGAACCACCATGTGCGTGTTGGTTTTGGATCTGAGGAGTGTGTGTGTGTGTGTGTCTGTGTGTATGTGTGTGTGCGCGTGTGTGTGTGTGTGTGTGTGTGTGTGTGTGTGTGTGTGTGTGTGTGTGTGTGTGTGCGCACGTGTGTGTGTGTGCGTGTGTGTGCTGGCTCTTGGAGGGCTATGGGCGGTCGGTTGCCAGTTCTCTTATTGTTTGGGTTTAGACTGGACTGCCAAAGACAGTCTATGAATATCCCAGCTGCAGGACAGGTATACTCAACAAGTCAGAACTCTACCTCCTCTCTCTCTCTCTCTCTCTCTCTCTCCCTCTCTCTCTCTCCCTCTCTCTCTCTCTCTCTCCCTCTCTCCCTCTCTCTCTCCCTCTCTCTCTCTCTCTCTCTCTCTCTCTTTCTCTCTCTCCCTCTCTCTCTCTCCCCCTCTCTCTCTCTCTCTCTTTATCTCTCTCTCTCTCCCCAAACTAAACAGAAAATGGCCAGAAAACGTAAATGCACCGCCCGTATGTTTAGTTCCACTGTGTCACCGTTTCATCCCTCTCTCTCCTTCTCCCTCTTTTACCCCAAACATCTATCAACAACGTTTCCTTTCTCTCTCTCCCCCCCCTCTCTCTCTCTCTCTCTCTCTCTCTACCCTCCATATCCTCTGCTCCTCTCTCCCACACCCCACCCCTCCCTCCCTCCAGACTATCTGAAGTTCAGCAGTGACTACAGCCATGCCGTGGTGGGCGGGGCCAGCGGCTCCAGGGGCATGCGCTCCGCCTCCGAGCTCCGCGATTTGATGGACACCCTCCAGCGCAAGAAGATCGCCCTGGAGACCAGCCTGAGAGCCAATGGGGACACCGGCCCCTCCTACTTCAGCATGACCCAGGTACGGTCGACTGTGGCGATCCAGCACGCTGATCCAACACTTCTTAAAGGGATAAGTCAACCATTTTACTAAATGACATATTGTTTCACTCAACCCCCCGCAAGTGATATAAAGAACAGCAGCGACGGCCTCTTCCTAACATCGTTGCCTTTGGATAAGATAAGAATAAGATAAGATAAACTTGAATAATCCCTGGTGGGAGGGATTTGGGCATTACAGCAGCAAGAAGAAGAGAGCAGGTATAACAGATATGCTGCTAGAGCAAAACTAAAGAATGGTGTGATGAAGGATGCTGCCCCTACTGTCCTACATGTCACTTAGCAGTCGAGTAAGACAATGGGTGCGTTAAGTAGCTGAGCGCTCAGTCAGCGATCAGTGATCAGAATTCACTTAACGGGTTGCTCAGTGAGCCGTTTTGAACTATGATCTGTTTGAGCCAAACACCACTTCATAATCATCATCAGCACCTGAGCAAAAATAAAACAACAAGGGGGCGCGTTTTGGCTTGGGAATCGTTGGGACGCTGCTCGCTAATCACACATTATTGACAACAGGTTAAAAGTTCTCGTCTCCTAGCAACTCAGCGCTCGGTTAGAGCAGACCGTTAAGTGGTTTTAAAAACCGCTCAGCGCTCAAAGTGAGCATTCTAAGAGTGAGCGCTCAGCTACTTAACGCACCCAATATAACATGTTGTGAAATGGGTGACCGATCCCTTTAATGTGTCCTTATCTCTTTGCCTGCCTAGAAGGTTAAAGGTGAAAATAGCATTATTTGACCTTTATTATCTCTCTCCCTCTCTCTCTCTCTTTCTCTCTCTCTCTTTTTTAATCTCTCAGTCTCCTCCCACCACACCGGTGACCACTCCCACCTTCCTGTCATCAGCATATCAGGAGCAGGCACGGCGCTTCTACGGCTCAGACCGCCCGCCCCTTTCTGGCAAATCAGCGGCCCCTCCCTCCCCGTCCCGCCGCTCCGACTCCTCCTCCCGATCCTCCATGTCCCGCAACCAATCACAGGACAGCCTGCTCCACGGCTCTGCCGAAGGCCGACGCCCCCACAATCCGAACCCGTCCCCTTTGCTCTCCATGTGGAACGGCGGTGGCTCCTCCTCTTCCGTTTCCGGTAGTGACAGTCTCCTCCTCTCCTCCCCGCCTCCGCCCTCGTCCCTCGGCCCCTCGGGAGGCGCGGCCAGCATGCCCTCCAGCCCCCGCCTTGGCCGGCGTAGCTACGGCAACCAGGAGCCGACGCCCAGCCCCCGGACCAGGAAGTACTCAGCGGGTTCTCTGGGAGGGATGACAGGGGGGCACAGCCGCTCCCTGCCCCGCCTCTGCCCCGCCTCACGTGGCCACGACAACGGAGGCGTGGCCCTGACGCTTCTGCCTCCGAGGCGGTCCGAACCCAACAGCTACAACGACCAAACCACTCACTTCAGCTACAACCTCAATCATACCGCTAACCTTAGCTACAGCTCCGACACTAACCAGAACCACATCCAGGGAGAGGGGGTGGTGTCCATCTCCCTCGCCCCCAAGAGCCCCGCCCCCGCGCCCCCCGATGTGACGGTGCCGTCCCGGGCAGGGGGCTCCTCCAGCCCCCGCGTGGCCAAGAAGCTCAGCCTAACGTCGTCCAGCTCTAACCCCCCGGAGCCGGAGAGGCCAGCCAGCCGAGGAGTCTCCCCAGCGACGGAGCTCTTCCTGGGGGAGAGGGAGAGGGAGCGACGAGGGGCGGGCCTGGAGCCCGGACCGGGTGACCGGAGACAGTCCTCGGGGAAGGGGGGGTTCGAGGCGGGGGTGGGCCAGGGCGAGAGGAGGCAGTCGTTCGGGAAGGCGGGGTTGGACACGGGGGTGGGGCTGGGGCTGGGGGAGAGGAGGCAGTCGTTCGGGAAGGCGGGGGTCACTCCCCCGGGGGCTTTCAGGGAGAGGCGGGGCAGTATCAGCTCGTTGAGCGGGAAGGAGGAGCTGACGGACTACCACCAGCGGCAGAGGGACGAGAGACTGAGAGAGCAGGAGGTGGAGAGACTGGTGAGTTGAGTGTCCGTGTGTGTGTGTGTGTGTGTGTGTGTGTGTGTGTGTGTGGTGGTGATTGTGTCCCAGTTTTGAACTCTGGGTACACATTGACGAGAGAAGCACTGAGAAATAGGCCCCTTGGTCAAAGGTTTATTCATTCATTCAAGCCTTTATTTAACCGGACAATTAAAAACCCGTTGAGACAAAGTCTTTACAAGGGTGATCTGTTCCTAGTAGGCAGCAGAAATAACAAGAGCAACGTGAACTTGAGTGAAATACAACATAGAATACAAATGCACCTATAGACGCATCAATTAGGCCTAAATAAGGGGCATAGAGCTGCACTTTGACACCAAAACAGGAGCATCCAGAATTTCTGAGATTTTTTGATTGAAACTTGCAAGCGTTTAGCGCAATATAGTGGAATAAGCCAGAGATGGAGAGAGGGAGCGAGAGAAGGATGGAGAGAGAGAGAGAGAGAGAGAGGAGAGGAGAGGAGGAGTGGCAGGAATGTCTTCCCTCCAGCGTCTCAGTACGTTCTCCCTGGGGAATTCAGCGGTGAGGCAGATGCCTCTGGCTGCTAGCCCGTGCTAACATAGCTATTCTTACCCCTGCGCTGACTTGAGGTTGACTTCAGACCAAACACAGGTCCTTTCAGGTTCTCCCTGTGTGTGTGTGTGTGTGTGTGTGTGTGTGTGTGTGTGTGTGTGTGTGTGTGTGTGTGTGTGTGTGTGTGTGTGTGCGTGTGTGTGTGTGTGTGTGTGGGGGGGGGTTCTGTAAGCGAGGCCATCTGGAGGGTTGGTCCGGATCTCTTGGAACCCGTAGCAGGACCGTTAGATGTGGGCTGAAACAAATTAGAGAGTGAGACTGTACAGCAGGTGGATAAGCACACACACACACACACACACACACTTGAATGTATAATACTTCCAATAACAGTCACATCCACACTCATTCACACACATACACACCGTGCACACACAATAATAACACACACACATACACACACACACACACACACACACACACACACACACACTTGAACTTATAGTACTTCCAATAACATTCACATCCACACTCATTCTCACACATACGTGTGTACACACAACAATAACACACACACACAGACAAAGTAAAGATGTGCTGAGTGGAATTTGGACAAGTGTTGCACAACAAAAACATCCTTTGAAGTTTGCTAAGTATTCCCAGAGCTTTTAACATGCCTTTACATGTTAGACACACACACACTTACTTGTAGACACACACACACACACACACACACACACACACACACACACACACACACACTGATTTGTGTGTCTGTGTGGATCCACTCTGCCCTTCAGAGGTTAGACAGTGAAACTACACTCTGTGTGCCACTGCCTTAAAGTGAGTCTGAGCCAGAGAGGAAGCAGACATCAATCCTCTTTCTCTCTCTCTCTCTCTCTCTCTCTCTCTCTCTCTCTCTCTCGCTCTCTCTCATACGCACACGCCCCCTCTCTCTCTCTTTCCGACAGACTTGTTGTAGCAGGGTTTTGTGTCCATCAGTACTGAACCAGGTGTTAAAGCGACACAGTATACGTTTACCTCAGCGCTTGTTGGCCGTGGTCAGATATTTCTGACCGTATGACCGTGAGCGGTCATGGATGCAAGCGGCTGTTACTTTATGCTTTTCCAGTTTGAGACTGCAAATCCGTGCCAATCCTTCCAGGGAAAAGCCTCCATCAGCTTTAACGCGCACACAGTGCACACACAGACACACACACACACCCTCTTTTACTCCTGCTGTAGTCCTCTCTCTCCTTACCTCTCCTCTCCTCCCCCCTCGAATATCAGTTACACGTTTGAAAGCTCTGTGTGGTTCTTGCCAGACTGTACTGCCATGGGCG
>NC_140235.1:25579285-25599285 GCF_949987555.1 Borostomias antarcticus | reverse complement strand
GACTGACTGGTGTTCTTAATTTGTATTTTTGACATTTTATAAGCCAAATTGCCTTAATGCAGTGACTTAACTGGGGTTGGCCAGTTGTTTTTTTTACTATGTTAATGAGAACACTATTAAAGTGACTTGGTAATTCGCTATATGTATATATAGCTAATATAGCTTAGCAACTTTACAGACTGCAAAACAGAAGCATCACCAAAGATAACTTCAATAACAGTGTGATATCAGCAAAGGAAGTTTATGGAAACAACTTCCTGGTGGCAAGTGAAAGTTGGATAATCTGTCAATATATAGTTTTGTAATCATTGAAGACAGTTGCTGATACATACATCCTCAGGTATTACAAGAGATCATGTTCATATTATGTGTGTTTTTGCAAGTGTGTGTGTTTGTGTGTTAATGTGTCTATTTTCTGTGTTCACTGGTGTGTCGTTCAGCATTTTTATGTGCATAGTGTTTGTGTGTATGAATGTCTGTGTTTGCGTGTGTGTAAGTACTATACATTTATGTGTATTGTGATTGCATCACATACTCCAGAGGTGCTCTTTCCATAGTTCAGTCGTTGTACTCCGAATCATACCAATGCTGCCTCCATACAACAGTAACCCACAAAGTCATAGATGGTTAAATCACACTGTTACCATATTTGACCAATGTGGGACACAATCTGTTGTATGTACAAACTATGGAACTCCCCCCACAATGCACTACCTGCCCTCCATTGTCCCCTGAATCTGTTTCTCATTCTTAAACTTTTGCTGCTTCAGTTATCCCAGATGGTGTTAGCCAAGTGCCTTGTTTTAAGATACAAAGAGTGCGAGAGCAAACTCTGAATGTTCTCTATTGGTCCTCAGTCGTGTTGATTTACTTTCTTGAGTTTGTATAGCACGGTGTGACCATCCGTTGTGTTTTTAAGACATGGCTCTGAACTTTGTCTAAGCATGGTGAGACATGCCAATGAGATGTGTGTGTGTGTGTGTGTGTGTGTGTGTGTGTGTGTGTGTGTGTGTGTGTGTGTGTGTGTGTGTGTGTGTGTGTGTGTGTGTGTGTGTGTGTGTGTGTGTGTGTGTGTGTGTGTGTGTGTGTGTGTGTGTGACTGCACACATATCTATTAGTTTGTTTCTCTCATTAAAGACTGGGTAGGAACCAGGTGCAAGAGGAGACAAGACCAGCCAATTGGAATTGAATGCAACCATCACTGTTCCCTGTATTCACCAATGCCACTGTATTCCAAAGGTTGTGTGTTTTCATTGATTTGGTAACAATATTTTACAATAACTATCATCTTTGAGTCACAACATTTCATTTTAAAATTTTGAATTTTATTTTTTATGTTTTACAAGGGAGCCCAGCCCTTAAGAATTTATTTCTGAGAAATCTTTGTGCATGTCTCCCCCAGTGTGTAGTTACTCCTTCTCACCAGCAGAGGGGGGCATCAGTTACTGAGAGCTGGATTACCTTGTGCCATATACAGTAATCAATTTCAGGATATTTGTTAGCATTTAAATATATAAACGGCCTCCTCTTAAACATACCATACTGTAATAATGCTGTTGGTTATCCATGCATGTAGCCTATCTTTATTTTTGCATACGTAAAATAAAACAGGGATATACTGTACTTTGGGTGTGAAGTGTTTTTCAATGGTGAGGTATGAGCATGGCTTTACTTTTTTTCTATTATTAAATTGTTCTGTTGCTCTATTGATGTCAGTTATCTTACCATATTGCATACCCCTGTGAAAGAAGCGAGTCCTCTCTTCAAACACAGGTAAAGCAGGCTTGAGAACATGGGTTAGGCCTAAATGGTCACGATGCTGACATCAGACATCATCATGCTCCTACGTGTCTGTAACTAAAACGGGGTGTAAAAATGATAGGTCGGGGTGAAATAACCGTTTAAATCTGATTATTTGACACATGTTCAATGAGACTGCTTCTTTGGCTTTTCTCGCATTACTGGCAGACATAATACGCCGTAGGTCTTAACCATGGATGTATGGCCTTAACTTCCAGTAACGCAAGAATTGCATTAGGCTAGAGGAGTCGTAGGGGCCTGGCAAGCTGACTTAAAGGAGTAGTAAAGAGAAAAATCATGTTTAGCCCTGTTTTAAGGTTACTTACGATCATATACAATGGTTCAGATCAAAACGTTGACAAAACTAGCACTTTTGAGAAAGTCTGATAATTGTTCTACCACCGTTTTGGTCATACAATGGATGTGGGTGGGCATCTTGAAAAATCTTTCAAAAACATGTTAAACTCTCGATTTCAAAGACAAGAAACCACCGAGGTGTTACTTGGCGTTCTGACATATATTTCGCCATAAAGTAAGATTCTAGTTCATCTGGAAAGGCTTTTTTAAATATTTAGCATAAAACTATTTAGTCGCAGCACATACGTGTGTAAACTTCCGCAAACTAGGTAGCCTAGCAACATAAACAATAACAATAGCTACTGTAAGTAGTTCCGCTTCCTGAATCACCTCTGCGGATTGATCTACACATCTATAATGGTCGCGTCAATACAAGTCAATGGATTTCATAAAATGATCAATAAAACCCTACAGGATTCATACTTTGCGGCGAATTTGATGTCAGAACACCAACAAACACAAATTACCCCCACGGTGAGCTTCTTGTCTTTGAAATGTTGAAACATGTTTTTGAAAGATTTTTCAAGGTGCCCATCCACATCCATTGTATGAACAAAACGGTGGCAGAGCAATTATCAGATTTTCTCAACAGTGCTCTCTTAAAGGAGTAGTAAAGAGAAAAATCATTTTTAAAGGAGAATGCTCTTTTTTGACAACCTGGACCTTATTTACGGCATATTATAAGACGTTTGACTCACAGAGATAACTTTGGTGTAATTTGGAGGCCTGTAGAAAATCCAGCGCGAGCCAAGTATATCCATGTAATGGCGGTGGACGGGGCACTGAGAATGCAGCTTCTAAAAAATCTATTTTCTGCCGCGAAACAGTTGTTTTCATCAATCTGTCCTTATGAATCGCTAGTTGTGCTTACATAGAGCGAGGGCTTGTTGTAGTTTTTCACATGCCTCTGTAATATGATCTTTAGAAACGTCTTTAGAAAATAAATAGCTTCCCCACTTGCTCCAGCACGCATGCGCACAGCGTGCTGCCCATCCCAAGATGCCCTTCTACATCCATTGTATGACCAAAACGGTGGTAGAGTAATTATCAACTTTCTCGAAAATGCTAGCTTTGTCAACGTTTTGATCTGAATCATTGTATATGATCATAAGTAGGGCCTAACCTTAAAACAGGGCTAAACATGCATTTTCCCTTTACTACTCCTTTAAGTTTCTAATATAGATTGGGTGAAATGTACATATCTCAACACGAGGTGGGACAGAGTAAACTGCTGTCTTAAGAGACGTTTAGTTTCTGAAAATATGATTGCCTGGGGGGTAGGACGAGGAGAAAGCGGGTGAGCGAGTTTAGAGCGCAGAGGGAGAGAGGAGTCAGGTCGTCGAAAGACACAGATGTGTAGTTTTTGATTTATAACTAGTAGCTATTTAAGCTTATCTTTTGAGAAGACATATCAAGTACTAGAATATAGGTAACACTCCTATGTTTAATGTGCATAACTCTGTGTTGTTGAATGCACAGTGTGTGTGTTGAGTTGTGACCTCGTAAATTTGTAGTTTATGAAAAGAGATTGTTGGAATTGATGGCTTTGAAGTGATACGGTCCTAGTCACACAGCATTACATTTTTGAATATCTACAAGTTACTGTAAGCATAATTTTCAATACAGTACATAGAGAGGTAATGGATGAGACATATGCAATTAAGTAGCAATTTATTAGAAGAACTCAGGGCGCTGTACCCATAGTCAATAGCACCGGGGCAGCGTTACATATGCATATTTGTGTTAAATGGTTCCCCGGACTGTCCTGAGTGCATAGCTATGTCACATGCCATGTTTCTGACATGATATCCAGTCAGTATGACATTTTTCATGATTGGACATTCCTGACATTCCTTGACCCAACCCACATTGAAATCTCTCCAGACAAGTCATATTATTTAATATTCTCATCAGATTTTGCACAGTATATGTTGAAATATTGAAGAACTGATCCAATGTGTTGTTTGGCAGATATATACAGAGTTTCAGGGTGTAACTGGCCTTCTTATTTGAAATTCTGAATAAACAGAAATACAATATTCAATTTATACTGTGTACTTAGTCACATTACAGTAATTTGGTAATATCTATGTAAATTATTTAATCAGATTTAACATCTCACAGGTCTCAGCTTTCACAAGATACCAGATTTACCAAATTTGACCTTGTAGTTTAAAAGATAAAGCAGAAACCGCGAACAACTTGGAAAGGGGGGCAAACAGGAACACAATAAGAGGGTTAAAGAGGGACATCAACCAGCTGTTGGGTTCCAAGTGGTTTAAAATACGTTTTTAAGAATTAGCCTGAAGCTAAACTTCAGGCTTCACGCCAGATGATGGTGTGACTGGGTGATGAATGTGCCGTGACATTTCTGAATATCCTGTCATGCAGCCAGTTTCTGTAAAGCCTGTTTACAGGAACACTGGAGGGGGAAATAATTAAAGTCGTTTCCCGTTTGCAGACAAAGATCTTCGGAGGATACAAATAGCCTACTGTATCTAGGTCTATGCATTAAATGCAATTGCTGTTTATTGAATTCAAGATTCAAGATTATTTTTTTTATCACATGTAGGCTACGTACAGTTACAGTGAAATGTTATAGATAAACTGCAATACTCAATTTACACATTACAAATTTACAAATTACACAATACGTACCATTTCTATACAGCATAAAGATGGGGTAATATAAGATAGATGCCAGTCTGGATGGATTATGTAGACTACAGGCTACACATGGATATGAATGAATAAATAAATAAATAAATAAATAAATAAATAAATAAATAAATAAATAAATAAATAAATAAATAAATAAATAAATAAATAAATAAATAAATAAATAAATAAATAAATAAATAAATAAATAAATAAATAAATAAATAAATAAATAAATAACCTGGGGGGGGGAAGAAGCTCATGGCGAGTCTCTCCGTGCTCGCCATGTGAGTGCGGTATAATACCGAATAATGAAAGAAATAATGTCTTCCCTGACCGTAGCATTTCTTCCCTGGCCGTTCTTCCCTGACCGTAGCAGAGAGAACAGTCCATTTCCTGGGTGGCTGGGGTCTTTCAGGATGCAGTTGGTCTTGGTCTTGCATCTTCTGGTGTAAATATCCTCTAGGTGGGGGAGTGGCCCCCCCAGGGTATGTTCAGCTGACCAAACCACTCTCTGTAGGGCCTTGTGATCCTGAGAGCTGCTGTTCCCGTACCAGGTGGTGATATTCCCAGTCAGGATGCTCTCGATCGTGCATTGGTAGAAGCTCCATCAGATCTGGTGGGACACTCTGAATTTCTGTCTGAGGCGGTAGAGTCTTTGCTGTGCTTTCCTCACCACAGTGTTGACCATGTCAGGCCCTTGGTGATCTGGACGCCAAGGTACTTGAAGCTGTCCACTCTCTCTACAGGGATCCCATTAATAATTAGAGGGGTGTAGTTCCTCTCCTGCTTCCTCCCAAAGTCCACCAGCATCTCCTTTGTCCTGCTGGCATTCAGATGGAGGTTGTTTTCCTGACTGGGTTAGGGGCCTCCTCCAGGTACTTCAGCTGTGGATGTCTGCCTCTCTCTCTCCCTCCTATCTTCTAACCAGGTCCAGTGGATGCCCCACTGTCACCAGCAGACCTCCCGGAGTCCGATAGATACCCCTGTGTCTGCTGTGGATGTCGTAGCATTTAGTTAACACACACACACGTACACACAGACATACACCAGCCCACTTCCGGCTTTAGGCCTGGGCCATAGCAAACACACACCAGTATTTGCCATGTCTCTCCTATGATGCTTTTTTAGCCTCTCTTACTCTGAAATGTAATTTAATGTAATGTATTGCTTTATAAATGTTCTTAGCCGGTAGACAAACATACTCCAGGAGATTGCTCGATCGCCTTTGTTGAATATGGTTGATTTTCAGATAAATGCCTTTTAATATGATCCTGTTAGCTATTTCCTAATTATGATGATTGACCTCTGAGTATGGCTGTCGGCTTGAGTTTTCGGTAAGAAACGGTGTCCCTCTTCCCTATGAGATAAAGACATTCCATGGCTGGTACACTCTGTGCCTAACACCATTGTTGTGGTTAGAGATAAAGGCCTGGGCGCCGAGGCGGTGTAGGTTAACGTGACAAAACGGTTAACGTTCGTGTGGCGAAAGGCCACAGAAGAGACCAGAGAGACAGTATTATCGGAGAAGAGACGAGGGAGGGGGGACACTCAAACCACATAAGAACGTTGCAACGAGACCAATGCTTTGATTTGGGTCCAGACAGCATACAGAGAGGTCAACTGTACATTAGGCCATGCCATCGTCTTTTGTATGTCATACCTTCTGTAATAAACCGCTTTTGCTTGAGGCTCAAATCCCGTGTTGGAGCGATTCATTTGGAATACACCTGAAAAGGAGACACTGGACTGTGTGGTATTGTGTGAGATTGGGCCGTCTTTTATTGAAATAAAAAAACACAACGCAGAGCTGAAATAAGGACAATAATAAAAGACAACGAAAGTCATCACCTTGTTGAGAGGGGTCAGGGAAGAATTTTTACAGCTCACTTATCTGGCCCCCGGGTGATTACTGTTTTTTTGCTTCCCTCTGGAATATGTAGAGAGTGGGTCGTATGCCCACCTCCCTTGTTCTCTGTAAAGCGCATTGTGTTGCCTCTGGGTATGAAATGCGCTTTACAAATAAAGCTTTGATTGATTGATTGATTGATTGATTGAACTTGATAATGGTGTTGGAGTCAAAGGTGGCTGTACAGTCGTGCGTGTACAAGGATTCGTGTAGTGGGGACAGGACACAGCCCTGGGGGGCTCCCATGTTGAGGGTGAGGGAGAATGAGGTGTGGTTGCCTACCTTCACCACCTGGGGTCTGTCTGACAGGAAGTCCAGGATCCACTTGGTAAGGAATATCAATAGACACTAAATCTTCTTCAGTCACAGAGTATTTGTCCATGGCTCTAGACCTATGTACTTCAACCTGTAACTGTTTTTGTGCGTGGTGACACGCACCATAGATAGCAAATGTCCGGTTGTCACTCCCTCCCTTCCTCCGTCATGTTGTTGACCTGCAGTTCTATGTTGCTACCACAAGAGGCAGTGGTCCCAGGATACCAAAACAAAAACACTATGACACCACTCACTTTCCAGATCATCAGTGGTGTAGTGGATAAAGGGTCTGACTCCCATGCCAAAGGTCAGGGGTTTAAACCCCGCTGTGGGAGATTTTTTGTCACTGGATGTTATGAAAGCTATGTAAAAATGTGGTTACCTGGTGGTGCTATGTCAGTTATTGAATTTATGTGCAGTAATTGAACATTTGAAATACTCCTGTTTTGAAATTATACCTACAGTATAGGTGACTCAGTAATTACTTATTATATATTGGGCTAATTTGCATGTATTTACCAGGTAAATGTTTATTTTTTTCTAACAGACAGAAGACTTTCCCAAGCCCTCAGACCCCTCAGTGGTATAATGGGCTAAGCACTAGACTCCCATGCTAGAGGCCAGGGTTTGATTCCTGTTTGGGAATTCTAACCATGACCTCTCTGTTCCCGTGTTTCAGAAGGATGGGAGAGAATGTACATGAACAAAAAACCCAGGCCTTCCCAAACCCTCAGATCCCTTGGTGGTATAATGGACTAAGCATCTGACTACTACACTGGAGGGTTCGATTCCCGGTTGGGGATGTTGAAAACAATGGCATTCTAGGTTCTAGCCTGGACTAGGGAAAACTCCCAATCCTTTCTTTTCTTTTCTTTTCCTTCCCTTATGCCCTGACCCAGTTGGTTTTCTTAGTGCCTTTTCGACTGATAGATCTTGGGACCCTAGAACAGCTATTATGGTCTTATGATTATGGCCTTAAGCATTGGAACTGATGTGTCCAGGCGACAAGACCTATCTTAATTTATCAGACATTATTTCATGTCATTTCAATTCACAGCTATTTCAGTGGCATGACAAGCTTTCGTCCTACCAGTCCTGAACAGAAACAAGCCAGCCACGCACATAAGCCAGGCTGGACCTGGCCTGGTTAATTATTATTATTGTACATTGCATTTGTTTTGTTGATTTGTGTCTCTGTGCGAACTCGTCATCACTGTAAATGAGGGAAACCTTAGTGCTTCACGAGTATAAATAAAGGTTTGAAATGAAATGAAAAACTTGCAGAGGGCGTTGTTTTGCCCCAGGATCCTGAGCTCAAATCTGGGTGGCATTATAGTGTGGAAAGTTGAACTGTAGTCAATGAACAGCAGTCTCACATAACCTGACATGTTCCCCTTGCTCTTGTTTAGTTGGGATAGCGTGGTGTAGAGGATGTGAGATAGCACATCCTCTGTGTATCTGTTGGGTCTGTATGCGAACTGTAGGGGGTCTAGTGTGCTGGGCAGTGAGGAGCAGATGTGTTCCTTGACCAGCTTCTCAAAACACTCCATCACCACGGAGGTGAGAGCTACCGGGCGGTAGTCATGGAGGCAGGCTGGTCTTGGCTTCTTCGGTACGGGGATGATGGAGGACTTCTTGAAGCATGTGGAAACAATGGGCTTGCGCCAGGGACAGATTGAATATCACTGTGAGCAGGAGCAGGAGTGCATGCCTGCCAGCTGGCTCCTCAATGTGAGAAAGATACATTCTCTTGCCATGACTTAGAGTATGGAATCTCACATTTCCGGTTCATCTCTTGAAGTGCTGCAGCTTATATCTGGTTCATCATGACATCAATCCACATGACTTGCCTATCAGAATGCAGAAAATCAAGTTCAATGTGTTAACAACACTCGCCTCTAACGAGCCCTTGACATGCACCAACCATCATCTGCTCTGAGAGACTAAACACAACTTAACTCAACAATAGCAGGGAAGACTGTCATCAACAGGTCCTTCAACCTACTGTTGGCTGCAGTTTTTAAGAATCAAACATGAAACTAAACTTCAGACTTCCAGACTTCATTCCAGAGAAGAGTACGACTGTGTAGTCTCGCATAGCCAGACTTATCTCCGCACTTCGTTTACGCCAGCACTGGAGAAAGGTCTGGCCGGACTAATGACCATTCGGGGATATTTCTTTAAACCAATCAGGATTGTCTTCGGTGGAGCGGTTGCTAGGTTGTTGTTGGTTCACGCAGTCTGGATTGGCCGACCGCATGAATCGGCGCCACTGATTGGGCAGTAATAAACAAATGACAACGCTCATCCCCAAAACCTACATCTTTTAAGTCAGGTGAGAAAATGGCTTCCAGGCGATCGTCTGTCCTAGAAGAAGATCTCTCCTGTCCTGTGTGCCATGACATATTTAAAGATCCTGTCATCCTGTCGTGTAGCCACAGCTTCTGTAGAGCTTGTCTGCAGGAAAACTGGAGGAGAAAAGAAGACATGGACTGTCCAGTGTGCAAACGAAGATCTTCAAAAGATGGACGTCCCTGTCACCGGGTGCTGAGGAACCTGTTTCAGGCCTTCTTACAGGAGAAAAGTCAGAAAGCTATAGCAGGGTCTGACGTGCTCTGCAGTCTGCACACTGAGAAATTCAAGCTCTACTGTCTGGTGGATTGTCAGCTTATCTGCTTGGTGTGTCGGGATTCCAAAAAACACAAGAACCACAACTGCACACCCATAGATGAAGCTGTACAGGATCACAAGGTAAAGTCAAATAATTATCATGACAGGAATATCAGTTCAATAATAAATATAATACAGAACACAGACTAGTAACTGAAATATATTTTAGAAGTTAAAGCAATACATACTGTAGCATTTTCTCGGAACTGCGCCCCCACAGGCTCTGCGAGTAAGTGCACTGTAAAGTTATCAGATTGTCTTTTTCTTTTTCTGTCTTCCTCTGTGATGTTTCGCTTCGGTTTTCTCACCTCCGCCATGATATCATTGAGCTAAAAAACTCATGATATCCATAGACGCCGGAATAGTTAGCTACTACTGTGTTGTTGAAGCACAACGTTGCGCACGCGCACTTCGACTGAATGCTGCGTCCCGGGGGCGCGAGTTTTAAAAGGTAATACATGTCAATGTATTATCTTTCTGAGTAAACTGTTTGGATGATTCAGCTTACTTTTAGTAAATCTAATTGGAGAATTAGCACCAGACATTTGTAAAGGTCCAAATATTACGATGTATTGCTTTAAGGACAGTTAATGTGACGCTAGTCTCGCATAGCCAGACCTATCTCCACACTTCGTTTACGCTGTGCCAGCGCCGGAGACAGGTCTGGCTGGACATATTACCATTTTGCAATAGGGGGGAAAAAACACAGTATTTCTTTAAACCAATCACAGTCGTCTTGGGCAGAGCCATCCCAGTGCTCTTGCAAAATAGTCTGGATAGAATCTGATTCGTGCCAAGAGAATCTCTTGGCCCGAATCAGATTAATTTGCGTCGCCAGTCTCGCCACTGATTGGGCAGTGTGACAACGAATGACAAGGTTTATTGCCAAAACCTACATCCGTTGAGTCAGACTAATGTGACGCCCACTTGGGCCATAGTTTTTAAAAGTTAAGGGCAGTCAATTTGACACCCCCTTGGTGGCATGTTGGCTCGGTGTGTTATACGGTCACCTCACAGCAAGTCCTGGATTCGATTTCCGCATGGGCTGTCTCCCGGCAGTGTTGCCAGATTGGGCGGGTTCACGCCCAATTGGGCTTCTTTTGATCACGTTGGGCTGGAAAAAATAGCATTGGGCGGTTGGGCTGGAAAAAATAGCAATGGGCGGGCGTTTAAAAAAAAAAAAAAAAAATGTAAAACTGGCGGGACAGATGTTTCAATTGTATCCAATGATGTTAATAGGGTGGGAGATGTGCACCTGTCCAATAGGGGCGAGGGAGCTCTCCCTGTTCAATGCATTTGATTCACACGGTCAAGGAGAAGGTCGAGGTCGGAGTCAAATCTAGCTAGCTACCCCCGAAGAAACCTAAAGATGCCAACGTGGGGATGTGGGATCAGCAGGTTTCTGATCACCGCATCGATGCCTTTTGGCTGGAGGTAGAGGCCTTTAAAGATGCCGGAGGAAATCAGTGCTTTCAGGATGTGGCACTTGGCGCAATCAGATTGCTCACTCTGCCCATATCAGATGCTCATGTGGAGAGAGAGTTTTCCCAAGTGACGCTAAAGATGATGGCAGAAATCGCATGGGACCCACTGAGCAAAGACACGTCTAAAAGACGTCTTTTAGATGTCTTTTTTGTCTTTTTCGGACGTCCAAAGACATCCAATTAGGAGCCAGAATGAATGTTTTTTTTAGATGTTCAGATATTGAACCTGTTTTGCACGTCCACAGACGTCTTAGAGGGGCCCAAGCCAGACGTTTGAATATTGAGGGGTCCAGCAGACGTACAAATGGGGTTCTGGACCGACGGACGTTATTAAGACGTGAACGTCTGAACGTCGCCCTGACGTTGCGTGTTTGCAGGGAACGTCCCACCCTCCCCGACAGTTGTTGGGGAGCTTTGACTCAACCATCAATTAATACTTGCTAATTAGCAAGTTCACCACATGTACATAGTTTTACATTGATGAGTTACGTTAGAAGTTGGAATGGACTCCTGCCTGTTCGGCGTGACGGTAGACATTTTTACTTAATACTATACAGCAGGTGTTTCTGGATGTCGCATCATTGAGTGATGCATTACTTGTGTCTCTGCCTGCTTGCCTGCCTGAGTGTCACACTCCTGACTCGGTTATTGTAGGCGAGCAGGCGGGGTATTCATGGGTGGTTATACAGGTGGTTATATAGGCCTACCATTGGAAGTTGTGCTACCATTGGAAGTTGTGTAGTCTAGTCCACTTGTCACATTCTGCGGTTTCTTGTCACCAGCTTGTTATCTAGCTTGTCATCTTGTTATCTTGAGTTGCTCTCTTGTCTATGACCGCAGCACCGCCGTTCCTCTGTTCATGATATAGCCATGCTTCTCATGTGTTATTATAATTTGTTGGCTGCATTATAATTTCTTTGACTGATGGGATTACGCAACTTTCTCTCTGTCGTAGGCTGTGTGTGACATATGTGTAGGCGTGTGTTGCAGTTTACCACGAGTTATTATTATTTTCGGTATTTCAACTGAAAGGCATTTTTCTTAGCATGCACTGCTATATATTATATACTATAATATTTGGGCGTTTTTTTATCACATTCGGCGGATTTTGAGCACTCATTGGGCTGGAAAACATCACACCAATCTGGCAACCCTGTCTCCCGGGCCTTTCGGTGTGGAGATTGCATGTTCTCCCAGTGTTCACTCCTTTTCCCTCCACATAGAACCCCAAATATGAAAAACATGCAGAAGAACAGATGCTCTTCAGTCCTGTTCCTGACCAGGACTTGGACTGAGCACTTGGATTTGGTCCCCCGACGCCCCTGACGAGGCTGCCCACTGCTCTTGGCTGTCCCCCGAGGAAGACAGCTTAGATGGGATAAATGCAAATTCCACCGATGACTGAAGATGTGTGTTGTGTGTGTGTGTGTGTTGTGTGTGTGCTGTGTCGCCACTCACTCATGTGTGTTGTGTTTCACATGGTTAAAGGATAAGGACACTGAATTTCATGTTTAGCCCTATTCCTGGCTTCCCTGGCATGTATCTGACTAGTACAGTTTAAAATATTTATCTTTTCTGGAGTATAGAGTTCTGTGTCAATAATGTCGGCGCGCGCACCCTGGCTTGTTGCTAACTATGGGCACATTCGAAAAACTCTAAAAAGTATGATAAACTTGGATTAGTAGTTCAGGAATTACAGTTACAACAGTAACTTGTAAACAGTACTAATTTCACCGAACATACAACAGCCATCCCTTCACGCTGTAAACCTCAGCAAAATTCGGATTCGGATGAATTTCGCAGAGGTTTACAGCGTGAAGGGATGGCTGTTGTATGTTCGGTGAACTTAATACTGTTTACAAGTTACTGTTGTTTCGAAATGCAGAGACGAAAGGACCTATGGTGTTTACAGGACGACTTCAGAGCTTGGTAAACATAAACCATGTAATTCCTGAACTTGAAATCCACATATATCATACTTTTTAGAGTTTTTCGAGTGTGCCCATCATAGCTATAGCTAGCAACGAGCCAGGGTGCGCGCACCAACGTTATTGACACAGAACTGTACTGCACAAAACAGAAATATTTTAACCTGTACTAGTCAGATACATGCCAGGGAAGCCAGGAATATGGCAAAACATGAAATTCAGTGTCCTTATCCTTTAATAGCCTCAAGGTCCAGTAATTATTACTAAATGTATGGTCAAATTGTTGTGATATACTGAATTCATTTACTTTTATTTATTTGAATATTGTTGTGTTTGATTTTAATCTACCAATACATTCCTTTCAAAGAATGCTATTCTAGTTTTCACCACAGGGGAGAGATATCACACCAAAAGCACACTTGAGTGATGAGATCTTAACTAACTTTGTAGGCTGAAAAGCACTTTTAACATTTGGGGTGTAATCCAAAATCCGTATGGGAAAAATGAATGGGATTTACGAAAAATGTCCAAAATAAGGTCTGTGTTTAACAGAGACTCGGGATACATTTAATGAAGCCGTGTTGTGTTTTATTCTAGGAGGAACTCAAGACTGCACTGAAACCCTTACAGGAGAAGCTGAAGGTCTTTAATAAAGTTCAACAAATGTGTGAAGAAACAGCAGAGCACATTAAGGTAAAGATGTTGAGTAATTAATGTAGTACAGTAATGATACCTGGAGAACATCACAATGCTGTATATAGGCCTATCCAATTATTGTTTACTAAATTGAAGATTGAGAGACGAAGACGTGCATCTTGTGAGATTTATAGAACTGTCTTGTGAAACATTTAGACTATTTCCCCAAATGATCAGCATTAAACGTTCCTGCTGAAGTAAAATGACACCCAGGTTGTCCAAGGTGGAACATAAGTTAATGTATGAACCTCCATATCTTCAGATCCAGGCCCAGAGCACAGAGAGGCAGATGGAGGAGGAGTTTAATAAGCTTCACCAGTTTCTACTAGAGGAAGAGGAGGCCAGGATAGCTGCACTGAGGAAGGAAGAGGAGCAGAAGAGTCAGATGATGAAGGAGAAGATTGAGGGTCTGAGCAGAGAGATATCAACTCTTTCATACACAATCGGATCCATAGAGGAGGAGCTGAGAGCTGAAGACATCTCATTCCTGCAGGTCAGAATGGCTCTCTCTCTTTGTCATATGGAATGGCTGGGTGGGAATGTTTACTAGTGTTTAATTTGGATCTTTTGTTTCTCTACAGAACTTCGAGGCCACAGTGAAAAGGTAAGTGACCCGCCTCCTGTCTCTCTCTTCTCTGTGGTTCTGAACCCAACCCCACAGCAACACTGACTCCTGAATGTTCTTCCAGAACCCAGTGCACACTGCCGGATCCACAGCTGCTGGTCTCAGGAGTGCTGATAAACGTGGCCAAACACCTAAGCAACCTGACCTACAGAGTCTGGAACAAGATGCGGGAGGTTGTCACATACAGTGAGAAATGAATAATGATCTTTGTTGAAAATATATATAATACTGATTGTAAATCTAATGCCTTCCCAAGGACCAGCCCTCAATGTAGTATGTATATCTAGTAAAAGTTAACATAATCCAAACTAGTTATGTCTGTTCCTCCTAATAATAAAAACGTCAGAGTACTGAACAACCTGACCTTTCTCTCTCTCTCTCTCTCTCTCTCTCTCTCTCTCTTTCTCTCTCACTCTCTTTCTCTCTCTCTCTCTCTCTCTCTCTCTCTCTCTCTCTAGCGCCTGTGACTCTCGACCCCAACACTGCCCACTCAGATCTTATCATGTCTGAGGATCTGACCAGTGTGAGATTCCGTCATGATAGTCAGCAGCTTCCTGACAATCCAGAGAGGTATGACAAACTCCCACAGGTCCTTGGCTTTGAGGGATTTAACTCAGGGACACACACCTGGGAGGTTGAGGTTGGAAACAGTGCAGCCTGGTTCCTGGGTGTGGAAGCAGAGTCCGCCGGGAGGAAGAGTGGCACTATTGGTGAATTCTGGCAAATATGGTTCCACGACGGTACATATAGTGCAGTATCCTCACCAGGGTCTGACACTAATCTCACAGTGAAACAGAAACCCCAGAAGATCAGAGTACAGCTAGACTGGGACGGAGGGAAGCTCTCATTCTCTGACCCTGACAGAAACACACATCTACACACAATCACACACACCTTCACTGAGAGAGTCTTTCCATGCATGTTTACTGTGTGTTGCCTGAGGATCTTACCAGTGAAGGTTTCTGTAACAGTAGAACAGCACAAGCATTGAAGCTGGTACCACCTCAGTTCATACATGTATGTGATGAATTATAACTATACATTCATATTAATTTCATTTAGAAATTCTGCACAGGAGCAATTGAGTAACACATCCAGCATGTCTTTTTAGTGTATGCTAAAGGACAGGTTTATTTAGCATTATAATCCATGTTGTAGGAGCAGTTTTGTGTTTTTTGATATGACGTGATGATGTCACTAGGGATGAGACGGTATACCGTAAAACCGTGAACCGCGGTATAAAATGTCCACAGTATTAGAACCGGTACATTCCCTGTGTTTACGGAATAACGTTTACGGTATTACACAATAATGCGCTGCTGAAACTTCACATTTCAAGTTGCTTGCAACAGTTCATTTTCTAATTTAATATAAGCTTGCTATTAATAAACTGAGCTTAATTACAATAGTGTGTATTTTCCATCTTCTGTTGCACTGTAGTTCCTTCAAAGTAAAATACTTAATTTTTTTTATGTGTGTTGGGGAGGTGAAATGCTGTATACCGTGAAATACTGTAAACCATACCGTGTAACTAGATACCTGTACTAGTAGTACTGTACTGTAATGCAAAAATCAATACCATCTCATCCCTAGACGTCACTACCAGGCATCCACATAATAAGGCAGAGGCACAGGTGTGCGGACACGGACGCTGAGCTGATAGAGGTTTTCAACCGCAAGCAACGTAAGATATACTGCTATAATGCGAGAACATTTTCTTTATTTTTGAGAGATATAATTAGTCCTTTTGACCTCAGTTATGACTGACTTTTTTGGGACTATTGACTATAATTAAGCCCGACACATTCATTCACAAATCCAGATCTTCAAACAAGCAACAAGCAATCAAGTAAGTGGCTTGTGCGTTTAATCAACCTTCTTTAAGCGTCCATTGAATTAGGCTTATTTGTTGTTGAAAGCCATGACACATGTTATAAGGTTATTTTTTATCGTGTCCAACGGCTGATATCAAAGTTTTGTCAAACGGTGCACTTTTGATAGCCTGTCGCCGCTAACACACTCAATGGATCCAAAGGTGCATAGATAAAATCTTGTTTCCAAAGACAGGAAACTCACAGAGTGGTTACTGGTGTCCGTTGATGTTCTGGCAAAAAAATCAGCACTGCTTCCGATCGGGTTTCATTGATCATATTATATCCATTGATTTATTGACAACAAAGCCAGAGATGTTTAGATTCATCCATGTCCCATATTTGTTTTGATCAACAAACACTTCTACCTAACACTATCAAAAAGCTATCCTAGGCTTCTCGACTTGTTGTTGTTGTTGCTGTTGTTGTTGTGTAGACCTGTGACCCGGAAGCAGCTCTTCTTCTACAGTAGCCTCCAAACTCAGTCAAGACCGCCCAAGTTCAAGTGGAAGTTTACAAACGTATGTACTGCAAGTGAAAATAGTTATATGCTAAAGGATAAATAAAACCCAATCGGAAGCATACTTTGTGGCAGTTTTTATGTCAGAACATCAACAGACACCAATGACCACTTGGTAAGTTTCCTGTCTTTGAAAACGAGAATTTATAGTGTTTTTGAGGGATTTTGTCTATGCACCTATGGATCCATTGAGTGTGCTAGTGGCGACGGCCTATATCTCGAGAGTGCACCGTTTGACGAAACTTTGATATCGGCCGTTGTATATGATCGTAAATAACTTTATAACGTGGCTTATAATGCTAAATTCCGAACCTGTCCTTTAATAGTGTTTATACAACGGTTAGTTCTGGCTCTTGATTCTGATTGGCTGGAAGCCGTGTTAAAATACTTTGTAAAACACACCTGGGACCGCATATCATTCCATTTTCAGTATTAATGCGCCTCCCATTTGATCCAATGCATTGTAGGCCTATTATTGTGTTTTTTCAAAACAACTTAACATTCCATCCAGTGCATCTGTTGCTTGGCAACCTTTTTGTTAGAGGAACTATTTTGCTCGGCGGAATTGAGGGAATGATGCTTCGTTTTGAATAAATGTTCATATTTTATATTGCTGTGTGTTTATTTTCCACTAATAACTGTAGTAACCATTGTATAAAAGCAATAAACCGCTCGAGGCCATGTGTTATAGTGATTTGTGTGCTCCAGACCTGCCCCTAGTGACACAAGGTTCTGGTGTCTGTGCTTGTGTGTGTGTGTGTGTGTGTATGCCTGGGGTCTGTTGGTGTGTGAGTGTGTGTTTGTGTGACCCCTGACATGTCCAGAGAGTTTGGTTCCCGCGCCCCCCAAGACAGTAACAAGGTGCTGGTGTGTGTGTCTGTGTGTGTGTGTGTGTGTGTGTGCCCTGACCTGTCCAGACAGTTTGGCCCCCGCGCCCCCAAGACTGAAACAAGGTTGTTGTTTTGTGTGTGTGTGTGTTTAGCCTTGGGATTAAAAAGAATGGTTAAAAGGGTCTTTCTTTCTTTTAATTTTAAGTGTTTTACAAATAAAATGCATTATTAGTTTTGTGTTATTATAGTGCTGTATAAGTCCTGATACTGTGATACCAAACCTTCAGGTCAGTCCGTGCCCTCTGTGTGTGCCTGGTGGCTGGAGTGTGTGATACGTTTTATTTTACACACGTCATGATTCTGATCAAAACCCAAAAGGCTTTATTTGGCTACACAACTACCCTCTACTTACTACTATCGCACATACTTCACACTACATTCTGCACACACACTGTACATACTCTCACCACACTCATTCTGTCTATTGTGTATTTAGCATTTGTACTTTTTTTTGGGGGGGGGATATATTGCATTTCGTATTTGCACTGTCCTGCATCCTGTCTAATGTCATCTCCATCAGTGTATGCACCACTGACCTAAGCAAATTCCCAATATGTATAAACCATATACATGGCAATAAACTGATCTTGAATCTTGAGTTGCACCCATAACTTAAATTAAATGTTCAGTTATTGTGTGTATTTACTGAGTTACAGTTTACTTTGTGAGCTATGTGATTATTTTGAACATTTCCTCATTAAAAACGTGACCTGAGCAAAGTTTGCTCCCCTTTTCAGACCTTTTAGGCTACATTGACTGAGCAAGTGTGTTCGTTCCCGAGAGGGTGACTGAGGGACAAAATGGCTTCCAAACGGGCTCTCTCAGAAGATCTCTCCTGTCCTGTGTGCCGTGACATATTTAAAGACCCGGTCATCCTGTCGTGTAGCCACAGTTTCTGTAAAGTCTGTCTGCAGGAATACTGGACGGTGAAAAAACAAAAGGACTGTCCGGTGGGCAAACAAACATCTTGGATGTACCCCACTTTAACCGGGCGCTGGGGAACCTGTGTGAGGCCTTCTTGCTGGAGAGAGCTTCAGCAGGGTCTGACATGCTCTGCAGTCTGCACAGTGAGAAACTCAAGCTCTACTGTCTAGTGGATGATTAGCCCATCTGTTGAGTGTGTCGGGATTCCAAAAAACATAAAAATCACAGCTGCTCCCCCATAGATGGACTTGCGCCTGATCACAAGGTAAAGTCAAATAATGACTGAAATAAGATAACTTCGATGAGAAATATAATATAGAACGGATAAATCAAAATAGATTTCAGGAAGTTACTACTGACACCAACAGTCAGGTTAGTTTTGTTGCTTGTTTGAAAGAGAAAATGTTCCTCTCTCTCTACTGAGCTTTGCCATAGTGCCACATTAGAATAGAAAGTTTATTTTGTCCTATAACCGGTACAGGTACATTGGAATTCCAGTTATCACTTCTCCTTACAATATCTTATCAGCACTAATCAGTTCCTCATTCCAGTTCCTAGGTACACAGCTAGACATTATAAGGTTCCCAATCTGATATTTTACTATCTATAGTCTAGCAATCTTATCAAATTGCCCTTCATCTACTTATTCCATCCAAACATGGATGACTGTGCCGGTGAACCTAATATAGGCGGTACTGCTAGTGTTCTTAGTCTCTTTCCTGAGATTTAAATAAGAGAACCGTATTTCATGAAGCGACGTTGTGTTTAATTCCAGGAGGAACTCAAGACTGCACTGAAACCTGTACAGGAGAAACTGAAGGTCTTTAATAAAGTTAAACAAATGTGTGATGAAACAGCAGAGCACATTAAGGTAAAGATGGGCATTAATGTACAGTAATGATACCTGGAGAATGTCACAATGCTGTATTTATTATTCACTGTTGATATTTCTAGAGCTGTCTTGAGAAACATCATTTTTTCCTCAAAAGACGACCATATAACTCTCCTGCTGAAGTGAATTTGCCACCCTGATTGTCCAAGGTAGAACACAAAGTAAACATATAACCCGCATGTCTCCAGATCCAGGTCCAGCACACAGAGAGGCAGATTAACAAGAAGTTTAATAAGCTTCACCAGTTTCTACAAGAGGAAGAGGAGGCCAGAATAGCTGCACTGAGGGAGGAAGAGGAGCAGAAGAGTCAGATGATGAAGGAGAAGATTGAGGGTCTGAGCAGAGAGATATCAACTCTTTCATACACAATCACATCCATAGTGGAGGAGCTGAGAGCTGAAGACATCTCATTCTTGCAGGTTAGGATGGTTCTCTCTAAGTTCATATGGAATGGCTGGGTG
>NC_140235.1:25569285-25571785 GCF_949987555.1 Borostomias antarcticus | reverse complement strand
GACAAACTCAAACCGTTTAATTAGATTATGCCATAGTGAGTTAAAGAAGTTGTCTCACGTGAAATGTCCGGTGACAATGAAGAATAGTAAAAAGGTGCTCAGGTCATTCCTGGTCATGTGCAGGTGAATTCTGGTTCCATGGTTCATATATATCCCGGTCAGGAAGTACTGAGGACTGTCAAAAGCAGTGTTTACCAAATTTGTATGTGTTTTGAAACTCTCAATTGTCCTTGTGAATTCACCTAGGACAAACCCAACCTTCAGCAGTACCAAGAACACATTGGTCCGAGCCATTTATTTAGGAAACACTGGCTCTTCTACCTTCCTCAATCTTTCATTCTGTCAACGTCTTATAGGTCCTGAAGTTCTCCAGGAAGTCCGTGGTCCATTTGTCTGATTGTCAAGAGAAGACTTCCAAAAGTTTTTTGCACCGTTACCCAACTTTTGGAGTTCCCTCGTGACTTTTAGCTAGCTAAAAACAATTTTAGTCAAGACCCTGTCTATCGCCAAAACCCAAAAGGAATAAGAACTTTTACATTTTAGAAGAATTGATAAGGGTTATTGGCTAGAACCTTAGTGAGGAGCTCAGAAATAAGCTCTATACGTTTAGAATACACCAGTCCAACACGCTTGTAGTTCTTATCAAAGAGGAAGTCTGCTGATTTGCCCAAAGTTACTTCCTGTGGGTGGGCCCTCTGGTGGCGTTGCCAGGCTTGTTTCCAGAGCGACGGACAGGCACCTTGGAGACGGGGATCCTGGTACGTGCCGGGGGCGGGGCTTGGGTCTTTGGCGGAGGGGGACCGACTTCAAGGACGGAGGAGAGAGCTGATTGGCTGACGGAGTGGGGGGGCGTGGTCTGCTTGAGGCAGACCGGAATCTTGGATTCTCGTGGAAGGCTAGCGCTGCCTTTCATCGAGCGAAACGAGGACGAGGAGGAAGATGTCGGAGGCGTGGTCTGTGAGGGGGGGCTGAGTTTGCAGTCGCCAGTGGATGGAGAAGGAGTGCTCGTCAGATCCTCTTCCTCCTCCTCCTCCTCCTCCTCCTCCGACCTCTCCGCGTCCTCCTCGGGGTCGTTGTAGAGGTCGTAAAGGTGGTCGCCGGAGCAGCTGTCGCGCGACAGGCCGATCCTCTGGTTCCTCTGGAGCCCGCCGTCATCAGGTGTTGCCATGGGCGTGGCGGTGGGTGTGTCCCAGTAACCCTCGTCGCTGAGAGGCTCCTTCTCGTGGGGCGAGGCGGGGTAGCGGGTGTGCGCGTGCGGGAGGGGGGGCTTACCCGCCCTGACACCCATGCCCACCACGGGGATCTTGCTCAGGCCCAGAGCTTTCACCTGGGGGGGCCTGCGATCCGCGCTCCTGAAGGCCGCGGGGTGCAGGTTCGGGGGGCCGGGGGTAGAGCGGGGGGGGTGGGTGGAGCCAGGGTTGGGGTGGAGGTGGGGCCGGGCCAGGGCGGGGGAGTCATCCCCCGTGGAGGGCAGCATGTGCCAGAGCCCCTGCATGTCAGCGTCGTCCACGCCGTCGGGGCTGGCCATCTCCTCGCCACCGCCCATGTAGGCCACAACGCCGCTTCCTGAGGGCTGCTGGGGGGGAGGCGGGGCCACCCGCGCCCTGGCCGGGAGTGGGGCGGGGGGGGCGGCGGCGGCTGGGAGGCTGGAATGGCAGACGGGGGTCGACGCGGGGGGTTTCGCCGGAGAGCCGCGGACCGCAGAGAGGATCCCCGTTCTCCCTCCTCCCCCTCCTCCTCCTCCTCCTCCTCCTCCTCCTGCTCCATTCCCCCCCCCTCCGCTGCTGCTGCTGCTGGTGCCGCTGCCCCCGTTCGCCCCTCCCTCCTCCTCAGCGTCGGCGATGATGTCGCCGCAGCCCGTCAGCGAGTCAAAGCTCTTGAGGGAGGTGACGTCGGTGAAGAGGAGCGAGCAGAGGCGGTCCACCGAGGGTTCGGAGGGTGGGTCGGCCGCGCCACCGCAGCGCTCCAGGGGGGGGGTGGCGGCGGCGACCGGGGGAACGGACGCTCTGGCTTTGGAGAGGAGGGCGGCCTGCGCTCGGAGAGGGGAGGCGACGGGGGTGTATGGGGACTCTGAAGGGGTCGCTGTCACGGCAACGCGGTGCGTGGGTGTCGCGGCGGCGCTGGTGGAGGCCTCTGCCCCGCCGGAGCCTGGCTCCGCCTCCGGGCTCCCAGGATTCTCCTGGAGCAGGTGCGGCTGAGGTTCGAGGGTCAGGGTGACGTCTTTTAGCTCCTCCGGGATGACGGCGTCCCCCTCCCTGACCTCCCTCCCCTCCTCCACCTCCACCTCTCCCTCTAGCGCTCTGTCCTTCCGCCTCCACCTGAAGCTACTGAACAGGCCCTTCAAACCCCGCCCCCTCCTCCCGAAGCCCGAACCGCTGCCCTCGCCGGCCCGCCCGCTCCCTCGTCTGAGCAGAGAGAAGAAGCTCAGCGATTTGCTGAGCGACCTCACCGGCCCCGCCTCCTGGCTGCCCATCTCTTCCCCTCCTCTCTCGCTCGTTAG
>NC_140235.1:25399285-25566785 GCF_949987555.1 Borostomias antarcticus | reverse complement strand
ACACGAAATGGGACAGTCAGAGGATGGAGACACGTGAGGGAATTGAATTACGTGCATGCGTGCGCGTGTGTGTATGGGTGTGCGTGCATTTATTTGTGTGCCTAACTTTGTGAATAATAGAACTCAATGTACTGTATACTCTTTTGTGTCAATGCTTCAGAATGAATGAATGTGCTTGTTTGTGTGTGTGCGTATGTGTGTGTGTGTGTGTTTATGAGAGAGGGAGGGAGATAGGAGTTAGTAGTAAAAGGACAGCTATATTGATAGTGTTGAGTGTGTGTGTGTGTGTGTGTGTGTGTTTGTGTGTGTGTGTGTGTGTGTGTCTGTGTGTGTGTGTGTACGTGCATGTCTGTCCAATGACTCAATTGATTAGTTGAGATAGAATTGGAGTGCGGTTGGCATAGTAACGGTTGTCGGATGAATCAGGCCGTGGGGGGATTATACATATTAGCCATATAAACACACACACACACACACACACACTCCTCAGCCCCAGCAGTAAGTGTGTCAGGGGGTCTCGTGTGACTGGGCCATGATTAGACTAAGCTGGCGCGTGTGTACAGTATGTGTGTGTGTGTGTGTGTGTGTGTGTGTGTGTGTGTGTGCTAACCCCCTCTGGATTACTCCCCATGTTTTTTTTTCTCTGTAATGAACAGAAAGGCTTTAACTCTCATTAACTGACTTATACCCAGACTCCCCACCTACCAATGCATTAACCCCACACCAATGACTAATACACATAAACACACACAAACATAAACACTTCATAAACACGGTATTACATCCCGTTTGTAGCAAATACGTCGAGTGCCTCTATACTTCGAAGTACCCCGCTACTGTGACGTGCAACAAGTGCGATGCCAAACGGCTACGATGACAGTGTGGCGAGAGTGTATTGCGGCGAGGGTGTATTGCAGCGAGGGTGTATTACAGCGAGGGTGTATTGCAGCGAGGGTGTATTGCGGCGAGGGTGTATTGCAGCGAGGGTGTATTGCAGCGAGGGTGTATTGCAGCGAGGGTGTATTACAGCGAGGGTGTATTGCAGCGAGGGTGTATTGCAGCGAGGGTGTATTGCAGCGAGGGTGTATTACAGCGAGGGTGTATTGCAGCGAGGGTGTATTGCAGCGAGGGTGTATTACAGCGAGGGTATATTACAGCGAGGGTGTATTGCAGCAGGGGTGTATTGCAGCAGGGGTGTATTGCAGCAGGGGTGTATTGCAGCAGGGGTGTATTGCAGCAGGGGTGTATTGCAGCGAGGGTGTATTACAGTGAGGGTGTATTGCAGTGAGGGTGTATTGCAGCGAGGGTGTATTGCAGCAGGGGTGTATTGCAGCGAGGGTGTATTGCAGCGAGGCGTTCATTACATCGAGTCGACACTTTCAAGAACTCTAAATCAGAAGATGTAGTAAGAAATCAACGTGTGAATGTCACTTTATTCTATAGCCTGAAAGACATCCAAGTTATGCACACAAAGAACATTTAAACAAACAAGACATTTACATACAAATATGCATTTTGCATTAAGGTCCAAATCAAACCTCTATGCTATCTGGACTGAATGCAATAGAGGTGTGTGCATGTGTGTGTGTGTGAGCGAGTGTGCATGCATGCGAGTGTGTGTACTCCTCTCTTCTTGTCCTGAGTCAGGTGTTATACCAGCATGCCGTGTAAACCAGGTCTGAATGATTCAGAGATCCCATGTTCACGTAAAGGACATCTTAAAGTTTAATGTCCGCTAAGATGCACAAATGGGTTAGAGACGTACCCAGAGAGAGAGAGAGTGGAGTGGGAGACAGAGAGTGGAGGAGGAGAGAGACAGAGAGAGGGATAGAGAGAACAAGACAGAGAGAGGGGGAGGGTGAGAGTGGAGGGGGAGAGAGACAGAGAGACTGGAAAATAATCACATGATCATATCTTGGATGTCAGCAGTGTGTGTGC
Source organism: Borostomias antarcticus (assembly GCF_949987555.1). Classification (NCBI taxonomy): domain Eukaryota; kingdom Metazoa; phylum Chordata; class Actinopteri; order Stomiiformes; family Stomiidae; genus Borostomias; species Borostomias antarcticus. The sequence continues at coordinate 25,564,847 of NC_140235.1, read as the reverse complement.
TGTCGATGTGTGTGTTGGGCGGGCGGGGTGGGTATTGAAGAAGCACTTACACCCCATATTCACAAGCCCCTTCTGTCTTGGGAAGGGGGTCTTTACCAGGGGGGGTTGAGAGAGAGAGAGAGAGGTGACACACCAATAACGCCTTGTGTGTTCTGTGTCTGTTAACTCATACTCTTAGGACAGTAGTAGACCGTGGAAACCAAGACACCCATTCCTTCAGACTTCAGAGTTGAGAGTGGGACGGTGAATCTAGTTCACTTTCCTCATAAAGTATTTAGGAACAAGTGGTTTTTCTCCCCAGTTACAGCAGACACGCTATGTCTCACATGCGGATCACATACTAAACCGAACACCATAAATTAAAATTAACCCCACCCCCATATCAGTTCTACTCCTTACACACACAAAACCAATAGGCCAACATTTGTATTCATATCAAATGGACATCATAACCAATTACTGCTTCTCCCACTAGCTGTGCGAGAATGATTTCTCTAGATAAAGAGTGTTGGTGGTAGATTAGAACATAATTTGCCCAGCCTGTGGCTCTCCAGGTCAAGAGTTGGTGACCTTTGCCCTCAAATGACTTTTCCAGTGTTCCCTGACCCCGAAGTAGCCATGGCAATGACCTCACAACAGTCACAGTTTCACCGGTCAGTAGGGAAAACAGAGAAGCTCAATAGGATTATTTAATCAATACAAGGCAGCCAATGAGATTATCATATAGACGTGGGGTTAGAGTTCAGGTAATCTACATTGAGCTGCTGAAAAACCTTTGAAGCAAAAAAAAAAAGTTTGTGAGATGAGGCTTTATAAACAGTTTGGCGGGAGACTCAATACAAGATGAATTTTTCTATTAGATTGGACACAACAAATCAAATAGGCATCAGTGGATATTCAGATTACATCGAACTTCTCCTCTGGGGATATTCCTGGCTTTGGATGGCAAAATATTTGTTCAAATGATTTCCTGTTAAAACGAGGTTATGTATTAAAACTGGGTTGTGATGAGGACTACAGGCTTCTACTTTTGATGTCTCCACAAATAAAATTCAGCACAAACTCAAACGCTTGATTCTTTTGATTAATTTATTCTTATTTTTTTCTTCATTAATTCTTCCTAGTGCTTTTCAACATTCATAAAAAAACAAGCTTCTCCAAGTGCAGTAAATGCCATAACGTTTCTTTCCGTAGAGTTTTACTATACAGACGTACACCTACATCCAATCTGCGACTCAGGAACAGTGTAACGCAACACGTACATACATTCACTCATATATGCGCACGTGCGCGCACACACACACACGCACGCACGTGCGCGCGCGCACACACACACACACACACACACACACACACACTCATTCTCTCTCTCTCATTCAGTAACCCCACATTCCCACAAGCCCCCCCCCCCCCACCAACCAAAGTCCAATCTTGACACATCTCCCCCTCCAGGTATCCCAGAGTTCCCTCAGCAGGTCATGCGCGCCACGCCGAACTCCAGGCTGACCACGGCGGGCTCAGCCTTGGCCTCGCCGTATGTCCCCCGCAGCTCGCAGTAGCTCTGCTTGCGCTCCGTGGCGCTGCTGCCCTCTACTGTCCTCTCCGCGTCACTGCGCTCCTCGCCCTCGGTGGCCTCCTCTCCCACCTCCTCGTCCTGCCGCTCCTCCTCCTGCTGCCTCTGCGCCTCCTTGCGGCTGAGGGGGGCACCCAGGATGAGGGAGTGGGGTCGCGGGGGGAGGCCGTGGGGGACAGGGCGCTGGGGGCCCCTCGCGGGGGGGGCTGGGGGGGCCGCGCTGGGGAGCGTCACCCCTAGCTGCTGCAGTCTCTGGAGGAAGAGAGAGAGAGAAAGAAAAAGCAAATATTTACAGTTGGAGAGTAGGACGCCCCTTCCCAGAAAAAATGACTTGTGGTGCTAAACCAAAAATACATAAGTCTCAAAAGCAGCACATCAAGAGATGGAGGCTATGGTAGCACTCAGCACTTCAAAAATGACAGGGGCAGATCCTCAATTTCACCATTTTATTGTTAGCTGTCAATTTGTTAACGTAATTGACATTGTAAGGCTGAAACGTTAACAAAATGACAGCCAACAATAACAGAGGCGTCATGCCTATAGAACTTGAGGGGGCACATGCCCGCTCAGATTTCTTTTCTTTTTTTTTTTTTTTACATTTCTGTTATTGTTTGTTTACCATAACATTTTACAATGCAGAGCTATGATTCTTTTCTCTACTGAGCTGAATGTATTATTTTAATAATGTCAGAGACCACCTCGAAAAGCCACCATAACCTCTTTCAAAAAGCCAAACATCCTCTTCACCGGTGGATTTGGTTTCTTCCAAATTAACACTGGACCTGGAAGCCCCCCCCCTCGCCTCATCTCAGATAAACACGTTTTCATGGTCTGCTTGCATACATTTAGATTAAGGTTGTCCTTAACTGATGAACATTTCCTCCAAATATTAGGCCTACATAACAAATACATAGCCTCCATCTCTTGATGTGCTGCTTCTGAAAGAGCAAATATTGTTCTTTACTGAGACTGAGAAAGAAGGAGGGAGAGAGAAAGTGTGAAGGTGAGAAAGAGGAAACATTGTTATTTACTGAGACTCAGAGAGAGAGAGAGAGAGAGAGAGAGAGAGAGAGAGAGAGAGAGAGAGACCAGTACTTACAGCCTCTAGTGCCTGCAGTGTGTTCTCCAGTTGGCGGTTGCTCTCCTTCATGGTCAGTACGTTCTTCAGCACAGACTGACGAGGGTGCATGGAGCGATCAAACTGGTGATACATGTTCCTCCAGAACCTGGGACACACACACATTCATGAGAAAAGAGAGTGAGAGAGGACAGAAAGAGCGAGAGGAAGGGAACACGGAGGACAAACGAGCAAAAGAGCGGCTACAGGGAGGAATAAGACTCACTTGAAGTGGTAGGGCAACGTGGAGGGCTCTAGGACGGGGTGTGCCTCTGCATAGGCGGGGCTGTAGGCGGGGTTTACGTAGTTGTGCTGCTCACTCAACAGGAACGCCCACAGAGAGTGAGTCCTGTCCCTCAGTCTGAGAGAAAGAGAGGAAGCATGAGAGAGAGAGAGAGAGAGAGAGAGAGAGAGAGAGTGAGCGAGCGAGCCCAAGTATTACCGAGCATGTGTGTTTGTGTGTGTGTACTGTAAGTGTGTGTGTGTGTGTGTAAAACTCACTGCAGCTCCTCTCTCTGTCTCTGGCTGTTGCCCAGGAAGTTGCCATACTGGCAGGAATGGACGTGCTCATGGATCTGAAGCAGGAGCCACTCGCTGAACTCAAACGCCTAGGGATTACACACACGTCACACACACACACAACCATCATCATCATCATCATCAGTGGGTGAGTTATCAACCAGATTGAGTTTTTACCATGCTTCTCAGTCACACACACACACACACACACACACACACACACACACATATATAGGGATGTAACAATAACCGGTATAATGATAAACCATGATAAAATTTGATTAAATGTATCGCGATAAAATGATCACTAAAAACCGTGTTCACTATTACCATGCTTTGAAAAACTCCACTGTAAATACCAGTAAATACCAGCATCAACCAAAGCTAGCAACAGTCTCCAAGACGCATTATTTTATTGATGCAAACAAAAAGTGCATAGTGCTGCTATTTGAAAACTATTTGTGGTTTTCAATATAAAACTTAGTGAAATGTTTTCAGAGTGTAGCTTTTGAACATTTTCAGCATATTTTAACAGTACCGTGATAATACTGATAACCGTCATCATTTTGGTCACTATAATCGTGATGTGAAATTTTCATACCGTTACATCTCTACACACACACACACACACACACACACACACACACACACACACACACACACACACACACACAAAGCCCTACCTGGGGGAACTGTTCAGTGAGCTGCCACACACACTCAAGGAACTGCGTGAAGACTGGAGAGACCTCCTTGGGGTCCCCGTCCAGCTGGTCACACCTGGGGCGGGGCAGAGACAGGGGGTGGGGACGCGGGACCTGTAGCCCGTCAGACTCACAGACACGCTGGTGGACGCCATAGAGCAGAGCCCTAACCTTACTCACCTGTCTGCGAACTTGTGTCCAAACGAGATCCAGTCCTTCTCTATGAGCACCTGGAAAAGGGATTAGCTCATTGGGTAAAAAGGCTGAGACACCTCGCCTGAGGAAAACGGGGACTACACCAAAAGGTCACACAGGCCCTCGTTTACTAAGCGATAGTACGACAGAAACTCGGCTCACCAAGTTCGGCATTTAACAAATTGGATGGACGCGAGTTGCAGCTATTTGTGTGCAATGGTTTTTGCATGGGCTACACACTTAAAATCACGGAAGCTGCCGGCACGCTGTCATATGTCTGATAGTGTGAATTTACATGTGTGAATCATCCCTTAAGGTCAAATTGTAAAACACGGCACACCACAGCAATCTTTGCAAGGAGAGTGACGACTGGCTATTGGATGAGTGTTGGAGAAATGTATGTTCTTGGCCGTATTACCCATCTCCATGTCATGAACTGCAAGGGCGAGGCCAGAATATGTATGGGTGTGATATTCAAATGACCACTCATCCGCCACATTTATCAACGCCCGATCATTCGTACCATGGGATTGGCGGCATACGAACTTTCGAATCACACGAGAACGCTGTCGTACTGTAATTTCTGCGATCGGATCTGTAAATGAGGGCCGGAGTGTGTGTGTTTGTGTGTTAGAGGGTCGTACCATGAAGCCCTTGATGGTGCGGTAGTAGGGGTCCATGAGGAGCGCCCCCAGGGAGCAGACTTGGGCGGTGCGATCCCACCCATCTGAGCAGTGCACCAACACACTGGCCCCCTCTGACGTCACAGCCTAAGAAGAGGGGGAGGGAGGGAGAGATTTTTTGTTTTATTTCACACCTGCTTTGGCAATGTAAACATATGTTTCCCATGCAAATAAAGCCCTGTGGATTGAACTGAGAGACAGAGAGAGAGAGAGAGAGAGAGAGAGAGAGATAGAGAGAGATTAAGGACAGTGCAAGTGACATTGGCACTGAATAACTGGTTCTTCTGTGCAGTGGGATGAGGGATAGAGAGAGAGAGAGTTGTTCAGAGGAGAGGAGGGGAGGCTGGGACTTACCTTGGCGAGGAAGATGGCGGCGTCTACAACAGCTTTGATGTGTCGGAGCCAGCCACAGTTCTCCAGCCCCAGCAGGTAGTCACTCACAGAGAGAGACCGGGTTCCCATCACTGCAAGAAAGGGGAGGTTGATTATATTTAGACTACGCCATTCACAGAGAACAACTGTTACCAACTAAAGTGTGTTACTCTGTTGGTCTGCGTGCGTGTGTGTGTGTGTGTGTGTGTGTGTGTGTGTGTGTGTGTGTGTGTTTGCCCGAAAGTACGATGGTTTAACAGTTCCTGGAGCCAGGACCAAGAGCCGTGGGGAGGCAGCCTTCAGTTTTTATGCCCCCAGCCTCTGGAATACCCTGCCAGAATGCCTAAGGATGGCTGAAACTGTGGGAACTTTTAAGCAAGATCTTACCTTTTAATCTTGCTTTCATCATGGAGTTTTACCTATATATAAATTATTATTTTTTTTTTTTACATACTCACTTTTAGTTTTTTACTTACTTTCTATTCTCTTACTTTCTATTCTCTTTTACCATATAACATATGTCATGTTTTTTCTCTTATTTTTATCTACTATTTTAACTGTTTTTAATTGTTCTGTAAAGCGCTGTGGGCTACATTTGTTTGTATGAACAGTGCTATATAAATAAAGTTGACTTTGACTCCTAACCTTCCAATAGTTTCTGCAGGCTGGCCCTCATCACATGGATGTTCTCGATCCCCACAAACTGGAACCGGATGTTGGAGTAGTTGTCTTCATTCTCATAGCCTTTCCCCGCTGCGCGGTTAGCCAGAGCATTCAGCTGGATACGGAGAGGGAGAGAGAGGGAGAGACAGAGAGAGAGGGAGAGACAGAGAGAGAGGGGTGGTGAGAGGATGTTTTGCCTGCCGAACGGCCCGATTATATTCATGCTCAACTTATCTCTCCGTCCCCCGCCGCCGTTGAATTGTAGTTCTGGGAGGAGGGTCCTTACCTTGGGCCTGGTGTCCATGACGTAGACGAACCGGCTGTTGTGGTTGGCCTTGCTAATGGCCTGCAGCATGTGCTCGTCCTCCAGGCATCGCGCGCTGAACCCAGAGAGAGGCTGGCTGCACCGACACACCGCCGCCTGCAGGGGCCATAGCCGAGCACAGAGCACACCAATTACAGGCTGACTACTTCTCTCTCACTCTCACACACGCACACTCACACTAGAGATGCGAATATTGCGGATATATCCGCGACATCCACGGATATCCGCCTCCGCGGGTGGGTGGGCCAATAAAAATCAACATTGTGATTCATTTCGGGTGGATTGTGGGTGGATTTGTCAGTTATATTCGTATTTAATAACTACTATAACTATATAAATTATATTATAACTGCGAGAAAGCACGAGACCTGCCAGCAGCTCACTCAAATACCCTCGACCACTTCGTCAACCGAGATCCTGCGAAAGCGAGCCTATAATCTTTAAATTGTTTAAGTCAAGAAAATGCGCCTTTATGAAAAGCGAATGAGCACGAACGGCTGGACATAATTTAAATGTAAATACAATAACTTCATGTTTGGCGGATTGGGTACGGGTGAGGGTCTCTAAATGTTAGAAGATAATTACATCGGTTGGGTGGCGGGTGGATGATTGATGAGTGCACGCGGATTTGGGTGCGCTCAAACTCCATCCGCGCATCTCTAACGCACACACAGACACACACACATTATGACTGGAATATATCTGAATAGCAAATCGTACCAGGAAGCTGTGCAGCTGTTACAGTGTGTGTGTGTGTGTGTGTGTGTGTGTGTGCGCGTGTGTGTGATACAGAGTAAGGTTTTGAGGTGTGACAGTACCTTCTTCTCCTGGTAGAAGTATGTCAGTACTGGGAAGCGTCCTTTGCTCCTGAACTTTGAACTTCCCACTATAATGGGTTTACTGGCTGTGATGGGAACATACAGGTCCTTCGGGTAGGTCTCACACACCTAACGCAAACACACATAAAAGTAGAGTCAATAAAGAGTAATTAGCAAATATTTGAAACCAACTACATCCTGTTGTTTAGCATAACTGGCTGCTGGCTATATCACAACAGCAGCAAGTCTACTAGGACAACAAATGATCCCTGTCTGGGCCATTCTGGAACACAGCCCTGCTGCCTCTGTCAGAATGTCCTAATTGGCCACCCCACAACCCATGTCCCGCCCACCTTGTAAGCTCTGTTGACATCAGTGAGCTGCCATTGATCGCAGGGGACGCCCATCCTCTCGAACTCTGCCCCCAGGTCGATGAGCTGCCAGCCCTCCTCTCTCTGCTGGTCGTTTTGTTTAGGGTTGTAGGAGAACGCATAGAGCTCCTCGTAGGCCACTGCAGAGGGAGGGGGGCAAGTGAGTCTGACTTCATCTCATCCCTTGAAAGTGCCCTCACTCAATCCCCCCCCCCCCCCCCCCCCAATGTGATACAAGCACACACTCGCACACACACAGACTCACACTCACACACACACCTGGACGTAGCAATCGCAGTAGGGAGCTGTATATATCGTGGCAGTCTCTTTCTCTCTGGACCACAAAATGAACCACGCGAAAGTTGCGGCACTGGATGACCAGAGGGCAACCACTGGTGGTCAAAGACAGCTTCTCCACAGACGCGATGTGGTGGTGCAGGATCTGGAACACATGGCAACAAGGATACCAGCTTAATAAGGCAATAAGGTTAACTACCGCACCAATACATTGTCATACCGATGAAATGTTGGGCATTTTCTAAACTTCAGCATATAGTCTAGGGGGAAAGACAAGACAATGCATTAAATCGACATACTCCATTAAAAAATTATGTTTTCCAACCCTGTATTCCAGCCCTGGGAAGTTATTAAGATGCATAAATTGGAATAGATAATGACTGGCAGAACGTTCCTTGCACATGGTTACAGTCACTCAGTGACAAATACAAAAACAAAACTGCGGGCCAGGCAGGCACACACACACACACAAACGAACAAACACACACACACTCTTTAAAATGCTGATCTCACCAGCAGTGAGCCACACAGTGGCTCAGCCCCTGTTCAATATTTGAGGAGCTGGACACACACACACAGCCACACACACACACACACACACACACACACAAGTTTCGCTGTGTTCAGCAGTAGGAAGGAAGAGGAAGCCTGGCAGTGTCTCTGTGGTCATCTTTTTCTCTTTTCCCCTCCCTCACACATTAGAGGAGAGTCACTCTTTTTTCAGTATCCTAGAATCCAAACCAATGGGGTGGATTGCAGGCGCTTCCAATGAGGACCGCTTGAACGTAGTGGAAGGCAGCCCATACCGCAACACTGACCAACCATCCATTCTACCAAACCCTGTCCTTCCCCATCCCTCTCTCCTCCCTTCCCTTTCTCCTCCTCCTCTCTTCTCTTCCATCTCTCCTTCCCATATCTTCCCTCTCTCCTCCTCCCTTCCCTTTGTCCTCCTCTCCTCCCTTCCCTCTCTCCTCCTCCCTTCCCTCTCCACCTCTCTCCGCCTCACCTGACCAACTTGTTCTGAAATGACCATACAGTTACCATACGGACGCCAACCAGTCGCCCAAGAGGGCAGGACTAACCCAGTTCCCACAGTTTTAACAGTAAATCCTCTTTCAGCTAGAGACAGAAAACACACAAACACACACACACACACACACGCACGCACGCACGCACGCACACACACCACATTCAGACTGCCTGGGCGTGTGCCCTACTTCAAAACACACAGACCTTGTTCAGGCCTGGAGGTCTAGCCTACATAACCACACCCATGATTTTATATTGCATAGCCTAATTCATGTTGCCGTTGAAATGCCAAGTGTGAAATGTTGAGTGAGGGGGGGGATTCTCTCACCCATATCTCCTGGGCTCCTGCTGCATTGCTCTCCACGAAGATGAGGTGTGTGGCCGTAAGATGTAGCGTCCCACTGGTGGTCTTGTTGCTGAAACGATCCAAAAGACGTACCTGCTCCACCTATCCACACACACACACACACACACACACACACACACACACACACACACACACACACACACACACACACACACACACACACACACACACACACACACACACACACACACACACACACACACACACACACACACGAATCTGGATAATGATCATCTGATCAAACACGGGTCAAAACTGATGCGCTAATGCATCAGTCTCACTTAAACATTTAGCCCCTCCATGTACCACTAGACCCATAGACTACAGCTTGGTAGAACATTGAGGAGGCTTTTACACAGCAAATCCTGAGTAAGTGACTGTACTTTTCCTATTCGATTGTGGCAGTAGTGAACCATTAGGGAGACGTCTCTGTACAGCCCAGATTTTCCAGCAGTCTTAACGGTTTCCCCACAGTTTATCCCTCTCTGTCTAAAACAGTCTCCCGGCAACCAGCTAGCCACTAGGCAACCCAACAAGACAGTGTTCAGTCAAGATCTGGCGTAGGCACACACAGGAAGTAGCCTATAAAGTATGTGTGTGTGTGTGTGTGTGTGTGTTTGTGTGTGTAAGAGAGAGACTAGGAGACAGAGATAGAGAGTGAGAGAGAAACAACGAGAGACAGAGAGAGATGTAGAGAGCGAGTCAGTGAGAGAAATAGAGAGGGAGCAAGCTGTTCGATGATCGTGAATGAAGCTGACGTGGCCACCTTTCTTCCTCCCTTCCATAATGTAATCACAGACCAGAGATACGTCACAGGATAATTGATTGAAAGACATGATTCCAGCCGTTGTGCACCAGTCCATCTTTGTCTCTGAAGGTGGAGGCTGAGAAAAAATGTGTGCTTATGGGTTCACATAGGCTAAGGCGCACATTCTACATGATTCATGAAGCATGCACTAGTCCCCTACCATACAAAGACAATCTGTGGAAAGATTTCAATGGGATTAATGCAAGCATAGATTGAAACACAAATGCATATTCAAGGTGGAGGATAGACAATTGGGACTCGGAAAAAAAATCAATTGCGTCATTGCCATAGTTTGCCAACATGGGGCACGGGTCACACCCCTGCCAGTGACAACACCCTATTTAGCAAAACAAAAACCTTCTGTGGTTCAAGCGGTAACATGTTTGGCCTGCAGTTTGGCCTGGTCTGTAGTCGAAACAAATCCCGACTGCCCCGTAATATGTTGCGCTATTAGGCTATCTGTAAGACTAGCAATATACAGCATATCTGGCCAGCTAGCTTGATTTAATAGCGCATATTAGGTCAAGTAGGCGGCTCGCTGGAGAACGGGTCACTGGTGCACAACAACATCTGACACTGACGAAGCAGGAGTCAACCAAGGCCTGAGAGTTTCAAGATAGCCAGTTGTCCGAAATTCAGATAGCGTTAGCTAGCTAGATAGCTTGGGCCGTTCTCACGTCTGGTTTTGATGAAACCGAAACTAACTGGCATGTTTCCTCAAATCAAGCACGGCCGACACAAGCAAACAATGTTGTTCATCCCGTCAGTCAAAAAACCTTGTCGTTAGCTAGCCAGACAGCTATAGCAAGAACAAGCTAAGTTAGCTAAAACAGCTGGTACAGTGGCATCATTCACGTTCATGTCAACCAAGGATGATATAAAGATAGCTCGCTATAGTCAGAAACGTTTTGGTTGAAGTACAGTGGTAAATTCTAGCTCGCCTAACTCTACCATGCAGTTAGGAAGCTAAGCGAACTAGCTAGGCTTCGATAACATTATAGCTACTATTAGCGTTACTAGCTAGCTAGCCATCAGCATCACTTCACACTGGCCTTGCTGCTTACCTTTGGCGTTCGGATATGCTCCATAACTCTGTTGAGACAGCTGTCAGTGCATGCACTAATTCAAAATGTGGAAACGATATGACTTGCGGATCTATGAAGATACCACAAGTGATCGTAGCCGTGTCATGCAGTGAACGTTTGCAACAAATGGGAGTTTCTCGTTGGTGGTTGTTAAGCACAGGGAGCTTCCTGTTTGGGTGTCTCCGACGCAAAGTGACGTAAGTGATGAAGCGCCCTCTAGTGGTACGGTTCGCACATGGATGTATTAATAGAACCGCTAGATATTCGCACCGTTGTAATAAAGGGGTAGTCTGCTCTTTTGGACATTCTGGTGATACTGGCTAATTCACCCCTAGGCCCTACCCCTTGCTCCTAACACTTCATTTTGCGTGTTCATTTTTAGGGGTAGGGTCATCCCAGTCCTCGAGAGTGTCAAGTGTAGGGGTAAGGGCAGGGCTGGACTGGGACAAAAAATCGGCCCTGGCATTTTTGGCCCAGACCGGCCCACCACAATCGGTCGGACACAGGGCTGGACTGGGTGAATATTTCCTGCCGGGAAATGTAGCCCCAGTCAGGCCACAAGCCGAGCCGACGCGGTGAGATGGAACACCTTCAGTTTCGTTTTGTTGACGGGGGGGGGGGGTGTGCTGCTGCGCGATTTGTTGACGGGGGGGGGGGGGGGGTGCTGCTGCGCGATTTGTTGACGGGGGGGGGGGGGGGGGGGTGCTGCTGCTCTCTAACGGCCCACGCAAATGACACCTGAAACTAACAGAGGGAGGGGTGGGGCCTACATATGCTTGGGCCAGCCCAGTGTCAGTATAGAAAATGGACCAATGGGCCGCTGTCCCTGCTCTATGGGCCGTTCGTTAGCCCTTTTTTTTTTTAGATCGGCCCACAAGTAGGTCCGGCCCACCGGGCATTTGCCCGGTACGCCACATGGCCAGTCCGGCCCTGGGTAAGGGCGAGGGCTATATAGCCCTCGAAACTGAGATTTTTCAGACCCACACTTCAAACTGAGGGCTATGAGCAAGCAACAAAAGAACACCACACATTTCCAAAATACTACTGTTGTATCACAGAATATCATTTTAAGATCTTTTTAGGCGGTAATGTACTTAACTTCAAAACTGTGGTCAATTTATCAAGATAGAGCCAATTAGAAAATTTGCTCGGACGTTTTCGGAGCTATAGCGTGCCATCAAGATGACTGGGCGGTCAGCGCTCATGGTAGACCACCGACAACAGCCTTATCTTGGCAAATAGTTTAGAAATTTGCCACTGTCTCTAATGTCTGTGCCGTGGTCTGTTTAGGGTAAGTTTTGTTTTTATTTTGTGTAATCCAAGTTCAAAACATGACTGGAGTGAATGGGAAGCTTTATTTGGCCGGCTCTGGTGCCCACCTTGCGTCACATTCAGCGGAGTGCAATGCAGTGCACTCCGGGCTCTCACCCCGCACATGCCAGTCCAAACCCTGTGTCTCTAGCACCCCCACACAGGGAACCAGCTTCATTCCACGTTAGGGGGTTAATGAGGTCTGGCCTTTGAAAGAGACTTGACTAAGAAATTTGAAAAGGAATGGAAGGAGGCCGTTATAAGGAGATTCAACAATGCAGGGAGACGCCGACTCTACTAAGTGGTGAGTAAGCTATAGCTACAGTGTACTATTGTAATAATAATATGTTGATAGCACCTTTCAACAAAAAATGCAGCCCAAAGTGCTTTACAACAGGAAATGTTACATTCACATAAAAATAGACATAAAATGATCATAAAAGCAGGGAAAATAAGATAGAAGATAAAACAATACAAATATAAAGATGAGAAAAATACAACATTAACGAATAGAATATTATTATTATTATTATTACTGTAATGTGACCCCACTGCTGATGTTTTTGTTATGTCGGTTCATACACAGTTAAAATTTGAGCTAGTAGGTTAATAATAGGCCTATCAATGTAGGATATATGGTATGTGAGACCTGTGGGAAATGCAATGCTGCCCCCCTGTGGTCATCACATGCCCCTCTTACAATAAGGTTCTAGAGCCTGGGCTGCTTCGTTCTAAGTTTTGTTTTTATTCGTGGACTAGACCCGTGTTTCGGATCTTCTCCACAATTTAATGGGTTCTAAGTAGGCCCATGTTACACACTTCCACCGAGTTGTGAAAATCGGTTCATTTGTTTTTGCATAATCCTGTTTACAGACAAACGCACGCACACACGTATACAAGCACGCACGCCGCCGAAAACATCAGGCCTACCTCTCGCCCTGCGCTGTCGCTGGGGCAGAGGTAATGCACATTGTATTTCCTGATACTGTGGAATAAGACGTTTGCGCCCTAGTGCCACTGCGTTGTGTGCAGCTGATGGTCGCTCTGTTCATGGGCCTGCCTTGCAACACTGATTGAGGAAATCCCGGCTGTAGTTCAGCCTGTGAGATTGGTCATAATCACTCCCACACAGTCTGGATAAAGTTCAATATCAACAGAATCCAAACATACCGACAATGGGACAAACATGAGAGACGTCGTTGGTCGCCTAACTGCATTCATCATCATCACCTTTACGTCGCTGGTTGCCTAGCTGCATTCATCAGCAGACTTTACTTCGGTCAGCTCATGGCACAGATATTCAGAAACCTCGGACATGACTGCGAGCAGCCAGCAGATGGCAGACTTTCCCAGGAAATGAGCCAGGCAGCTAGCAAGGTAGTCTACTGCTCCGTTTCAACTGTCACTGGCTGGCTGCCGTTTAGGCTGGCTGTGTCTTTTTGTACCCATAGAGTTTGAATTTTTTGTCAAAATCTGAAATGTATTCGAATTCCATGAAATGTGAATATAACGTGCATTCAATTGAAACACGTAAGTGTGTCTGCCAGTCTGTGTCTGTTTGTCTGTATGCATGGCCTGTTGTATCCGCTGTGCCTGTCTGTTCAGTATCCCTCTGAGGGAGTGTATGAAAGGCCTCGATCCAGTATCAGAGAGGTGCTCTCCAGTCTCCACATCAGAACAGGACACAACAGACAGAGAAAGCCACTCCAGGTGTGCAGACAGGGGCTGAGGGGCTGAACACAGACCTCTTCATAGAGGTTGCCAGCATAGGGGAACAGGGCAGAGGGGGAATGGATTTACAGACATCTTTTGAGTGATTCTGCTGGCTTTCTGAGTGGGACCACAGCTGATGACCAGCACTTTGCTGATGGAACACTTGGCTCTGATCTGAGAGTGTGTGTGTGTGGGGGGGGGACTACGCTAGAGGAGAATGAGCGGAGTTTGAAACCATACCAGGCAGTAGAGCATATTTGATGATAGCTATAGCTTTCTGTTTTACTTCTAGCCATAAGCCCAGGTAGATAAGCGGCAGCAACCAGCAGTATAGAGAGGAAGATGCAGGCTTACTCTTGGCTAGCCAAGTGCACTAGACACTTACCTTCATAGGTCATGGGGAGTTTATGGAAGCTGGGGAGTGTGAGAGGCAGGGGGGTCAGACAGCACTAGCCTAATGGGCCACGGTAATCAATGACCTAAATGCCTTTGAGATGGGGCACAGCACCTCCAGTAGATCACTGTATGTTTGGTATTGTTCACAGCCAGTGTACATGGATGGTGTGTTTACACAACAGAAGGCTCTGAAAAGGTTACTGCTTTTCTTAAAGACTCCTGAGAACAACCCACGCTGCTTTTCAGCTGATAATAAAACATATACTAGAAATGTAGGTTTTTGGTTGCTCATGAACAAAGGAAGGGGCTGCCTACCTAACACATGCACATCTTCATTGTGTTAGTAAAAGATCAGAGAGATGTCATCGTGGTGCCTGTGAGTAGTGGCCTGCAAGGCAGCTGGTGCGCTGGACCAGTGAGGTTGGGGAGTAGGCCAGCAGAGAGACTGTAGCAGGGGGGGGGGGGTGGAGAGACCGTAGCATGTCAGGCAGCAGGTATGCTGGACAGTAGAGAGGCCTGTCGGGCAGCAGATATGGTGGAGAGACTCTCCCGGGTGGGTGTCTATAGCAGCCAGGTGTTCTGGAAGATTCTCTGCTGTGTGTGTTTATACAGAGGCTCGGATTACAAAGACCTGACCTACGCTCCAAGGCTGCTGCTCTGCTGTAATCAGCACACAGTTGTCAGTGAGTACTTTCTCTCCTGTCTTGTGTTTGTAGGGACATCTCAGCTTGTTGTCTCTTTTTACCCATCATTACCTCTGGGCTCTAAACAGAGCCCCGGGACACTGGAGGGTACTGCTCCGAGGAGAAGAGGACAGGGGGGTGGGGGGGGGGGGAAGGAAGAGATGACAGGAGGAGGAGAAAAACCAAGAGGTGAAGAACAAGGACGAGGAGAGGCCGTTTTTCTAGTAGAGCCTGGTTCTAGTGCTGTCTGTAGAAGAGACTGGCTCTGTCTACAGTAGAGACTGGGTCCTGTACTGTAGTACAGACTGTTTGTGGTCTTGACAACAGAATGGAGTGGTACTGGTTCTGTTTACACTCGTATTTCTGGTTCTGTCTTTTATTAGAGACTGGTTTTGATTCTGGCTAGAGTCTGGTCCTGTCTAGAGACTGGTTCTGTTAGACTGGTTTTAATTCTAGCTAGAGTAGAGACTGGTTCTGTCTAGTAGCAGAGACTGTTTCTAGTTCCGAGACCGAGTCCTCTGTCCTCGCTCTGACAAACAAGGCACCCTTGCAGAGCTGAGGCCGTCCATGTCTTATCACATGTCTTATCACATGGGGGAGACAACAACATCTGAGGCTGAGGAGGCCGATCTCGCCCAGCATCTCTACCAATCAACATCTCTGCCAATTAGCTATCTGCCAATCAGCTATCTGCGGCCCAGCAGCATAACACACAGACTACTGTGCGTTGTCTCTCTCTAGAAAAGAAATCTCCCAGCTTCATTACAGAGCAAGCAACATATCAAAGCAAAGTTCACAGAATTGGCCTTTGCTATCTGATCAGTGGTACAGTCAATTGTGCAGCAAAAATCATGATAATATGAGGTTGTTGGGCTGTGGACTCACCTCAGATGTTTTGTGCTGCAACAGCTTTTAGCGAGATGAGTTCTCTTGAACAGCAGGGCCTTCCTTCCACTATGAACTTATGAACTAATGGCCACTATAGCTCAGACATGTTACACACACACACACGCACACACACATGCACGCACGCACACACACACACACACACACACACACACACTAGGCAGCCAAGGGAGATCCATTACAAAACAAGGGAATTGTTCGGTTGGTTGTTATCTTCTGCTCTCAGTGTTGATGAAAGGTGTCAGGACTTAATCACTACATCTCTGTTTTTTCACACACAAATTATTTCATTCTCTTCACATGTAAATAAATCACCATATCGGCTGAAATCTGATCACTTTTCAAACAGTCCAGAGAGAATCAGAGAGAGCCCCTCTGTCCTGCCTGGGCCTCAGATGTGGCTCTGCACTAATGGCTGTTTTCATTTTAATGCCACTTGGAGATGATCAAAAACAGAGCAAGCACTGAGTAGAGAGAGAGAGGGAGGGAGAGAAAGGGCAGGACTACGGGAGTGAGAGACATGAGAGGAGGAGAAAGAGAGAGAAGAAAAAAGATGAATCATAATGTGAGCCACTGTATTGTGGAATTCATGGTAGAAGGCAGCTGGCAGATTGCTTATCAGGACAGTGCACAATATCCTGACTATCAGATGATGATCTGGGAGGTGGTGGCTTAACCAGCAGCTTCATGCCTCTTTAAGAAGACAGTACATTTTTGGCTTTCATTTCCTGTTCAGATAAGGATTCTCACGGAAAGGTGTCCTCCTCAATCTTATCTCCTCGCAGCATCGACCTGTCTCAGAATTAGACTGCAGGGTAACCCTAACCCAAACTCTTATCCCAAACCCATAACTTAAGCCCAATCCATCCCAAATCAATTCCTTTCTCTCTTCTCACCATGGCTGGCTTGTTAAGCAGCATACTAAGTGCTGATTTGTTCACATTAAAGAGATTTAAGAGCCACATATTTGAAGAGCATCAATGGGACAAACATTATTATGGGGTTTTTCTTATCTGTATTTTTGCCTTTTAGTAGGAACTATTTGAGCCTCTGTGTTCTGACATCTAACAAAATAAAGACCAATTCTCCATATTGTATATGGATCTGTTAGCATTTTCCTCAGACACCATCGGCGTGACAGCATTCATATTTAGCACGGGTATCTACAGGGGACGGTGGCAGGGCTGGATTTTTTATAAATTTACATTTTGGCTAATTTTAACAAAAAATACTGCTCCAGAGCTGCCCCTCCTTTCACACACATACTGTATCTACTGCACCCAAGTCAAGCCAGCTAATAGAAATACTATTCGGAATAGAACCCTACCCTGATATAAACACTGAACTACTGTATTACCTCGTACCAGCGTTCCAGCAGGCTACTCTAGAATTCTTTTGCCTGCTCAGCGTTGCCTAAAATTATGAGGTTGCCCTGATACAAATGCAGTATTACTTTGCGCCAGTGTTCCAGGTAGCCTCATGAGACCATTCTGATTTCACAAGCTCACATTGTTCCTCTCACAAATCAGCCTGGATACTCTCCATAGAGATCCATTTGTGACAGATCAGAAAACAATCTTGCTAATCAGCGTTGGTTCTGAGGAAGTTAAAATACAAACAGCTAAACTGGGAGGGTTTAGGTGTGATGACAGTGAGGAGCAGTTGAAGTTAGCGCGTGATAGACAGATGGTTCATCCAATCACCTGCCGAGTATTTTTGAAAGTGCCTGCCCTTTTCCAGACAGTTTCCAAAGGACAGTTCCCAGATGGTTATGTGGAGCGCATCAGGTTACAGTATGTTCCAGGTAGGCTACTCTTGAATTATTTTGCCATTGCTCAGCTTTGCCCAAAATGAGTTTTCTATTGTCCACCCAATAGTAGTAGCTAGCTAGCTAGCTTGCTAATGTTAGCCAAACCAAGCTATCATTCAGTTGGGATTTGCCAAACGCAACATGTCTGCTATGTTTTACTCCAGTCACTTAAAATTAGTGTGTTCTACTCCAGTCACTTTATACATTTAACAACATTAGTGATCAGAACAGTTGCATGAACATGTCTTCTGGTTGATCTAGCAGTCAGTAAAATCGACCAAATGTGAAGAGGTGGACATCATTGTATTCCTCTTGGCCTACAGAATCTAACAATGTGCTTATGAGCAGTTTGCAGTCAATTATTGTCGTTCTAAACAGAGAATAACTGCCAATTGATCACCATTCAGTTGGGACTTAAGCTCAGGAGCAAAATACATTTCCCCATTCTGTATGGCACCCGGTTCCGAGTTCTAGGGGGAATGACGGGAATATAATAGATTAAATGGGCAATCACTGATTGCTCCAAGGGGTATCATAACTACTGTAGTTGTGAAGAAAACCATGTTCCTAAGAACTGGATAGATAGAAATCTCCTACTATTCGGCTCTGAGAGGACTGCATGCTTAAGCGATCACATGGTTAATGGAGGCTCAAAATAGTTCCTCAGCAGATTAAAAAATCTTGGTTAAGGGGGATATAAATGACATTTTTATGTAGACAAATCCATCCACTGATCTTTTCGAAAGGGTTGGGGGGAAAGTATTGCTTCCCCCCCCCCCCCCCCAAAAAAGAAAATTGGTTATGAATATATCATTTTCAAACTTTTGTCTGAGGCTTGGTTCCCATCTCTTGTGAGCTAATAGTATTACGACATTGGTACCATGCAGTATCTCTGTCAGGAGTTGTAATGCTATTAGCTAATGAGCCTTGTTCATTTTTTTTTTTTGTGAAAATATATACAATAACTGGCATCCATTGGCTGTGTTTGTAACAATCAGAGAAACATTATGGGGAAAAATGGTTAAAAGTGTTAAGATCACTTGACTACAATTGTTATTCCCATTGCCAATACATTTTGCTTTGAATACTGAAACTACCATTACAGGACTACAGTGACACATTATCAGCCACACAGTGACACTGCACACATAGTTAGAAGCGACATGGCACACACCACACACACAATTTTCTGGTGTCACCAGTGGAAATTGTTCAGTGCATTTATCCCATCCCAGCTGTCCTCCTCCAGGGGCAGTCAGGAGCAGTGGGCAGCCATCACTCATGGTGCCCATGGACCAAGTCCAGGGGTTCAGTGTCTTGCTCAAGGACACTTGGGCACACTCCGGAAGCTGGGATCGAACCGGGGCCCTTGGGACCGTGTAATCCCCAGCCGGCTGCTCTAACTCCCGAGCTACGTGCTTCCCCTTTAAACGACACTTCTGCTTTAAAAATCCACAGAGTATAGATGTAAAAACTGCCTGGCTTGTTTAATCTTTGTCTTACAAGCTAGGATTCCCATAGCCTATCATATATTTATTCAAAAATAAATTCCATGTTTCCACTTCATTGCCACAAAGGAACATGCATGATGAACTACTTGTTTAGAAGGCAGAAGTTAGTGAAGCTGAACTGTACAGGTTCAACCTGTTGACGGTCCTTTATCTCCTGGTCAGCCAGAATGACTGCCAGTTGACACTCGGAGAAACTGCACGTAGGCGCCTGGCGGCACTCTAGTGGGACAGCAGCCAACGTGAAGGATAAACAAATCCGGCTTATGCTGGTGGCTTTGATGAAGTATCAGTTTCTCTACATCATCTAAACAAGCATGTGTACCTTATGCATCAGTGATGTCTGGAGATTGAAATGAATGCAACTGTATACAAGCTTACAAGACATAAACTAGTGAGTCCCAAAGAATGGCCAATGCTTGGCTAGGGTTGGGAAGCCGTTGCCCTTCTGTTTAATAGGCCTCTATTCTGCTCGCTCAGTTATTATCAATACAAGAACTATCTTGGGGCGGTGGGGGAGGTGGGGGGGCTTCGAAGACACAAAACTGGTCAGTAATTGAATTCCTGAGCCAGACAGGGGAAAAGGGTGGGTGTGTTGTGATCTGTTATAGACAGCTGGTCGGGAGACAAGAATGTCACAGCTTCATTTTTGTGAATATCGTCATAGTGACAAATCTCTCATTACCACCTCGGATCTGGCAATTTATTTCAACACACACTTCATACAGTGTGTATGATTACACAACTGTACATTAAGTTCAATATTTTAATGTCAAGAAAAAATGTTGGTCAACTAATTTATTATGGTGTTTGGATTGAGACTGGGTCCTGCCTAAAGTAGCTGTCTAAGTACATATTTGTTGAGTTCAGATGAGCAGATTAGAGGATGTGTGAAGTTGAGTTGAGGGTTCAGTGACGAAGCAAGGCTGTTTTCACAGGGACCGTCTGGCTGGATGCTGGAGGATTTCACACTGACTGCTTTTCAACTATTGACTCTACCTCTGTGTATGCATCCCTGCATTCTGTCCTGGCTCCAATGATGGTTTACAGTTATGTTTCAATTGCTGGGTTACACACATAAGACTAGTGTTATAGTGTTATGTTATAGTCTCGGGTTATATCCTTTCCTTACGGAGTTGTGTTATAGAGTTGTGTTATCGACTTGCTATATGGAGTTGAGTTATGTTGAGTATAGAGTTGTGTTGTGTTGCAACCATTGACATTAGTTTTGAACCAATGAAATCCACTCAACCCTGGATCCACCAGTCGTCGCCATGGTATCTGATGATCAAATTACACAAGCCGGTGATGTCACTCTTATCGTTTTAGATTCTTACGATAACCAGAGAATGTTCAAGCTGTTCTGTATCTCTGGAGCAGATCAATGTTGATGAGTTTGGATGTTTGTGTTGTCAGGCTGGCGTATGGCATGGGCAGGAACAAACCAGACCAGACCAGACCAGACCAGACCAGACCAGACCAGACCAGACCAGACCAGACCAGACCAGACCAGACCAGACCAGGACCCAGACCAGACCAGACCAGACCAGACCAGACCAGACCAGACCAGACCAGGACCCAGACCAGACCAGACCAGACCAGACCAGACCAGACCAGACCAGACCAGGACCCAGACCAGGACCCAGACCAGACCAGACCAGACCAGACCAGACCAGACCAGACCAGACCAGGACCCAGACCAGACCAGACCAGACCAGACCAGACCAGACCAGGACCCAGACCAGGACCCAGACCAGACCAGACCAGACCAGACCAGACCAGACCAGGACCCAGACCAGACCAGACCAGACCAGACCAGACCAGACCAGACCAGGACCCAGACCAGACCAGAACAGGACCCAGACCAGACCAGAACAGGACCCAGACCAGACCAGACCAGACCAGACCAGACCAGACCAGACCAGACCAGGACCCAGACCAGACCAGACCAGGACCCAGACCAGACCAGAACAGGACCCAGACCAGACCAGGACCCAGACCAGACCAGACCAGAACAGGACCCAGACCAGACCAGGACCCAGACCAGACCAGACAAGACCAGACCAGACCAGACCAGACCAGACCAGACCAGACCAGACCAGGACCCAGACCAGACCAGACCAGACCAGACCAGACCAGGACCCAGACCAGACCAGACCAGACCAGACCAGGACCCAGACCAGACCAGACCAGACCAGGACCCAGACCAGACCAGACCAGACCAGGACCCAGACCAGAACAGGACCCAGACCAGGACCCAGACCAGACCAGAACAGGACCCAGACCAGAACAGGCCAGGACTCATAATGACTTCAGCAGATGAATGCTTTGTGATCCTACTGTACCTCATGTTGTTGTTGTTGTTGTTTTAAAGTTAAATCTGAATGAATGTGTCTCGGTGCCTTTCCTCTCCATCTTTTCTCCTCACCCTTCCTCTCCCACCCCCCCCCCTCCATCACTCTCCTCTCCACCTATCCACCTTTACTCCTCACCCCCCCCTCCATCACTCTCCTCTCCACCTATCCCCCTTTACTCCTCACCCCCCCCCTCCATCACTCTCCTCTCCACCTATCCACCTTTACTCCTCACCCCCCCTCCATCACTCTCCTCTCCACCTATCCACCTTTACTCCTCACCCCCCCTCCATCACTCTCCTCTCCACCTATCCACCTTTACTCCTCACCACCCCCTCCATCACTCTCCTCTCCACCTATCCACCTTTACTCCTCACCCCCCCCCCTCCATCACTCCTCCTCTCCACCTATCCACCTTGACTCCTCAACCCCCTCCATCACTCTCCTCTCCACCTATCCACCTTTACTCCTCACGCCCCCCCTCCATCACTCTCCTCTACACCTATCCACCTTTACTCCTCACCCCCCCCCCATCACTCTCCTCTCCACCTATCCACCTTTACTCCTCACCCCCCCCCCCCTCCATCACTCTCCTCCGTACCTCGGCACCTCTCCTTCCTTCCATCGCTTCTCATTCTCCACCTCCGCTCTTGCTCTGTCTGCCCTGCCAAGCTACACATACACCCTTTCACCACCTTCATGGATTATATGGGAGATTAAAGCCATGCATTTAGCAGGTTCCCCCTCATGTAAGCACATGTCCGGACTACAGGGCTGAGAGTGAAGACACACACAGGCTCTTTGACGTCGCTACTTAGAGGATTTACTCCACTCTGCTCTCCCAGGTTTGTTTACTTACGGATCATACCTGGTCTTAACTCTTAACTAACCCAAAACCCTAACCCTGTCAGAAACACAGGCAGGACTTTGAGTGAGAGTTACAGGGTGAGGAAGAGGGTATCTCTCTCAGGGTTGTAGGTTTCTCTCTCTCTCTCTCTCTCTCTCTATCTCCCTCTCTCTCTCTCTGTCTGTCTCTCTCTCTCAGGACTGTAGGTTTCTCTCTCAGGACTGTATCCCTCTCTCTCAGGGTGGAAGGTCTCTCTCAGGGCTGTCTCTCCCTCTTTCTCTTAGGGCTGTAGTTCTCTCTCTCTTAGGGTTGCAGGTCTCTCATCACCTTGTCTTAACATTCAGACATAACAAGCTAATGTTCTCTGCTCTCACCCTGAACCAGGAAACATTTCCACTCAGACATATCCCCACTTCCCCCCCATCGACACACACCTGCTCATCCTTTTATTTTACACCCAGTATATCCCACCGCCCCTGCTGACTGGTGGGTTCAGCCACAGGACGAGGGGTGGGGGCTGGAGGTGGAATGGGTCTTCGGTACGGTCTTCCCAAGCAGCTTGTTGCTGTTCTGAGCAGAGCATTCAGGACGGATAAGATGATACTGATATACGCAGCGGCAGCGCAGCTTCTTCTCAGAGTCAGTGGCTTAGAACAACACACAAACACACCAATACAAGACATATAATTACATCTCATCCAAACCTTACTCATGATGACTATATTCTCATATCACTCAGGATTAGTCCTTCCCCTAAAGTATGCTAGTTTGTCACCCTCAGAGTCAACGCAGTGTAACAGGCTTTCTAGATCACGCAGAGATAAAGACAATTATGTGTGAGAACGATGATACTGTCTAGCAGCCGAGCTTCGACTGGCTGTCCACACCTTCCTCACCACTGGGCCTAGCCTGACACACCCTGTCTGTCTGGCCGCCTGTCTGTCTGCCTATCCGTATGGATGTTGGCAGGAATAGAGCCTGAGACACAGAGGAGAGAGCAGACTGAACTATCCAGATGACCTCCAGATTGACCTCTCACGTCAGCCGACCTCCAGTCTGTGGTGCAGTACGAGCTTGACGGCCACTACTGTGGAACATCAATGCCCTGCTTGGATAAGAAAAGAAAAGATAACTACAGAGCCAGGGAGAACCCTAACCTTAACCATCTAATGACAGAGAGTATTCCCTTCCTTATACATTCTTCCCAGCAGAGGAAGTCGCCCTGGTTCAGTTAAAAAGAATTAAGAAAGCATGCGCAAAGTTTATCTTGACGCAAGACGACTGACAGAGAGTTGTTTTGTGTCATAACATGTCTGTATTGGGGGTGGCTGGAGTGAGTGAGCGTTTTGTTGTTGTAGGCACAGCAGCCTTTCCGTCTGTTACATTCTGTTCAACGTCTGAATCATCCTCTGAACCCCTGATAGCATCAGCTGACTGATCTTCCTCCACCCAGAGCCAACAGCAGGGTTGTGGGGCACCGCCAACCGTCCTGCTCACATACAGAAGATATTTTAATACAGAAGTTTATAAGTAGCAACAACAACAACATAATGACAATACCAAACATAATAATAATAATAATAATAATGATAAAGATAATGATAATGATAATGATAATAGTGTTTACATTGATAGTGACCTTCTTCTCTGTGTGTCCTACATGTTCCTACAGCGTTTCAGATTGATCACCAGCCCTAACAGCACTTTGCTTTGCTCTGGAACAGTGTTGACATGTTGGGGTCTTTGGAGATGGTGATCATTTAGTAAACACAGCCAGAGTAACTTCTTAGGGATTAGGGACTATCCTGTTGCTTGGAGATGGAGGTAGCCTCTATTTATACAGGAGTGCCCGGTGTGGATGATCTGCTGTAGGCCCCAAGTTCTCAGTTGAGTTGAGTATAGTCAATATTGCTCATTACAACAGCACAGGTCATTGGTTATCAGTCTAACTGTGATAGTATGTGAGGCCTGCAGGGCAGTAGTATTACAGGGACTCCTGCATATGGCCCTACCAGAGCCATGAGGGATAGCCCTAAGGCCTGATTCATAGTCGACGTAAACAACGCAAGCTACGTTGTGAATGCAAGCTCCAACATGACTCGAAAGCTTGCATTCTGTGTTTTGTTTTGTGGAAACGCAAGGAATTGCACTAAAGCTTGTGTCAAGTGACAAATTTCGGCATGGCACACGCAAGGACGCAACGAGATCTTGCGTGGCCTTGCGAAGCTTGCAATCCTTGCGCTTATGTATCCGGCTTAGACCTGGACCTGATGCTCTTAGCCTTTCTTGCTCTGAAAATGTAATTTAATGTAATTTATTGCTCTATAAATGTTCTTAGACATTAGACAAATATATTCCAGGAGCTTGCTCCAGGTTGCCTGTTTTAAATATCTGTGTGGTTTTTATGGCTCTGTGTGCTGCTAACCCTGTTCTGCCTTCCCTCTCCCTAGTGCCTCTCTCTCTCCCTCCTATCTTCTAACCAGGTCCAGTGGATGCCCCACTGTCACCAGCAGACCTCACGGAGTCCGATAGATACCCCCGTGTCTGCTGTGGATGTCGTAGCATTTAGTTAACACACACGTACACACAGACATACACCAGCCCACTTCCGGCTTTAGGCCTGGGCCATACCAAACACACACCAGTATTTGCCATGTCTCTCCTATGATGCTTTTTTAGCCTCTCTTACTCTGAAATGTAATTTAATGTAATGTATTGCTTTATAAATGTTCTTAGCCGGTAGACAAACATACTCCTGGAGCTTGCTCGATTGCCTAGTTGAGAGGGGTCAGGGAAGAATTTTTACAGCTCACTTATCTGGCCCCCGGGTGATTACTGTTTTTTTGCTTCCTGGGTATAAAATGCGCTATACAAATAAAGCTTTGATTGATTGATTGATTGATGTAGTCTGCGTCGACTATGAATCCGGCCTAACTCTACACCGATTCAACCCCATGCTCTTGTGTCTCTAGTAACAACAAGTTGCCACCTGTGTGAGAGGGGATCCTGGAGCTCTTCTCCAGGTCTGCGTGGTGTCAACCTGGATGTCTCCCAGTGCAGGTGCTAATCCTCCCCAGGCAGGAGGCCCCGGTCTGGGTCAGGGGAGCTGAGAGAGATGGGGGGGGGGATCAGAGGCAGCAGCCCTGACGGAGCAAGTGGAGTGTGACAGACGCTTTGTCCTCCTTTCTTCTCCTCCTCCCTTCAAGCTGCTCCCAGTCTCTGTTATACCTAATGGCTCTGTCATCCTGAGTTTGATAGATGTGTCCATACTGTATGACCGTATGTGTGTGTGTGTGTGTGTGTGTGTGTGTGTGTGTGTGTGTGTGTGTGTGTGTGTGTGTGTGTGTGTGTGTGTGTGTGTGTGTGTGTGCGTGTGTGCGCCTGCATGTGTGTTTGCGCGTGTTACTATTGCATTATTTACATAATCCTTTTTGAGTTTCCATATTGCTGGCGTTAACAATGTCAGATGATACTACAGTACATGGAAGAGAACTATTAATTTGCCTTCCAGGCACTAACAGAAAGGGTTGGGTTACTGGCTAAGCAGATTATCCCTTAATATCCACTCTGAACATTGATATGAGAGACTTGGCTGAATCACCAGACTGTCCTTTTACATCCACTCTGAACCAGGTGACATCTTGAGACTGGCATAACTGAGATTCCTGTCAGGGTTCAGAGCTCAGGACAAAACAACAACATCCATCAGCTGAGACAGCTTCCTCTTATGGCTACTGTACGTGTCAGCACTGCCACAGATGTCCTACACACACTCACACTCTTCTCTCACACTCACACTCTTCTCTCACACTCACACTCCTCTACACACACTCCTGTACACATACTCCTCTTTACACACACTCTTCTCTACACACACTCCTCTCTACACACACTCTTCTCTACACACACTCCTCTCTACACACACTCTTCTCTACACACTCTTCTCTACACACACTCCTCTCTACACACACTCCTCTCTACACACACTCTTCTCTACACACACTCTTCTCTACACACACTCCTCTCTACACACACTCCTGTACACACACTCCTCTACACACACGCCTCTCTACACACACTCCTCTCTACACACACTCCTCTACACATACTCCTCTCTATACACACTACTCTACACACACTCTTCACTACACACACTCCTCTACACAAACATTCTCTCTACACACACTCCTCTCTACACACTCTCTTCTCAACACACACTCTCTCTCTACACACATCTCTATACTTCCCAAAAATCTTGCTTAGAGCCCTACAGTACCTAGGAAAGAAGCAGCCCTGAGAGAGACTGCACTCTGGATGAACAGAGAGTGTGTGGAGGAGGGAGTGAGGAGGAGGCGGGAGGGAGGAGAAGAAAGTGTGGAGGAGAAGGGGTGTCAAGGAGGAGGGAGTGTGAGGGTAATGTGGAGGAGGAGTCTGTAGGGTGTGTGTGTGGATGTGCGTGTGTGGAGGAGTCTGTAGGGTGTGTGTGTGTGTGTGGATGTGCGTGTGTGGAGGAGTCTGTAGGGTGTGTGTATGTGTGTGTGTGGGGGGGGGGGCTGTGTAGAGAGTGTCAGGCCTCCATCTTTGCTGTTAGGACTCAGCATCACCACCTGAGATGCTTTTTATCTTTTAGGGAAGAACTAGAGAATAGAACCTAGAGGGAACTCTCAGAATCTTGACCAGGGACCAGACACATGCTCTACACTACACTACCCACAAAGCTGTGTGAAGAGAGAAATGCCCTTGGCTACACCACTGTCCCAGCACCTGCCCATGCCAACTGCCCCTGTCCCTACCCTGTTGTCTTAGTGATGTGTCTAATATGCAGCAATAGTCCCTGGTGCCTTTTGGATGTCTTTGAAGCTCTCTATGGTTACACAGATAACAGGCAGCTGCTTTGAAGCATGGCATATCTCTCCCTGCTGTTTGTAAACAGCATCAGTTGAAGTATGGTGGTGTGTGATGAGGGCTGGGAAGCACATGGGGGTGACTGAGATTCAACTCCATTAATCAGACTAGGAGGCTATGCTTATGCACCCATCTGAGTGCTACACACCTGAACCCATCTGAACACTACAAACCTGAAACCACCTGAGAACTACACACCTGAACACCAACACCTGAGGGCTACACGCCAGAACACTAAACGGCAGAACATACCTGAACACCACAAACCTGAGGACTAAACACCTGAACATTGCACACCGAGAACACTACACACCGAGAACACTACACACTTGAACAGTGTACACCACACCTGACCACTACGAACAAGAACATACCCAAACACCATACTGAGTCAGAGCTAGGCCCTGTTTGAGTCATAGCCCTGACCAAACCAGTCATGTGTTTATCTAGATGGGACATCAGAGGAAAGCGCCCCAGCGAGTCGGGAGTGTTGAGCTGCTAACTAGAGCGGCGCCGCTCCCCTGCTGAACCAGCCGCGAGGAGAGATACTGTCAGCGACGCGTATTACCAACATTCTCAGGGAGAGGAAGAAAGATTCCCGCCCGCTCTCTGTCCCTCCCTGCACCCCTCAGAGAGGAGAGGGGGACATGCCAAGGCGCCTCTCAACCACAAGATTAAACGTTGACAAACCCAACAATTAATTACTCAACTTCATCCATTTTGACACAGATACATCCTTTCCAAAGGGCTCCCTGTGTGGCTCTGAGTTCATTCTGTGCATCTCTTGCCAATGCTTGAAAGCAGCTGACATGTAATGACTGCTAGGTCTCTTAAAAAGACCACCTCACAGGCAACACCTACATCAAGACTACCTACACTACCTCCAGACTATCTACACTACATCCAGACTATCTACACTACACTGCTACATCCAGACTATCTACACTGCACACCTACATCCAGACTATATACACTACACTGCTACATCCAGACTACCTACACTAGACACATCCAGACTACCAACACTACACACATATATCCAGACTATCAACATTAGACAGCTACATCCAGACTAACTACACTACACCGCTACATACAGACCACCTATGCTACACCGCTACACAGTGCATTCACTTATCCTCTTTTCAGTGAAAAGAATTCCAGGCAGTCTGTCATTTATTTATTTTTTATGAGGTTTTATTCCAAGGACAGGCAGATTTCTATCAGTGTCATGAAGAGGTTCTGAGAGACTAAATACACTACCGACACTCTCTCATATTCTAGTCTAGATATAGAGAATGACTAAGAGGCTGTGCTAATGATAAAATAGGACAGTTGATTTTCTCTAATTTGAGTTGGTTGTACAACTATTAAATCCTTACCATTGTGTCTGATCAGCTAGCTAGAAGTTAAATGTTTTTTACTTTTGTTCTCTTTTTGACCAAAATGAATCAAATCATGTGCATAAAGGGCCAGGTTTGTTTTGTTTGTCTCCCAAATGGTGATGAGACAATAGTGAATTAAGTTATCACTTTACCGATGTACAGTTACTCTCTAATAATACCTACAATACATTGTATTGTGAGATGAGCTCGTCCTGATGCATTTCATGCTAATTAGGAAATGTTGGGAAGGTGTTGAAAGCACACATGCATTTTTTTTTCACAGAAACACTGACACAGTTCAAATATATAAATAACAGGATCTTTACAAACCTAATACAAGGACGCTTAATGTCTGGTTCAAACCATTACATCCATTCTCTTAGTAATGTCTGTAGTTTTGTCAGCAATGTCTGTTGTTCTGTACTGCCTGCTGTTCAGTCAGCCAGACATGTCAGTACTGTGTAGTTCTGTCAGCGAGGTGCGTCGGTACTGTCCGCGGTTCTGTCAGCCAGACATGTCAGAACTCCCCTCCCTCGTATCTGAAGGGGTGAGTCACCCTGTCGGAGTAACCGCCGGTGGAGTAGCCGCCGTATCGGTAGCCGTCGAAGTTGTCTGGCCGCTCTACCTTGGCAGGCAGAGGCAGCGCCTCGGGCTGGTAGGAGACAGCCGACTTGATCACAGCAGAGTCGTCGGAGTAGGAGGCCTGGCCAGGGTCGTCCAGGAGAGAACTGCATGCCGGCAGCAGGTTAGGCTTGGGGCAAGGCTGGTAGGAAACTTTGGTGGTGGTGGTGATGATGGTCTGCAGGGCAGCTGGGGAGCCGGCCGCAGGTCCGGGGTAGCGGCAGGGGTACTCGGGGTTGTAGTAGTGGTGGTCGTACTCGCTCCGCTCCCCGTAGGGGGCACCCTTCCCCAGTAGAGGCTTCCAGCTGTGGTGTTTGCTGGGAGGGCCGTCGTAGGTGGCGCCGGGGTGGGGGGTGGAGCTAGAGCTGGGGCCCAAGCCAGAGCTGGCCTTGATGGGTTCAGAGCTCTCAGGCTGGGGGCTGCTGGGGTCCTTGTTGTAGAGGGCCGTGTAGGAGCCAGTTCCCAAATACCCCGGTACAGCAAAGTCATAGCCACAGGGGGGGCGGGGCATGTACAGTCGGTGGTTGGCTGGCTTCTGCAGTGAGGGCGGAGCCTCTCCCAGGGCACTGTGGGAGTCATAGGCAAACTTGTAGGGCTCCGGGCTTTGGAAAGGGGGATAGTGCTGTGTCTGCAGGGGGAAGTTGGACTCAGCAATGATGCTGAACCGTTCAGGAGCTTCCATACAAGACAACTGATGCAAGTTGGGGAACGGAGCACCCAGGTCATGGAACCTCCCTGTCTGAAACACAGTAGCACATTGTTACACATACACAGCACAGAAACACACACACACACTCGGTATCACATTCACAGCACACTCCCACAGTCACACACACAGCCCACACACTCAGTCACACACACACTCAGAATATCAATTACTTTTCTCACTGGAATAATGCTGCAGGGCACCTGCTATCCTAGTCTACTTTATGTCTCTGACCAGTATGTCAATGTGTGTGTGTGTGTGTGTGTGTGTGTGTGTGTGTGTGTGTGTGTGTGTGTGTGTGTGTGTGTGTGTGTGTGTGTGTGTGTGTGTGTGTGTGTGTGTGTGTGCATGCATGTGTGCGTGCGTTAGGAAGTGGGTTGAGTAGATGTGCTGTAGAGTAGGGTAGGATATCGTAACACTGAAGAAGGCCCCTGGCCTAAGCGTTTGTTGCTACAGGAAGCCAGTGCAGATGAACTTGAATAAATAATTAGTTGTGATACTATCCATGAGTGCTGGCCATTGCTTCCTTTTATAGGGTACAATATCCTATAAATACCCCTCATGAACACTGGCTGCCCAAGATGGTGCTGAGTACGGCCGCTTCATTTTGCGCTCCGCTACTTACTGCTCTGTTGTTGCTGCAAGGCTGAGGAGCTAGAACCTATGCATGTTACTCCCTTACATGAAGGATGTAACATTAACAATGAAGAAACCTTGAATCTTGTCTGGTGGCCAAACCTGGTCAGTCAGAGAACAGTTCTGCTAAGCGTTGAGTCATGTGGGGAAATACAGGGGTTCTATCCGTGCCAAGCTAACTCTACAACCTCACGCTAAACACACCCACACAGACACACAGACTCCTGATTCCATACAATTCCTAGTAACTGAGGAAAACAGGCCCTGACCCGTGTGTGTGTGTGTGTGCCACTTGTATATCACTGTACATAGTGTGGAGATCGTTGAGCTCTTACCTCTGGTTCCACCAGCCTCCTCTTCTGGGAGAAGTGAGGGGAGGACATCCTCCTCTTCACAGCACTCCTCCTAGCCTCTGTCTCAGACTTGCTCTCTGGCCTGGGGTGGTCATGGACCCCCTTAGCCTGCAGCCAAAACACACACACCAGCCATTCATATCACTATAACATTACCGAGGCAAGTTCAGTGAGAACCTATTCTCTTTTGCAGCAACTGTAGTGAAACCAGCAACTGTATTTCATTAGTTGCCCGGCTAGCTAAGTTAGCAGAGCATGACAATCTTAATCTTGGGGTTGTACAGTAGGTGCATGCAAGCCTTATGTTTTACATATCTAAGCATTTCATTGTACATGGTACCCATATCTTGTACATTTATTACATAAACCACATTAATCTGGATATAACCCTTGATAATTGATATAAGATCACCTAGAAATACTCATATGGCATCACATTAGAAATATTAATATATAACCCCCTTAGAAATACTGATATGACATCACCTTAATTATTGACATGTCGCTATAATATACTGACATAATGATACAATGACAATAAAATTGAATCTAATGTAATGAGATTTTAACATAATTATATAACAGATTATTACTACATTTACATGTTAGTCATTTAGTCACTTAGCGCTTTTATCCATAGCGCTTTTATCCAAAGCAACTTACAATAAATACATTTTGTCAAGAATAAGTGAACCGACTGTACGGTAGCTTCCCCAGTCATCGTCAGCCTTCTGTAAGCACAGGTGACAGTAGTCACAGTGCTTACAATGACGATTAGTTTTTGTTTGTTTATTTAATATCACCACACAGCCCATCAATTTTTCAACATAATCATCATTATTATTGGCGTGATAAAAATTAGAATTAAAATTATTCACCTCAGTGGCTGTCTGTGAGGTGCAGATTTAGTACAAAGCATTTTCCTATCCAGTCTACAGGTACTGTACATCGAACACCAAATTATCTACACCATTTACTTCTCAAATGTTATATGCATTCCGTTAACTTAAACATGTATCCCGTTAGTATACCTTGTAAAACGGTCCAAATGACATTCTGGCCAAACCAACCTGGAAAAAAATGGACTTTCCATCCACGCGCCAGAAGTTGGTGACGGGATAACCGCTGTGGCCCCGACAGGGAAGCAGCTCGAGTCCCGAGTTACAGCAGGGGCACAGCTTCTCTGCAATACATAAATAAACAGAAACATTTTCTGTGTTTTATTATATTCTACATTTAGGAGATGCTAAACTAGGCCTACAAACTAGGCCTAATAAAATGTGGTAATCACTGTGGAATGAGTAGGCTATTCATTGCATAGGCTAATTGTATTTTTGTACTGTCCTGTCATTTGCATTGCTTTGCACTGTCCTGTCTTGTCCTTGCACCTTGTCTATTGTTGTCTATTGTGTGTCATGCACCAACAGTCCAAAACAAATTCATAGTAGGCTATGTGTGAAAACCTACCTGGGTAGGCCTAAATCAATCTGACTGATTTTGGACTAGTTTAGTTATTTCACTGTACAGTATTGTAGCTATGTGCCAGTACATTTCCTGTTTAGATAAGGCTAGCCTATATGAAATTCCTTAGGTCTATTTTACTAGAACAACGCAGCAGCAAAGGAGCAGCTTTTGAACTTATTATCAATTGGGAACTAATTTTACGACTTCCATGTCTCCTATGGAGACTATAATATGATATGATAGGCTATAGTAGGCCTAGCCTACAAGAATGATTGTCCAATCATTGTTCAGAATGCATGAACTCACTCTGCTGTTTCTGTCGCGCTTTGTCACAGATCGCTGGTCGTAGTTGTAGTTTGTTCCCGTCCGCCAGCGTGCAGTTCCGTGAGCAGACGACGACGCCGAGGCAGGACTTCTTGAGAATTTGACAGTTGTGGTTGTTGGTGTTCCGCATGGCCCATCCACTCAGATGCCGTTGTGCGTTCTTATCCTCGCCGTTATAGATGTAACGAACATACCCGTCTGTCCACTCCTGGAAAGCGTCGAACTGCTTAGTATCCTGAAAAGCAATTAAAACAATTACAATAGGCTATCACATTGAGTTTACATGAAATAGCCCACATTTGCTTAACTTTATATAAAGGTAGGCTACTTTAGGTAGGGAAAACAAGGGTTTTAAAACTGTATTTCAAACGTCCCCAAAAATTGGGAACCACGAGGAATCGAAAGAAAATTGGCTGAAAAGACTTGCATTAATCATGAAAGGTGTATACCTATATTTATTCCCTTGTACAAAGGAGAGAAGAATTTACTAGGCCTATCACATAAATAGGCATAGGGTATAAATGGACCATAAAAGCAATCCATGTGTCCTAATATTGCAGTCAAACGTGAACAACACCTGCATTTTTGATTAGCCTATGGTCTGGAAAATGTTTTTGTTTGTTTTGTTTCCTTTTGCAGTACCTTGCAGCCTATAATAACATTATAATGAACCAGATCCATCCTACTTCAGAGTCTCGCTCATAATGTTTTTCTCCGATTTGATTTAGGCCTAGTTGTAGGCTATAAAGATTCGCCTAAATGAATGGCTACAAATAGGTCGCATTTTAATCATAGCCTATTCACTCGGACGTAGCCTACATTCTGAGCTGGTCTAATGGATTAAGGAGATATTTTCCATTGTTACCAGGCTCAAAAGAACACATATTAATAGGCCTAGTTTAAGGATTTGCAATGTTTTTGTAATAGGCCTGAATGCACCGACTTTTTTCACATCATGGTTAAGGCGTTCTTGCTGTAGCTAGCCTATTAGATATGCACATTTTCCTTTCTCAGATAACCTTGATAATGGCATTGACTGTGACATTGATTTTGACACAATGACATTCAGTATAGGTTCCAGTATTCTAAAGAATGGAAGTGGGTGTAAGACTGCTGGGTTATTCAATTAAATCTATCCGGTTTGAGTTTCTGCACGCGAACGAGCGTTTTTGCCTATATGGCAGTCTAGGCTTGCTGCCCCTGAGCCCGCAAAAATTAACTCTAGCTAGTCTATAAAAACGTTGAAATATAGCCTGCCTTAGCCTACAGTAATCGTCAGTCTACAACTACTTAATACAAATGTTTGTAGCCCATGCAAAAATGAAATAAAATCGTGTTTTCTCCAGATAATTTATCTAATTTCGCGGACCATCCTGGCGCTCTCAGGGACCCCCCTAACGTTATTGGGCTACAGTAAGCCTAGTTCTACAAGATTTCATAGTAGGCTAATATTCTAAATAACATACTCAAAATCTAATCGTAAGGATCTGTTTTTGTTTGTAACGAAAACTGTGTGTGGAGCTGCGGTTCAAGTGATAACTGACAATTAGGTCTACGGATAATGTAAAAAATAATAATGGGCCTAATAAAAAAAACGCCAACTGTGCTAGGCCTACTCATGCAACAATAAAGGTATTATCACGTAGGCTATATCGATTGACTAAAGGCTACATAACCTATAGTCTAGGCCAATTCTTTATTACCTGTCCATCGCACATCATTGATTTATGCGTCTGTGTGTGATAATTCATCAGAATAAACACTTTACCTGTGGCAGCTTTGGGTCGTTGATATCCCAGGTCAACTTCATTCCGAAGGAGCACACACAGTCGGGGTCATCGAACTGATCAGACGATTTTGACATCATGAAGATTCTCAGGCTGTGCGTTCTATTGGACCGCGCGGTTTTGTACCATCCAGTGTAGGCTACAGCACGTCAGCCGCAACACCGGAAACAATAAAACGTAGGCTATAACCTATCTATTGTCGATGTTGCAAAGAATATGTTTTATTTGTTATTATTTTGTAGTCCTATTATCCTCCGCGAGGGTTAATCCAAGCTTTGCCTTGCGTTCGAAGCAGCGCGTGAAGCTGAGCCAGGAATCGTCAGGTAATGACAGCAGGTGTGGCTGTCGCGCGCATATAGGCTATAGGGAGGAGGCAGGAAGACCAGGGGCAGGACTCCACAAGTCACCTACTACTACTGTAAAGAGGGTTAAGGCTTCGCATCGCGCATCCTCTCACTGCTCCTGACCCATGTCACTGACCTCCACTTAGCAGTGCATACAAAGGCCAGCGCCTATAAATACATGCGTGGAAAAAACATAGGCTACAAGACGAGAATGAAAGGGCTAAGTGTATGATGTTTATTTTATGAACAAAGAACGCGATCCGTCAATGAATTATGGGAATAGGTATAACTGCGACCCTGCTTGTTTTCGATGGTGTTGGCACTTTTGACAAGATAATTACAGGTGATGCATGCTGATTTAAAACCTGCTCGTGTGGAATAACAAGACCCCTGGGCTCCTACGTCAGCAGAAATGGATGTGAAAATATGAGAAGGTGAAATAAGCACGTTTAACGGCTACAGAGACGTCCGCTATCAGGCGATCTGTCAGGTCATCAGTGGTGTTGTGTGTAAACCTGAAGCACACTGACGTGTAGCCATCACAACAGAACGGCCCAACAACAAACAACACATTAATCACGACAATGGCCCGGCCATTCACACACCGCACGATTTAGTTTGTGTCTTTCGTTGTATGCCTATTTCATCTTTAACCGAATAGTTTTGAGTTTTGTGAAGACAGATAGCCTACATGGGACCCCGTTGAACAAGAACAGAAAATATGAGAAATCTCCAGAAATACATTCCTCATTCAACTGTTGGGCTAATTGTGTCTTATATGCCATTCGAAAGGTCTACCCAGATAACACACGAGATAACACACGTGCGTCGGATTTACAGAGATTCACTTAGGGCCTACATTTCTAGCTGCTATATAGCAGGCCTAGCAGCAGGGAGATCGTATTCTCATCGGGCCTACTTCGGTAGCCTATATAAAATGCTGTGATGTCGCTCTTACATTTATCAGGGCGAGTCTTTTCGGCCCACCTAGACTGTGTGATGTGATTTGGCTAATTAGCCTACAATAGGTTTTATAGCGTTTCATAATCTCGGCCAATAATTTATAGAAAATGGAAAGAAACAGTTTCGTTCTTGAAGTTAGGGCCTACATTTTAATTCAGCAGCCCATAGGCTATAGCCAGGCTACGCCTACAGTAGTGCACTATATAACTGACAGGTTATCCATGTTCATAAATTCCCCTTTAACCCTCATCCTGCCAACACATTTAACAGAGATTTAGAATTATTCTCAAAACATTATTAGTTAGCCTATGTATATCTAATTAATGTCATCTGAGAAAAAAGATTGATATTTTAGAGTTAGGCCTACTGTTAATTTGTATGTTGTGTAAAACGATTTTCTTTTTCTTTTTTTCAAATCAAAGTGGACTCTGAGACCAACACATTGCTCATTCCAAACACACGTCTGTGCCCATACCTCCGTATGCTGTCCATAGCCTAGGCCTACTTTAAATTAGGACCCATCTCAAACATGAGCTCAATAAATATTTCCATCTATTAAAACTGCATGGGTGCTTTGAGTCCCCAAGGACTAGCTCTTCTCATGAACTGTGAGTGCGCTGATGACGCAGCGCACTCACAGTTCCTGAGAAGGGCTACCCAAGGACCTGCATAGCCTACATTGGATGGAGGAGGGGGGGGGAGTTAAACAGCGCACTATTGAAACATAAAGCAATGATATGAAGTCATTAGGAACACATTGATTGACAAAGTAATTAAAATTTGGAATGGTAGAATAAAGCACCGTGAGATATGACAAAAAATAGGCTAAACCTTTGCGAGTAGGCTACGCCAGTCGGTAGGATGAGGGTTAAAAACATGGGTTAATTCACATTTCCAACAGATAGGCCTCCCTAGCCTGATCCACAATTAGTTTCTTCTCATCTCTGAGTTTAGTGGCTGATTAGCCTATTGATTGGATACACCTGTGATCCATAGCCTACACGTCTCCCCCTAACGCTCACCGCATATGGACGTAAGTTTTGTTTATAATACATGTTTAATGGTGGCCTAATAGCCTATTATAAATTAATTTAGTTGTCAAAGACACGATCCTGTCTTTAGATCAAGCAGAAGCTTGTGATAGCCTAGGTCAACAGATTCGTTGTGGTTCGGTCAAGACATGGTAAGCACCGACTAGGCTAATTACACTGAAAACACCCTCCATCTAGTCGTCTCAAATGAATAGTTTGTTTAAGGAAAACGCGCATATAGAGCTTTGTACGTCTCCGTCAGTTCGAGATAGCTTTGGAGAATGCATTCGCCCATGGTAACATCGGAGACCTCACCGCGGCTGTTCTGTCGGAGGGCGCCTCTAAATCGGTGGTTACGACGCTAAATAAAATAGCCCACAAGGTTGGTTGTGTTGTCCCTCAGTTTACAACAGTCTACAAATATAAGGCCTAAACACTTCAAATGAGGACTAGCCTATTATTATTACCGTATTGTTATTATTATTATTATTTATTGTTGTTGTTAGTTATATTATTATTATTATTATTATTATTATTAGGCCTATTATTGTTGTTGTTTGTTATTCATAACCCTCTCCTCACGTAGCCTCCTGATTCATGTCACAGGAAATTGACAGACATCAGTTCCAAAATATCAAACTCCTTTTGAGAGCCATAGAGAATGTGCAGCAGGTGGAGGAAGTTTTCGCTAACTTGGCCGAACACGGACTTATTGTGAAGATAAGTTGCCGCTCTCTATCAGAACATTTTTCAACTCACCGCTCAAGGCTGGCGTGGCCTGTGTGTGTGGGTGGGTGGGTGGTGGTGGTGGTGGTGGGGGGAGGAGGGCTGTAGGCATCGACTGGATTGTGGGAGTCTTTTCAAATAGGCAATGCCTGGTTATCTCATCCCATACAGGCTACTGTATGCTTGTGTGTGTGTGTGTGTGTGTGTGTGTGTGTGTGTGTGTGTGTGTGTGTGTGTGTGTGTGTGTGTGTGTTTATAGGCTATATGATAAGCATTTCATTGAAAGCCTGCATGGTTACCAACTTGAACTGAATTTTGACTTTTTTTTTCCAGGGCCCATTTAATTTGGAATGTACTACATATGAAAGATCAGTGTATGTCTCGCCACATGCATCAGTCTGTCGTAATGAACCATTTTCCTTCACATGGCAACCTGGTTCGAGAAAGCACTGGCGTGTGTGAGGAAGAGGGAGAACAGAGAGAACAGGGACCTGCTCACACTGCTGGAGGCTTTCTATGACTTCTACCTGGTAGGATGCAGGACTGCTGGGAGGGGGAGCATCAGCTAGCCTTCCACACTGATACTTTACTGTATGCTGTTCTCTGTTACATTCCACAGCTTGTATGTCGCACCAAGATTGAAGGTTTGTTTGCCTTACTTTCTTCATAATTTGATATGCTCTCTCTCTCTCTCTCTCTCTCTCTCTCTCTCTATTTGAGAATGGTATTGCAATGTTTTTCTTTTTTGTTGTTGGTGGGGGGTTAGGGAGAGGACAGTTGGCCAACTTGTTCCTGCTACAGGTGGGAGGTGTGGTGACCGACATGGGTATGAGGTTTGATCTACGAGTGGAGGTAAGGGGTGTAAGACTTTACATTCAAATCTTATGTTGACATACAGTAGAAGACATGTTTCATGTAACATTGTAGCGTTAGGTACTCCATGCCTGTGACAGAACTCCAATAACTGTCTATTCTTCAAGGAGAGGAGGGGGCACATTCATACCAATCCATGTTTCACCTCGGTCTCTGGGTTTAGGGCATTAGGACGTTTAACTCCATTCTGGGCAACATGACCAGAGAAGAGAAAAAGAAACTCAAGATGTCGTCAGATCACTCTCTGCTCCTGTGAGTTCAGATTCCTGTCTACCTCCAGCAGACCTGATCCAATACACCTTACCCTATAGACCTGACCCCATTAACCTGATCCTATAGACCTGACCCTCTATACCTGACCCCATTAACCTGA
Source organism: Borostomias antarcticus (assembly GCF_949987555.1). NCBI lineage: Eukaryota > Metazoa > Chordata > Actinopteri > Stomiiformes > Stomiidae > Borostomias > Borostomias antarcticus. The sequence continues at coordinate 25,525,905 of NC_140235.1, read as the reverse complement.
CCCTATAGACGTGACATTATCCCGACCCCATTAACCTGACCCTGTAGACCTGACATTAACCTCACCCTATAGAGCTGACCCTATAGACCTGGCCCCATTAACCTCACCCTATAGACCTGACCACATTAATCTGACCCTTTAGACCTGACCCCATAGAGCTGATCCCATAGAGCTGACCCTATAGAACTGACCATATAGACCTAACCCCATTAACCCAACCCTATACCGTAGGTCTGAGCCCATAGACCTAACCACTAATCCACACCTAATACAGAGCCTATGTGTACACAGTTGAGGAGTGACTGAGGCTTTGCTGCTCTCTAGTGGGCAATTGGTTCCGGTCTGTTCTCAGACTACAGATAACCAGTGTGTTGATATTTAGTGTATTGACTGTGTTTTCAGAGAAAAGTTTGCCAAGATGATTCTGCATGTGGGTGGTGAGTGAACACATCCTCACACCCCTCCTAAAGGAATCTTCCTGATGGTTTTGTAGCACAGAGTTTTTTTTTACATTTTAACATTGTATTTTCTGTGCTAGACTATGAGATGCAGGTGGGGTTATCGGAGGCTCTCTGTCGCATGACAGCCAGGAAGTTCAGGGAGGAGCTAGCCACTCGTTGGTTTTCCAACCCGGCATTCGGGTCGTCCTTCAGCACCATCAAGGATGGAGAGTTTGAAGTTGTGAGTTTGTTATTCCTGTTCAGAACAGCTAACATTGTCATACATTTATCTGGTGCAAATAATTGTTTCTTTTCTCTAAAAAAAACAGGATTGTAGAACATTTTTAAATGAAGTGAACAGTTATTTTGGAGATGAGCGAAGGTAGGCCTTATTATTTTCATTTTACTGTATTTCAAAACATAAATAAAATAATTCACCATAGTTCTGTTCAATATTTGTCCACCTCTCTCCCCCTTCATCCTCTATTAGGGTGTACACCTTCCCCTGCACCAGGGTATTCCTGGACTCTACTGAGGTAGGCTCACTCCTGACCTCCTATAGCCATAACAGGATCCTTACCCTAGCTGACCTGTCTCTGTGTCTGCCTGCCTGCATGCCTGCCTGCCTGTCTACCCGAGTCCCTCCCTCTTTCACTCCTGCCCCTCCTTCCCTCCTTTCTGGTTGCGTGCCTCCCAACAGCTGTTCCGACCTGAGGACGAGAACCTGAAAGAATTCTGGATTGACTTCAACCTCGGATCGGCCTGCGTCAGCTTCTTTGTGAATGAGCCTGAGGTGAGATCAACACACATGCGTGCGCACATACAAACAAACACAACCCCCACTCCATGCACACACACACAGTCTCTACAACATGCATACACAAACCCAACCCTTACACGCACAACCACCCCACACACACACACTTGAGTTGGAGCAGACTATACTGTTCTGTTTCGAGTTTTTCTTCTTCCGCAGAATTCACTGTGGGAGTCTGTCCACCTGACTAAGGAAATGGTCTACAGGTACAACGTCCAAGGTGAGACCGGAGAGATTCACCCTAACCTCTAACCATAACCCTATATGTTCAAAGTAAAGACTGGAGAGTGGTCTATATAAGTAGTCTTTATGAGTGGCATGAAACCCACTGTGTGCCTGTAACCGTGTTTACTGAACGTTTATCCAGACAGGGATGATGAGACTGTTCTTACGGTTTACCTGACACGCCCCATCAGCCATGACAAGACCAAGGGCAGGATGGTCCAGATCCTGTTTGACTCGTCCCAGCCCATCCTGGAGGCAGCCAAGATGGTGTTCCCAACTGCAGCCCAAATGGTAACGGATGCTCTACTGGTAGCTCTACTGGTAACTGGTAACTACTGGTAACTGATTCTGTACTGGCAACTGGTGCTCTACAGGTAGCTCTACTGCTCTACTGGTACAGTAGCCCAGCTGCTAACTTGACTGGTAACTAATTATCTACTGGTACATACTGGTAATTGATTCTCAACTGGTACCTCGACTGGTAGCTATACTACTCTATTGGTAACTACTAGTAACTACTGGTAGCTAGCTCTATAGGAAAGCTTTGTATTCTTCTCTCTTCAGCAATGTCTTCCAGCAGAGCAACAGCCCCCCCAGTCCCTAGCAGACCCGACAGAGAACCTACCTGCAGGTACACCCTCTTGACCCTGACCCTCCCTAGCAGACCTGGTAGAGAACCTACCTGCAGGTACACCCTCTTGACACTCCCTAACAAACCTGGTAGAGAACCTACCTGCAGGTACACCCTCTTGACCCTGACCCTCCCTAGCAAACCTGGTAGAGAACCTACCTGCAGGTACACCCTCTTGACACTCCCTAACAAACCTGGTAGAGAACCTACCTGCAGGTACACCCTCTTGACCCTGACCCTCCCTAACAAACCTGGTAGAGAACCTACCTGCAGGTACACCCTCTTGACCCTGACCCTCCCTAACAAACCTGGTAGAGAACCTACCTGCAGGTACACCCTCTTGACCCTGACCCTCCCTAGCAGACCTGGTAGAGAACCTACCTGCAGGTACACCCTCTTGATCCTGACCCTCCCTAACAAACCTGGTAGAGAACCTACCTGTAGGTAAATCCTCCTCCCACATGATCTTGACCCATGACCCTGAGGTACCCTGACCTCTGTAATAGAATGACCACTGACCATTTTTAAATGTATAAGAATGTGTGACTAAGTGGAGTATGATTTCTGCTGCAGACTTTTTGAAAGAGGATGCTAAAGAGGATACAAATCCAATGTGAGTTGCCCTTTCACCCAAACCTCAACAACAATGATATAATCGGTATCTTTTTCTGTAAGTGTTAACTTTAGGTCATGTTTATGGTTTGTAGGGAAGGAGACGATGTCTCATTGGAGGACATGTATCACTTTCAGGTGGACTCTGACACTGAGGTACTGAGTCTGCAGTACCACCCCCCTTACCCCCCAGCTCTCCACCATGGCATATGGCTTGGTGCCTCTCTAATAGAAGTGTCACACACCTGCTGCCCGCAGTACAGTCAGGTTGCCACTAGGGGGAGGCCTGGAACATAATCATAATAATATTATTTTATTTGAGACTGTCATGGTACCCAAGGACCCTGACCAAGTAAACACAAACCCTGACCCTAACCCAAGGACATTGACAGAGTAACCACAAATCCTAAAGTCCAATTTATGCGGGGGGGGGGGGGCGATGTTAGGCGTTATGTGGAAGGGGCAACGCCGTCACACTACACATTTTCATGTATAATATGTAGTCTATCAGTTGAGACTTATAATTGCCCTGAACTCGTGTTTGTGTGCATGTGTCTGCCTGCCTGAATCCAGGTGAACAGAGTCAGAAGTCGTCAGTTGAGTCCGTCGATCTCTTCTGATGGGTAAGGTCAAAGTCCTTCACACCAACACCTGACTTTGACAAGGAGGGAGGAGGGGCAGGAACTCTGCTACACGTCATCAAATGCTCACAATGGACTCGTTTGGCAGCCAGGAGGTGCACTGGCAGCAAGCATTGAGCAATTCCCCTGCTCGCCCGCGCAGCTCCAGGCGAGTTGCCCGAGCAGGGGTATTGTGATATGGGGAGCGCGCCCACACAGCGTCATCCGAGTAGCTCCACTCCTGGATCCAATTTTGTAAATCAGCCTGACCCCTGTGTCCACGTCTGACCCAGTAGCTGCCTAGTGCCATGATTGGTTGATGTGTAGCGGAGTCCCCTCCCCCCTCTCCCTCCGGACGATCCAATCTAGCATCAACCATTTGACAATGTCCCTGCTTACAGTCCTCATGTCTTCCTGTATCTCCCAGCTCCTCCCACTCTAACCCAGCCAATAAGAGAACAGCTCAGCAGGTTTGTGTAGCTGAAAGTAGGCAGAGGCTGCCAATTCAAATCAACAATACAGCATTGAACTGGGGACCATGGATGCATTCTGTCATGTTATATAATATCCCCCACGTCCCTCAGAAGTGACTGTCGTAATCTACTAACTATCAAATCCTCACAGCGGAGAGACAAGAGCCGTAAGGCTGACTACAGCAGGAAGAGGCCCAGGACTAAGAGCAAACTGAAGGGTGAGATTTACCTCCAACCCTCAAACCCTAACCCCCCTAGACCCAACTAAAGAGTGAGAGGATCGTCCGTGGGTTTGGTGTGAATACTTTTTGTCAGCCGATGTTGGAGGTAAAGGGGGGCCATCAGACCGAACCTATAGCAGTGTTGGTCCAGTAGATAAAGGGCAGTTTATACTTCGTCTTACGACACTATTGAAAGTGTCGATAACAGAAATGACGTCACTGTCTACACTTTTTTGTGTCAGAAATGGGTGTCTTGCATTGTGATTGGATAGCTAGATAGAAGGCACTTTCGTTGCCATGGATCAATCAGCCACACATCATGGAGGTGATCAGACACGTCGCTGAAGTATAAATGCTAAATGTCGGTCAACATGTCAATCTGTCGACAGACATTTGTCGTACGACACTTGTCGACTGAGTATAAATTAAGCTTAACCCTCCCCCGCCCCCTCCCACAACAGTTCTGCCCCTGTCCTCGCCAAGCAGTGTAGAGGAGCCCACAGCCGGCAAGGTAACGCACACTGCGGTATTACTATGGTCATATATTCTTCTGTATCTCTACTAAAACTCAACTGTAGTGTTTAACAGACTCTACTGTAAGTGTGGTGACTGCAGCCCTTTGTTGTGCCCCAGGACTGCCCCCCCAGGAGAAGCAGCGCAGAGCAGCTGTTTAACAAACTCCTAGAGGAAACCGCGGAGCGTCCTCCTTCAGTCAAGCAAGTCACCATAGACTCAGGCAAGACGGCAGCCATAGCTTTTCGGGATGCCAGCCGTCTATATTGTAGCGTACACGAGTAGGACGGGATTGCCACCTTGCACAGGCCCATTTCGGACAACAGTATCGTTCTAGTTACACGTGACACCTACAGTTTCTATCTATCTAATCATATAGGTCTTCAAGGTGGCAGCTGCTAACAGCTCAACATTCCCATTGTTTAGTTGTCTCATGATGCTTTCTGACTGTCTAAATTTTGTGTCAAACCGGACAACTTTCCAAAACACAACACACAAAACACACAAGCTGTGTTCGGAATCGCTCCCTCGTTCCCTCACTCCCTATTCCCTATATAGGGTTCACCATGTAGTGAACTACCTTGGGAACGGAGAAAATGTAGGGTACATGCACTGTTCCTTGCAAATCAAGGAGAATTGTGGGTAATAAATAGTGGGGAACGAAAATTCCGTGGAGAATTCGGACACTACAAACAAAATGGCTGACGCCCTATATAGTGCACTATATAGTGAATAGGGAACGATTCCGAACACAGCTTAAGTCAGCTAGAGCCGCCCGCATTCGGCATGGGGACGCGTAGTTCTGTCAGACTTGCCCAAAACAGTTGACCGTGAGATTTGCGAGCGGCCCGAAATGAAGAAACCAAGGGTCTAGATGGAGGTCTAGATTAACCACCAGGCTGAAGGTCTAGATTAATTACCAGGCTGGAGGTCTAGATTAACCACCAGGCTGGAGGTCTAGATTAATTACCAGACTGGAGGTCTATAGTAGATTAACCACCAGGCTGGAGGTCTACAGTACATTAACCACCATGCTAGACTAGATTAATCACCAGGCTTGAGGTCTAGATGGAGGTTAAATCTTAACTCAAATTTGGCTAAATCTTAACTCAAATTCATTTCCCCACAGGATTCTTAGATGAGGCAGACGTTCAGGATAATGGAGAGGAAGAAGTTCCATCAGTACCTATGGTACTTAAAGAGACGCACATAATACACATACTGTACATTACACACTAACTTCAGTACTATGCTGAGATACCTTGTTGGTTTGTTTCAGGCCATGTTTGTTCCCAGCCAAGAAACTTCAACTCCAATCAAGAGGCGTCTAGAAAAATCAGGTTTTATAATGAATTCCCATGTATGAAGAATACTAGGTGAAATAGCATGCAGGCTGACTGGTGTAAGAGGGCAAGGTGAGCGAGCTGTTATTTTTGGCTGGACCACAACAGCACCAGCCCTAAACATGAATGTCTGTGACTGACTGACTGACTGACTGACTGACTGACTGACTGACTGACTGACTGACTGACTGACTGACTGACTGACTGACTGATGGTGATGAAGTTACAACATTGGTTGGCCGGATGATGTTATATAGATTTATGCAAATGAGCCAGAGTTTCACACACTCATACCCGGTCCAGACATATACTAGTCTTGTTATTGGTATGTTTAGAGTCTGGAGAGAGGCCTGCAGTGGCAGCCAAGATGGAGCGGAAGGAGCCGGAAAGAAAGGGCCCAGGGCTGTTCCCCTCCAGCCCTCTAGAGGAGGCTACTACAGGTGAGGCAAAACTACTGCAGTTCCACAGAGCAAATTAAACTCTGAATAAGAGTTTTGAGGTACTATAACTAGAAAGGGGGACACCTCGCCCCCTCCAGGGATTGTTACTGTGAAACTAAGGATTATAGTTGTGCAAAAATATAGTATTATTTCCAGATAATGAGATGAGCGGAGTCCTGGCTGACGATGTGGACCCGGATATGGGATCTGGAGTCATCACTGCTTTTCAGACCTTCAAAACCCAGCTGAGAGAGCACTTCACTGTGATTATATATATATATATATCTACACATACACGCACACATCTGTTTTCCTTGCATGGGTTTGCAAGGTTTTCTTGATGTTTGTACACGGTTATGGGTACATAAACACCTCCACCACTCTTCAGACATTCTCTAAGACACACATACTACACAGACACACGGATGCATGTACATCCACACTGTGCAGACTGAACTGCAGCTCTTGTCATGGACCACTGATATAGATGCGTTTTGTGCACGGCCGTGTCTGTCTGTGCATGTGTGCGTGCCGTGTGTGTGCATCTGTGTTTCCCTGGCGTGTCAGCAGTCTAGGTACCAACAGATAGAAGCCAGGTCCCTGCAGGCTTTGACAGACTGCCAGCAGAATGTCTCCTCCGTCCTCAGCGCTGTCCACCATCACAGGCAAGCAACGCCCACCTCTGTGAAGTCACACCAACCCTAACTCCACCCTTCTGTGTGTATTCCCAACAACCCTAACTCCACCCCTCTTGTGTTCAGGCTGGCCCACCTGGAACGGTTCCAGGCAACGGTTGTACAGACATTGGGTCAATTAGAGGATGACTGTCTGTCTCTCAAGACCATGGAGAAGGATACTGTGGTCGGTACTTTTCTGTCCCCTACTAGATTCCGCTCTGCTATTTTTAATTGTCTACTGTACTGTACTGTCTCTACTTATTCTAGAGTGCACTACCATAGTGGACTGCTAGAGAACAGCAAATGTTCCAGTTAACTGCAGATGCCTTGTGGGATATCTGCTACTTCCACTACTGGTGCGAACACTGGGTGCAGTCAAGTGGTGGTCAGTGTGGTTGAGCAGTGGTCAGTGTGTGGTTGAGCAGTGGTCAGTGTGTGGCTGATCTGTGGTCTGTGTGTGGTTGAGCGGTGGTCAGTGTGTGGTTGAGCGGTGGTCAGTGTGGCTGATCTGTGGTCTGTGTGGTTTTGTCTTATCTTTATCTTTCCAGAGCTTCTGGCAGACTCAATCTCAGGCCGTGAGCTCATTCTGTGACCAGCAGCGAAAGAGGTGGGTGGACCCTGACAACCTACAGTACAACCTTTCACCATGAACCTTAACCTTTAACCCCCATCCCCAACAACCCCTGACCCAGACACTAACCCTTAACCCCCATCCCCCGACGACCCTTGACCTGGACCTTGTCCCAGACCCAGGCCTATAACCCAACCCTCCCAGAGGTGGCCATTTTTCTGGGTTCCCAAGTTGCTGATGTGTCTCTTCCTCCAGGTTGATTTCAATGGGAGAGAGGGAGAGAAGCAGCAGCTCCTCACTACAGGAGGAGCCAGCAGATCCATCAGTACGTGTTACATGATACTACATACTTAACTCACCTACCCATACATACCGCATACTAAACTCACCTCCCTTTGCATATACTCACCTGTCTAGCTACCCACACACACACACACACACACACACTCTTGTTTGCCTCTCACATGCCCATCTCCTCCTCCCTTCAGGTACGTCCACAGTAGAGAGGAAACGGAGAAGGAGTCGAGGAAGAGGCAGAGGAGGAGTGAATGAGGAGGATGTGGATGCAGCTAATGCTTCCTGAAGAACATTTATTATCTTCACAGCTTTTTTGTTTATGAATTGAAATATTGTTAAACGTCCTTTACAAAAGTAAGAAACATTTTTGTTCAAGTTATAAATCACTTTTTCCATTAAAGATTATCTGTAAAGCACTTTCAATGTGTTTCAAAACAGTTATTTATTTATTACATCAGACAACTTTTTCAATTTAATTACTGTAGATTGTCTAACAGAAACACCAACAGCAATTGTAACATTGGATGCTGAAAAAACATTTGATAAGGTAAATTGGACTTATTTTGGTCAATGCTTTGTTAAATGGATTAGAATTCTCCTACAACTTATTTAATTACAAATGTGCTCATATCATCATAACTAGGGGTGTGAAAGGTGTGTTCACTATGTCTGTTATTATCTGTACTTTCTATTGAACCTCTAGTTCATTCAGGGCAAGGGCTTATTTTCCCTCAATTCCTCTTTTGGGAAGTATAGAAAATTATCTAAAGAGGTTGACTACTGTTGTGGTATTTACCACTGCATACATCTAAATTTTGTAATGTACCTAAGAGTGAGATTAATCAATAAAGTTTGAACACAATGAACTGTCCGTCTTTAGCTGAAGACATTTAATACTGTAAGATATTTGCAAACTCCGGCGACTCTGTGCACTCAAGCAAAGATACCACAAGGAGTCCCAAACATTCAGAGCAAACATTCTTATATATATTTATGTTTACATGTGGTGCTGATTAGTTGCACTCTATAAGCTAGAAGGGAAGGATTAAATATGGTCCTCTAAACTAGGTAAAATAAGCAGAGTCAAGCAAATAAATGAGTGTTATTCATACCATCTATCTATCCAGCTGGTGCCTATAAGCTCAAAACACCGGCAAGATGGCTTGGGAACAGGACCCCTTACATAAATAAATGCTTGACCTTAAACAATTATCCTTGTCTGAAAATCATAGAGTAAATTCGTTTAATTAGTTACATTAATAATTACTATTATTGGTGATCAGCTCTAAGGTCTAAAGCAACACTTAAAATGTGAATATTACTCATGGCAATGGCCTGTTTGCAATAGCCTCAGCCTATCCAACTATAGAGATTGGTTTCCCTCATTAAACTCCATTATTATTCAATTCTATTGGAAGAACAAGACAACGATTAGCCTAATTTAACTACTATTTAAAAGCCAAAAGAACATTGTGGATTAATCCTTCTGAACATTCTGTCTAGACATTGAAGACTCAGACCCCTCTCAGTCAGAGATATGGGTGCGATGACATGGGCGACTGCTGCTGACCCATGTTATTGCACAACTATAATCCTTAGTTTCACAGGTGTCCCTAGATATGGCATTGACTGGATATGGCGTTGAAAGATGGCCGTGCATTCCTTCGAATGAAAGTTGCTCACACAGCGCTGGAAACATTTTGAACTTCCTGTAGGCCACAGCACATCCACAGTAGTGATTTCTTGGCTCCATGGCCTACGGCACCTGTGCAGTAGTGTTTTTCGAGGCCCTGCCTATCACTCTTGCCCATAGACCAGCGCAGAGCTGCCATAGACATACATGGGATAGAAACAGCTGGCTTTTAGTGGCTTCTAAAAAATAATGGACCCAATCATTTAAAACTTGTCAGTTTTTAGTAGATAGTAGTTACTCTTTTGTGTACCTTATTGTAAAGTCGGACATCATACAAAGTTACTAGGTAGTCCTTCATTACCTCATCATTACTTAATCATTAGTTAATCATCAGGATTCATGAAATAAATGCTCTTATTGAGGCTGGGGATAAATGAGTAAGTATTGTAAAGCAACAGGTTAATATTGTTTTATCTACCTGGATGAGTTACAGCATACACAATAGCCTACTTACGTGATATGACATTCTCATAAATAAGGTGAACAGCAGGACAAATTGCCCTTGAACTGATGCCATTTTCTACACCTATATTTATAATATTGTTATCACAGAGGTACGGATTGGGATTGAACCTACGATCTGTGGTTTCAGTCTCAGTCATTGCACCAGTCTTACTTTGACATCCATTACAAGGACTTTTATTTCACAATCTGGATCACTGTCAGTATCATCATTCTGTCACTACTTATGAATGAATGAATGAAGTGATTCACTAACCATTTATAGGCAATTATGGGGGTGCTGGGGGCAGGATATGAGGTGTGCAAATTTCCAGGTGGGCTGTGATTTATAAAAGGGCATTTGCATGCAGGTGTGTGTGCGCAAGGTTTTATAAATCTGAATTTTTGTTGCCGTATGCCATTTCCAGGTTTTGTGCGCAAATACACTTTTAGCATATATCCTATGCAATATTTTATAAATGGGACCCCAGGGCTGTTCCTGGGGGCTTGGTCTAAACCCTGTGTCTCTGTGACCTTCCCATGTGGAGATACAGCCGTTTCAATCTCGTGCCCACAGCCCCCTCTGGCGGATGGCAGTGAAGCACACATACGCTAGTTTATGAGGTCAGAAACTAGGACAGGCCACTGCAGTTTTGCAGCTCTTATTTTTCGATATTGAAAGGCTAGTCATACGTTATCCCTTACATACCACACTGAATCCTGTATCCTGAATCCTGCCTTAGCTGCAAACGAGTTTAGAGCTGCTGGAGTTGTATACTGCACATAAAATGAATGACACATAAAACATTTCATATATTCACATTCATTAAGAAATCCTCACATTTCCATTCATTATTACAAAGGAACATGCATTGTGGGTTCCCCACAGCATGTTTACTGTGCACTTGTTTTTGATGTCCTTTTATTTTGTGAATTTGTTGATACTGTCAGTACAGCAAGGGTGCCCATACTTTTTTGGCTTGTGAGCTACTTTTAAAATGGTCAGCTCGGCTACTGTTCCAAAATCAAAGAATAGACCTACATTTATTAATCAAGCTACCAATTACTTCACACTGGAAGTGGAACATTAACTTTGTTGTATATGTGCCTTGCACAATCTTCACAGCTACAGCTAGTTGTCTGAACAGAGTGTCTTTAGCCAACTTAAATGACTCAATCACACAGCACAATACATTCTGATGACTTGCACTGAATGGAGTCAGCCAGGGTTGCATAATCCTGACTTTTGAAGTTTCTGATTGATTTTGCTGGGCTACTATCAGCCCTCTAGTTTACCGTGGTACAAAATAGATTGTATAAAATGAGCTGTAGCAGCAGCATACTGTACAAGGCTAAACAATGATGAAATCAGCCCACACATTATTAAATCATTAAAATACTCAGCTAAACTGCGTACAAAACTGTCACACTTGCTATCTACAAGGTAGCACACAGCTGGCCATTCACTACCATTCATTTTTGGACCAGGATTATGCAAAAACTACCAGACCGATTTTCATGAAACTCGGTGAAAGAGTGTAGCATGAGTCAACTAATAACCCATTCAATTTTGCTGTACACAGAGCCATGAAATGCATTCAGGGTGGAGGTCTGTGTTCTCTGAGCACAATTTCTAGCTATGTTTTTTTTTTAAATGGCTCTAGATCTACCAGCTTTGCCTCTGCGATCTACAGGTCGATAGCGAGCAACGTTTTGGGCACCCCTGCTGTACAGTCTCTAAAAGTTGTCAGAAAGATCTGTAAAATATTAGTTTCTCAAAGAACTTGTCCAAGGTTTTAAGGGCATAGGTAGACAAAAAGTCAAGTTGATGCTTTAATGGTTTCTAAGACAACCTAGCTAAACCATACAGAGAAACTGACATAACAGGAACAAAGCCTTTGTGGGAATGGCAGATGGTTCCCTTGTTATGCTGATGAGACTGCATGATTAACTATAGGCTATTTCCTGCTCAGTCATAATTATCTGGTTAGGATTCAACCCTGGAACACAGTAGGCTATTATACACTACCTAGTGGCCCAACTCAGGCTGGGGAAATATCTGATTTAACATGCTAGTACATTTCCACCCGAGAAGATACCCTGTCTAATCTAGACAGAACATTTCCATACCTGATATACACCTCTGATCTGGTCTAGACAGAACATGTCTTTCAGAGTTTGTTTCATTGAAAGTGTGTGTGTGTGTGTGCGTGTGTGTGTGTGTGTGTGTGTGTGTGTGTGTGTGTGTGTGTGTGTGTGTGTGTGTGTGTGTGTGTGCGCGTGCGTGTGTAGAGTGGTCTCAGTAGGTTTCTGTTTCTTGGGGCCAAAAACTGTCAGAGTTAAGGAGTAAAAAGCTGACGCCATCCAATTTTTAATGTTAGATATTAATATCTCTGTGAAGTATCACAGAGAAATATATTGTTTGTGGTGATATTGTTGTTTGTGACACCATAGCTGCAAATAATGTCTCCAAACAGTAGCATGCAGAGAGAAGATAGAGTGTCTGTCTGCCTATCTATAGGTCTGTTTCTCTGGTCTGTGATGTCTGTTTGTCCATCTCTCTGTATGTCTGCCTGCCTGCCTGTCTGAATCAGAGACTCCTAACCAGAGGCCTGGTTACTAATTAACTCTTTATGACTTGTTATCAGCACTGCTGTTCTAAATAACTAGACAGACTGACATAATTGTTCACCTTCTTTTTCCCTCTCCCTCTTTCACTCTGTCCTAATGGCTGTCGCTTATCTGACCTACAATATACCTTCAGACCTGCTCCAAACACACACACACACACACACACATACACACACCGATACCTTTGGTAAAACTCAAGAGTCATAGAATCTTATCAGTATATCCTCTGAGTAAAGTTCACCTTTGTAGACAACTCATATCAGCAGTGGGATCTAATGGTTCTGGGGAAATGAGAAGCTGCATAATCTTGACCTGGGCTCAGTACACCTGTCTGTCCAGCCTATCAGGGCTCAGTACAGCTGTCTTCCCAGCCTAGCAAGGGTCTGCTCACCTGTCTGTCCAGCCAATAAGGGCTCAGCCCACCTGTTTGCGCAGCCTATCATGGCCGCACGAACAAATCCACCTCATTAACGCCAGAATAAAATGATTAAAACAATTCAATAAAGTTGTTTTATCATTTTATAAGGGGAGCAAAAGATGACTAGTGGAAAAGAGAAAAAATAATCCTCCCCAAATAGCCTTCCACAAAAACACAGGCTGACCAATGAGATGAGCGACAGAAGCACTGTAAGCCCTGCATTTTCCGTACTGCAAACAGGTCTGAGTGACCAGACAACCGCTAAATCCTTTATTTAACTCTAATGGTGCGTTCGTTTGTGGTGGGAGGTGGCAAATCGCAAGTGGCAAAATACCTACCTCCGACCTGTGTGCATTCGAGCTATAGCGAATGGTATGATGATGATATGATATGATATTGACGTCAGCCGGCAACTGGGAGCTGAGAAACATCCAAATTTGCGAAAGTGCGAGTTCATGCGGCGTTTTATTTAATCATTCCTAGCAAGTCGCAATTTGCCACCTCCCAGTTATAAACGAATGCACCATAACCTCTCTCACCCTCTAGTCACCCTGTAGCCTATCTCTATAGTCTATAAATAGCCCACAATCGATTTGAATAACTATAATCTGATTTTCCTCCTCCTCCTATATGGCTATGTGGGCTACATCAAGTGCAGCATGACATGACTAATGTTTCTTGCTCTTATCAACGAGGCTGAAGTTAGAACCCGTTTCTCAGAACCCGTTTGGAATTATCCGGTCCACCTTAAAAAAAAAAGGTTCAAATCGGGATTGAATCAGGATTAAAAGAAAACTACCCAAAATGCCACTGGTTCTATGCTACACAGTGCCAGTAGACCCCCTCTTGGTCTGACTCGTGGAGTTTCAAGAGATTCTGATGTGCCATTTAAAAATAAAAGCCTTCTAAAGTCTCAAACTGCTTAAATCAGGATTAAATCAGGATTAAAAGAACACTACCCAAAATGCCACGGGTTCTATGCTACACAGTCAGACCGGGAGGGGGTCTCCTACCACTCTGTAGCATAGAACCCGTGGCACCTGTGGCACCTTGTGACACTCCACGAGTCCGACTGTGAGGAGGTCTCCTACCACTGTGTAGCATAGAACCCCGTGGCATTTTTGGGTAGTTTTCTTTTCATCTTGATTCAATCCCGATTTGAACCTTTTTTTTTTTAAGGTGGACGGGATAATTCCAAACGGGTTCTGATAAACGGGTTCTAAATTCAGCCACGTCTCTTATCAGGACGTAATGCAGGAATCAACTGTAGACCTGCGGTGCAAAAGTCCAATGTTACACCAGACATATACTATTTAATTAAACCCGCATCCGGCTCGTATTCATTTGAGGGCGGCGCTTTTTGTTGCTTTACGGTGATGTATGACTATTCGCCGCTACTACGGCGCTGACACACTGGACCGAGGGTGTACCGGGGCCCACGAGGACAGAGCTGGCAAGGTGATAGAATCCCCTCCTCGCGTGTCCCAGTCGGCCTTGAATGAAGAGCACGCGATGAGTACTGGACAGAGATCATCTCTCGAGGAATTTCTGAAAATTGCTGCTCTATTTTAATAAACGGAACAGTTCCCATCATGGGAATGTGCTACAGCCTCCGTCCTGTTAACGCCCCCGAGTCCAGTCAGACACTAGATCTAACGGGACCACTGCGCTCGAAACACCTTACCCACAAGGACAAGGAGGTATGCGATGGCATGACACTCCGCGGCTGCTGGTGTCGCCGTAGGGGGGCCTATGGGAACTCAATCGGAGATACCCGGCGCAGCGACGTGGACAGCATACCGATACAGAACGGAGACAGCGGGGGTGCTGAGCGTAGTCCGCGGGAACAGCTGCAGCAGAAAAAGCGAAGCCCACAGAAACGGAAAAACACAGATGAAAAGTTGTCAGAGGAAAAGGAGATCGATAGACGCGCGAAGAAAGTCAGTAAAAGTATTGACCGCTTTCTGAAGCAGCAGAAACGGGACTATTACCAGACGCACAGGCTGCTTCTGCTCGGTAAGTGGCCATGTGACGGACCCTTTTGCACCTGGCATGCGTCTTTTAGCCTATCCAAATTGTATCGAGATATGATTTAACCTGATTACATTTACACCTGCATAGGCGTAGCCTTATGTGTCTTCAGTGAGATCCTATTCAGATCCGATTGCTCTGTCTAGCTCAAACAACCGAACGCCACATTGGTTTAACATTGCTGTATGTGGATTGAAAACGCATTTGCATTTACACTTGTGTTCAGTGTGGTCACAATACATCCCTGACCACCTCCAGCTGTGTTTTGGCCGATCAGATCACATCCGTCTTCAAAACGTTTTGGGTGCATTTACACCGTACTTTCATGTGGTTCAGCACTATCCGATTGCAATCTGATCACCCAAACCCATTTTAATGCCAGGTGTATCTCCAGGCTAAATAAAGATATTAAGGGTACCTTGGCTGCACAAAAGTGGTAACACGTAAACCCAGCAAAATCCACAGGGATTTCAGTGATTAACAATGCTCTTTAGGCCTAGCTCTTAAACAGACAGCATTACATTTTTGCATTCCTCTGACTTCTCAGATGCAGTTAAAAGAACCAGGCAGAGTCTGTTAGACTATGCTACCTCGCTTATTCACTGGTAGAGTCCAGTTTTATTGGAGTAAATGCCAATGTTATTTTATTTATATAGCACCATTCATACAAATCAATGTAATACATGGTGCTTTCCATAAAAAGTGACGGATAAAAACATAAATCATATTTTAAGAAAAACATTGAGAACAGATTTAAAATAATCAAAAATAGAAAAAATTAAAAGATTGTGTTTAAGTT
The DNA here is from genome assembly GCF_949987555.1 of Borostomias antarcticus. Lineage (NCBI taxonomy): Eukaryota > Metazoa > Chordata > Actinopteri > Stomiiformes > Stomiidae > Borostomias > Borostomias antarcticus. The sequence continues at coordinate 25,510,012 of NC_140235.1, read as the reverse complement.
TACGTTTATTTATTTAAACAGGGACACTGCACATTAAAATTAAGACTATAAATGAGCCAGATTTAGCCCCAATGACTAATTTCCGCCTGCTGTCCCTCACCAGATGTTTAAAAGGCAACCAGAAAAAAAAACAAAAAAACATAGGAGATACAATAGATTCATACATTACATTGCATTAGCCAATATAGAGATTAAAAACAGAATGACTCTAAAGACAATACCAGACAGCAATACACAACAAGCAGGACCAACAGGTAACACTGGACACTTACAACATTAGTGTACACATGTCTGGTTGTTAAGAAGCCATAATTTCAGCGGTAACTACTGAGTTCTCTTATGTGTCCTGGCACTAAGTTCCATTCCTGTGATGCCCTAACAGAGAATGCTGAGTGACTAAAGGCGCTTTTTCTCATGGGCACTACACAGATACCTTGAGTTGATCCTCTGGTTGCCCTGAGCATATTTGACCTCTGTGTAATAAGGGTTTGAAGTGGAGTGTAAAATAGAATAAAAACTATTAAAATAGAGAATACATTAAGAACATTAAGACAAGTAGCCTAACGCTACGTGGTAAAAACAATGTTAAAAAGGTATGTTTTAAGATCTCACTTAAAAGTTACCGCGGTCTCAGACATTCTCAGGTCCTCTGGCAGGGTGTTCCAAAGGCTGGGGGCATATGAACAGAAGGCTGCCTCCCCATGCCTGTTAGGCCTGGCTCTAGGAACCATTAAAAGCTCAGTGCCAGAGGACCTGAGGGACCTACTAGGTGTATATTTTAAAAGCATATCTGATATGTATTTAAGTGCTTGATTATGTAAAGATGTATAGACTAATAAAATCATCAATATATTCTGAAACTGACCAGTGAAATGATTTTAAAACTGGTGTGATGTGAGCCCTCTTTCTGGTCTTTGTAAGAACACGTGCTGCAGCATTTTGAATCAGTTGGAGTTGACTAATCGCCTTAGCTATGGGTTCTAGCTCAATTGCTGTAGGTCTAAAGTCAGGCCCCAGTTCTTTTGCAGTAAATTTAGGATCCAGTTCTACTAATGTAATGTATTCATCACCTTGGGTGATTTTGTTTTGAGGCGTAAGCCAAGGGGAATCAATCATGAAACTGCTAAGAATAACTACATTGTACACTGGTCAAAATTCAGAGTTACTAGGTTCCACCTCAGTCTTTGGTTGTGTTTGAGATACTGTAGAACTGTGGTCACCTGCTATAAAGGTGTACAGGTGAGATTTGAGAGGCCGACTGCTGCACCTGATGCAAGTTTCAAGTCAGATGAAATTGGTATTCTAGTTTCACATGTGACAAGAATATGAAGAATCTGCAAACTACTTCCTATTTCTGACTGTCAGTCATTGAGTTTGGTGAATGAGCCATATAGTGACTATACTGGGAGACCTGTAAACCTGTATCCTGGCTTCAGCTGGATCAAATCCACCCTCTCTGACCCTTGCCCCTGCTTTTTGGGTCATAGCCCCTCCTTCTCTGATCATAACATCTCCCCCTCAGACCTTAGACCCTCCTTCTCTGGACATAACCTCTTCTCTTCTGGTCATAACCCCTCCTCTATTGGTTATAACACCTTCCTCCCTGGTCATTACACCTCCCCCCCTGATCCTAGCCCATCCTTCTCTGGCCGTAAACCCTCCCTTATCCCTCTCTCACTCTAGCCCCTCCCATTCCTGCATTTACCCTGGCTCCTCCTCCTCTTGCCCTTACCATAACTCCTCTTCCCTTGGCTCCTCATCCAATTAATAACTGATACTAATCAAAAGAATATACAGATATGGTAGACAGAGGGAGACATAAACCTCACATACTCTCATAATAGCACCTCTCTGTCCAAGGGATGAGACATGGCCACGATGGCAGGATCAGAGAGGCTGCACATGCTCATCCCAGCCACTAGAGGGAGACCAAGACCCAACACTGGTAGAGGGCAAGTTCAAGTTGGTTTATTTGTACCAGGTAGCCTACCATGTACAATGAAATGCTTACTTGAGAGCCTCCCCTCACATCGACAGTAAAAACCAGTAATAAAATACGACAATATTAAAACAGTAGAATAGAATAGAATAGAATAGAACGTTTATTTGCCATGTGTAACAAGTACGGGCACAGGTACATTGGAATTCTTGTAATTGCTTTTCCTTACAGTATCTTATCAGTATTAATCAGTTCCTCATTCTGGTCATAGGTACTCAGCTAGACAAAGGTTCCCAAATTGGCATTTTACAATACTATCTGTCGTCTAGCAGTCTATCATAATGGGTCGTGGGGGAGGGAGGGGAGGGGGGTGACCAGGGTGTGTCTTCAGTGTCAGTCTAGGCTGTTGAGCTTGCGGTCCGCGTCAGGAAAGAAGCTGTTGTGGAACCTCTCCTTCTCGGTCCTGATGCTCAGCCATCTTCCGTCTCTCCGGCAATATGGTGCGAACAGTTGGTAGCTAGCTGGGGTGGTTGGTGTCAGCGTTGGTTTTAGAGATCCTCGATGGCTGGGAGCATAGCATAGCTTATATAGCAGCAATATAATACAAATTATACTGAATAAAGAATACAAAATACCAGATATGTGTGTGGAAATCGGAAAATAGTGCAAATGATTTCAGTAGCAGTTGGGGGTGGGGGTGTTGGGACTGAGGAGGGGGGAGGGGGAGGGCCCTATAGTTCAGGAGCCTCCGGGCATGAGGGTGAAAACTACAGCTACACTCAGCTACAGTCTTATTGTTTTTGGATTTGGGTACCCATAGAAGAATAGAATATAAAGTTTATTTGCCATTTATAACAAGTACGGGTACAGGTACATTGAAATTCTTGTTATCGCTTGTCCTTACAGTATCTTATCAGTGCTAATCAGTTCCTCATTCCAGTCCTACTGTAGGTACTCAACTAGACATTTAAAGGTTCCCAAACTGGCAATGGGAGGCTGGGGTGGGGGTGGGGGACAGGGGATTGGGATCAAGAAACTGGTCCATCAGAACAGACCAAGTACTGGGGGGGGGGGGTGTAACTGTCCAAGCAGAGTGGTGGTGAGGGGGAGGTAATGGGTCATGGTGGGGGTGGGGGGGGGGGGGGGGGATCTGACCAGGCAGTATCTTCAGTGTCAGTCTACTGCAGCTGTTGTGGAACCTCTCCATAAAGCCATAGAAGAGAAGAGTGCCGGCAATCGGCACTCATATCGGTATCGGACGATGTTAGTCATTATTTCATATATCGGTATCGGTCCGATGTGCAAAACAGGGCCGATGTGAACAGCCGATAATTATCGCTGTCTAGCTGATGTTGTGTGTTGTTTTTGAGAGGAAACGATGGATAAATCTATGATTTATCAACTTTTCCAAATGTTGTGGAAATGGAGACAGTGTTTCTATGTGTTCTTCAGTATGTATAACATTTGATTATCATAGAAACATGTTTTTATACAGATCATATCGACATCAGTGAACATCGGTTATCGGTCATAATAGCTAAGTTAGTTAATATCTGTTATCGGTATCGGCCAAAATGTTCATATCGGTGCATCCCTAATTCTTCTTCTTCTTCTTCCTAGGAAGTCTGACTTCCCATGCATGAAAAATTACCAAACTTTGCACATAGGTCCAGTCCTATGCCATAAGTCCTCAACTGGCATTGTGGGCCAATAATTCTGGTGGCGTTAAAGTTTAAAACTTCAAAAATCCTTACAAATCAGCCACACGTGCTATCACTTTGCAACCACCAAAATTTAGGCCCCAGTGAATAGAAACTTCCACATGCTTCGACCTGGCAGGAATTATGAAGTCCACCACTCAGTTTTTTCTCAAAAATTTTAAAACCTATCAAATCCTCCCACATTTTTTGGTCAAGTGACACTCCAATTGCTACACAACATCTTCAGACTTTCCTCCACAACCAATCTTCACAGATTTTTGAAATATCAAAAATTGAGCCCACAGCGCACTCAAATGTTTTATTTAAACAGTACTGTATGCTGCTAGTGCAAATACTCGCTCAATAAATCTCCAATGTTCATGAAAAATAAATAATAAACTTTATTTGTATAGCACCTTTCATACAAATAAATGCAGCTCAAAGTGCTTTACAACAGAGTGTGCATGCACAACGTGTTTCACATAAAAATAGTCATAAAATAAACAAGAAGAAGGAAAATAAGATGGAAGATGGCAATGGGAGGTTAGGGGGACAAAATGTTTATGACATTGTAGGTGTAGTTTGAAAATGTTCAGAATGTTATCTCAAAAACAGAATTTTTAATTTTGTATTTTGAAGTCTGTCCTCATTTTGTCCCCTCAAACTACTGCTGTTCATACAGGAAAAATACACTACCTACAATCATATAGTGAAACAGTAATGTCTCCACCAATCAGAGACATTGTTGTTGACAACCCCACCCAGACCTTAGGACTACAACTGGCTTAATTGACTCTGATTGAGAGTAGACCTGTGCCACTGAATGTTTGAATGGTTTCCTCCTGTCTTGTTAGTCTGTGTATATAGCCCACATGTAGCTCCCCAGTCCAGTGCTTTGTCTAAATTTGTAAGCATTGTCTTTTATTCTCCAGTTTTCTTGGTTTTATTGTTCTTTGGTTTAGTTTTTTACCCCTCTTGGTGCCTTTAACAAACATTTTGTGGAAACTGATGAAACCTCCATATAACATACACCTATGACATTTACATGCAACCCTTGATTGCTTAAGTCATAGTGTAAAACCATCTATGGCATCTCACTAGGCAGGTACTGTAGCTCAAGAAAGATCATGACTTGCCCTTGGTGTAATGTGAGTTCATGCCCAGGGGGATGCAGAATAGAAATGTAAATACATACTCATTGTGCTGTGTGACATGATTTTAAAGATATTTTAAAGTTTTAAATTATGGTCCAGGCAGTTCTGCTGACAGACTCATGTATTTGTCATTTGTCTCCTATTCCTCCCCTTCTACCACATGCACACTTCCCCATAGTTTCGTTTATCTTAGCTATTAGCCTTTATGCACAGTTTGTCCTTAGGGGAGTATCAGAGTATAGTTTTTTTGTTGTATTTTTTAAATGTGCTAGTTTGTCACCCTCTTTTGTAGTTGTAGAAAATGCTTAGTGCTGCTTCACGCTAGATCAGGCCAACCTGCTCCTTACAGGCTGTTACTGTTTCTTCATCTTGTTTGCATCTCTTCATCTGACCAGTCTTTTGTCTGCTTACATCAGGCCCATCTGTGTTCAATCCAATCAATTCAGTCGATCAGTGAATAGTGCTGCTTCACGCTAGGCCAACCTGTTCCTAATTTGTAGCTGTTACTGTTTCTTCATCTTGTTTGCATCTCTTCATCTGACCAGTCTTCTGACCAGTCTTTTGTCTGCTTACATCAGGCCCATCTGTGTTCAATCTAATCCAATCAATTCAGTCGATCAGTGAATACTTGCTCAGTCCAGAGTCCCACAACTCATTTCCATCACAGTATGTAGCCCTACTAAAATGTTATCCAGGATTCCTACGGTGTAAATAAGCTGTGTCATTTATCCTTTTTTTTGTTATAGCTACAGTATCTGAAGCCAGCCATAGTCTCCTCATATTCACTGCAAAATCAACAATGTTCATGAAAAAAATGACATTTCACTGACATGGTAGATGTAGTGACATTTTTCAGAATTATACAGTATCTCAAATACAATTTCACTATTTTGAATGTTCTCCTCATCCCATCCCCCTCAAACAATTGCTCTCATATGGAAAAAAAAAAAAAAAAAACACTACCCACAATCCTATAGTGCAACAGCGCAATCTTCACCAATCAGAGACATTGCTGTTGGCAACCCCACCCAACCCCCGCCTAGGACTACATCTGGCAAGATTGATTGGCCACTGATTGAGCACAGCCCAGTTACTCTGCAATTAGGAAGACGAGACGAAAAATGTTTCAAACCCCAGCCAGTTTGTCACGCATGAAACAGATAGATACCGTAGAAGATGATAGATACATGCATACATACATACATGAAGGCTGCCACATGCCTCATGTGTGATTTAAGTTTGTTTGAGAACATTTTGTAGAACTAGAAGTTTTATTAGAAGATCAAGCGAAGGCCAAACTGCCAGCTTTTCACTTGGCTCAACATAACCTTCCCTTGGTGTCTATGGTTGTGAGTTCAAGCCCCGGGTGATTCAGAATAAACATGCTTATGCCTACTCAGGCACTGTACTGTTTGGATTTCAGACACCTGATTTTAAAGATATTTTTAATTTAAGAAGTTTTAAATAATTAGCGTCCGGGCAGAGACCCTAATATTTATTTGTCATCTCCTTCTTCCTCTTCCTCCACAAAATGGCCAGTCCGACCCAGTGCTGCGCAGCAGCTAGACTTGTTTGTTAAAGCTCTGGTGTCACCTGTATAGCCAAACAGCAGTCTATAAAGACACAGCTTTCACAGAGGAGCTCAATAACTTATCCCTATCAATTTAGCATAGCAATATAGCAGTATTCAAATGTAAAAAAAAATAATAATAAAAAGATGAAAATCTTACATACTGCAGCTCTAATGGCCATAAAAAAAGCAATTTTTATATACAGTGTAAGCTCTGATCTCTGAAAAACATCATCACTTCAGGTCAGTCTGACCTGGTCAGACGATCAGAGGCCTCCTGAATGCAAGAGGCTCCCGTGGATCTACTGACTTGGAGAACCAGACCTGAATAGCCTACCACAGTTGCTAAATACCGCCGGAGGCCATGAGGCAGAGACAGGGCACGGCACGGCGAAGAGCCACCATGGCCACATTTGCATCCTGCGGAACGACACTAAGGACTGGAAACTAGAGGGACCACATTTACATCTTGTTTCCATGTTGTACACTGAGATGGTTCCCTTGTCCTAAGGCTGGTGGTGCAGACGGACAGAAAGACAGACAGGCAGATTGACGAACTGCTCAACTGCATAGAGGATATTAAAACTTGGATGGATTTAAACTTTATTAATGTCGATGAAAGCAAGACAGATCATTATGTTTGGACGACCTGACCCATTCAATGACTGATACTATTGGCCCTTTAGCTCCCCATAATGAATCCTTTGTTAAGAATATTGGTGTAATTTTGACAGCTCCTTTAAATTTGATAAAGAGATCAGTTATGTTGTCTAAAACAGTTTTTTTTCAGTTAAGACTAGCCAAGGTTAAGACCTATCTCTCACCCACTGACTTTGAGAGAGTTATTCATGTTTTTATTAGCTCTCGATTAGACTACTGTAATTCTTTGTAAGCCTATGTGAGTGTAGAACCGGTGTCTCTCCGTCATCTGCAGCTTGTACAGAATGCAACTGCTCATCTTTTAACTGGTAAAAGAAAGCGTAATCACATAACATCTGTATTAGCCTCCCTCCACTGGCTTCCTGTCCGCTTCAGAATTTATTTAAAGATTTTGTTGCTTGTTTTTAAGACTTTAAATGGGCTGGCACCACCCTAGCGGAAGACTTGCACCATCATACTCCAGTTAGAGGACTAAGGTCGACCAATCAGTTGCAACTGGATGTTCTGAGATCCAGGCTCAAAAATAGAGGCAACTGAGCATTTGTGGTGGTTGCCCCTAATGTCCGGAATAGTCTACCGATCCACACAAGAACTGCCCAGACCCTAGGAAATTTGAAGTCATTCTTAAAGACCCACCTTTTCTCATTGGCATTCAATTCGAGTTGAGCTAGATCTCTCAATGCCGTTTTAAATTGTGCTGCTAATTGTGTGTATATATTATTATGTTTATTGTTATATATTTTTCTGGTATTTTAGCCTGTTCAGTACTTTGGTGAACTATGATTGTTTTAAATGTGCTATACAAATGATGAATTAATTTTTGACTTGACTTAAACTGACTAGCGGAAAGAGAGAGATAGATAGAGCGACTGACTGACTGAGTAGTGGAAAGAGAGAGACAGACAAACAGAAAGACAGGCAGGCTGACTGAGTAGTAGAGGCAGACTGTCTGACTGACTGGCTTGCTGGCTGGCTGGAGAAGAGAGTGAGATATAGGCTACAGGCAGGCAGACAGATTGGGAGGTAAGGCAGATAGGGAGGCAAGGCAGACAGACAGGCATTCAGATAGACTGGCAGGCAGACATAAGGAGGAGAGACAAGCAGTCAGTGAGACAGGCAGTCAGCCAGACAAACAGGCAAGTGAAGAGAGACAGGTAGCTTTGTTGTGTCTAACAGTGGCAGGACATTGATATGGATATGCAAATGCCGGTTTCATTTACATGTATTCCATAGTGTTAGTCAGTGTTAGCTACAGTCTAGCAAGGTTGGAGTTGGTTCTCTCAGCTGAGTCAGCTCCCACTATTCCAAAAGCACACACAGTGTCTGATAGGCTATAGAGAACACTATGCTCACTGCCTGCGAGGGACTGAGCCCTGTCTGAGGCTGCCCTGACTGCGCGTGCACATTGGAAAACGGAGAGGGGGCAGTTGCTTCAGTCTTTCTGGAACGGTATATGGAATTGAGTTCTAACGATCAGCATTCACTTCATGAAGCTGAGTTGCAACTCTGATTTTCAGAAGCCTTTGAGATGATTTCTAAACGGGTCTTAAACCGATTTATTCTTCCAGGACTTCGAAAGACTGACTGTGTGTGATCATAAACGGGAACGGAACTATCTTCTCGGTCTATGCGGAGCATTTAGTGTAGCACATCTGCTTAGCCAAAGAAGCGCAAACTAACGAAATGAGGATTTTTGCTCGACATCAGCTGTTGTTGTTTTTTTGTCATGCCTTCTATTATTAATATCTAATCTTATATCAGCCAACACTGAAGCAGCACTAAAGTGGCGCGTGTTGTGAGGTGTGACTTCCCGGAGCCACGGAGAGAGAGCTGAGTTAAAGCGACAGCAGCCTAAACAGCTCAGACTGGAACACGGAGAGAGGGAGGAAGGAGCGCAAGAGAGGAGCAGTTGGCTGGCCTCCAGATTCAGCCTCGCTCCGCTCTTAGCCTTTTTATGAAATTAATAGGCCATATCCATTTGTAGCCTATGTCTTTATGATGTATATATTTGTCGTGGATTGAAAGTAGAGGGCTAGGCTTGATAAGGGGTTAAAACGAAATTGTAACAGGAAGATTTTTTCTGTGCGACGGAGAAGTGGCGCACGGATTTTTCGCCCTATTTGTTCTCCATTTATACTAGGCTACTGTAAGGATTTATATCAACCGTTATTTAATACTCTTGTTTGTACGTGAAGAGGACAGCGGAAGATGGGTTGTTTGGGCAACAGCAAGACTGAAGATCAACGTATCGATGAAAAGGCACAAAGAGAAGCAAATAAAAAGATAGAGAAACAATTGCAAAAAGAGAGGCAAGCATATAAAGCCACACATCGACTCCTTTTATTGGGTAAGATCCGGGCGGTGTATTGTCATATAGCGGATATGTCTGCGCTATTATGTAGCCTGTGTTTGCTGCTTCGGCCCCAGCCCACATATGTTGACAGCTCTGCCTATCGACTGAAACAAGCAGATTGATTGTATCATTATCGCGGATTTTACATGTATCGATGCGGCAGGCAAGAAGCCCGATAGATATCCTGTCTAAGCTTGCCAAGTGATGGTTCCAGTGTGTGTGTGTGTGTGTGTGTGTGTGTGTGTGTGTGTGTATGTGTGTGTGTGTGTGTGTGTGTGTGTGTGTGTGTGTGTGTGTGTGTGTGTGTGTGTGTGTGTGTGTGTGTGTGTGTGTATGCGGGGAGGGGGTGGGGGAAGCTGTAGGTTGAGATGGATCCTAACGCTGTGTGTGATTTTTCGTAGGGGCCGGAGAGTCCGGGAAAAGCACGATTGTCAAGCAGATGAGGATTCTGCACGTCAACGGTTTTAACGCAGAGTAAGTGCTCTCTTCTGTTCTCACGGCATCTACGTGCACCATGAAGATCGTTACTGCTGGATATTGAATTACATTTTCTTGTTGTCATTATGTTGGTTCACCCAGAAGAGCAGCCGCCGTTCCCTCGAGCTGCGCTGTTGCTGTAGTAGCCTAGGCTACTGCAGTGAAGCTACACTGGTCCCGTGCACAAAAAGGCTATAATTAATAGCCTAATAATAATGATAAGAAGAAGAAGAAAAACACTTATTACATATTAAACACGCAAACGCTGTGTCTGATTCAGTTGTCAGCTACGTAATTTGACAGATTTGTTTAGATTGTGCAGCTTGTGTTGGGTTAAGGTTAGGGTCACACTACTAGAACATGGTTATTCTACTCTGCTCATCAGCGGAGCCTAGGTGGCTGTAAGACCAGTGTGTGTCCCTGGGAATGTGTGCAGCAGTAACGGCACTGTTACATTGTCCTCACAGCGTCTTCCTCTTCTGTAGCCTACATAGCTCATACACAGCATTCTCATCTGGAAACTTTGTGCTAGGTAACCTACATTGTGGCAGTAATTGTGTGATGATGCTGACCTTATAGTAATGTTAGCCTCAGCGAGAGCACAACTGGTACGGACACAGGGATGAGAGGGAGACGGCTCCTCCTGGTTCCTCCTTGGTCCTAATACCTTTGGACATAAGAACTTTGTTGGATATCACATTGACAAGGCCTCAGCCAGACAACACAAGCCCTGTCAGAGACCCCTCAGACAGATGAGACAACACAGCAAAGAGAGATCCCATCAGCCCAAGTACCTCTGTACCACTGTGTCTACTGCATCATCAAACTGTCCTGCCTGTTGTGTGTTTGTCTCAGAGAGAAGCAGCAGAAGATTCTAGACATTCGGAAGAACGTCAAGGATGCCATTGTGGTGAGAAGAGTTTCTGATTAATACAATCTGAGCGGGACATAGAGGTTACTCGTGTGTGTGTGTGTGTGTGTGTGTGTGTGTGTGTGTGTGTGTGTGTGTGTGTGAGAGAGAGAGTGTGTGAGAGTGTGTGTGTGAGAGTGTGTGTGTGTGGAGGTGTCTGTGATATTATAATAAGTGTATCTGTTTACAGAAGTGAACTGTATCATCCCATTGATGCTGATTAAACATGCTTATCCCTAGAGTTATCCCACAGCTCTCCAACAACAGCCTAATATGTCCCCCCCATGTGTGTTTATCCTCTTTCAGACGATAGTTTCAGCCATGAGCACTTTAATACCACCAGTCCCTCTGGGTAACCCTGCCAACCAGTTCAGAATTGACTACATCAAGAGTATAGCTCCCCTCTCAGACTTCGACTACACAGAGGTAAGGACTGGCCTCCCCTGCTCACAACCTGGCCAAGCAAGGTGCTGTTTTGATGTTGCAGTAGAAGCTAGTTGTTGTGGTGACCTCACGGTAGAAGATAGGTGTTGTAATGATGTCACAGTAGTGTTGTAGTGATGTCACAGTCTAAGCTAGTGGTAATGATGTCACAGTAGAAGTTAAGCATTGATGTCACAGTAGAAGCTAATCGTGGTGATGTCACAGTAGAAACAAGGTGTTGTCGTGGTCACAAAAGAAGTGAGATCTTTTGCCAGTGCCACAAAGGGGCACACATTTACAAGAGCAAATTGTTCAGATCAGATCCACAATAGTACTTGTACCATGATAGTTAGAATAGAGGGGCAAGCACCTCAAATACAATTGGGAATATGACTAATACTATGACATTTCTTCCTCTCCAAGGAAATCATTGTTCAATCAATGTTTAATGTGTTTATTATTATTAGTAGTAGCAGTAACAGTCATATTGTTGTTATCATTGTTGTTGCTATTATATTATTATTATTATTATTATTATTATTATTCTTTTATTGTTATGATTATGATTATGATTGGGGCTCCTGCAGGGGACTCCACTGTCCTATTGGGGGACTTCAATGCACACGTGTGCAATGATGGAGAAACTTGGAGGGGCGTGATTGGGAGGCATGGCCACCACAATCTGAACCCGAGTGGTGTTTTGTTGTTGGACTTCTGTGCTAGTCACAGTTTGTCCATAACAAACACCATGTTTGAACACAAGGATGCCCACAAGTACACCTGTCATCAGAACACCTTAGGCCGAAGATCGATGATAGATTTTGTTATTGTATCAGCCGATCTGAGGCCATGTGTTTTGGACACTCGGGTAAAGAGAGGGGCAGAGCTGTCCACTGATCACCATCTGGTGGTGAGCTGGTTTCGATGGCGGGGGAAACCTCTGGACAGACCTGGAAAACCCAAACGTGTAGTGAGGGTGAACTGGGAACGTCTGGAGGAAGAGCCTGTCCGGAGAGATTTCAATTGCCACCTCCGGCAGAGCTTCTCTGGCATCCCTGTGGAGGTTGGGGACATCGAGCATGAGTGGTCGGTGTTCAAAGCCTCCATTGCTGAAGCTGCAGCTGGGAGCTGCGGCCTGAGGGCCATAGGTACCTCAAGGGGCGGTAACCCTAGGACACCATGGTGGACAGCGGTGGTCAGGGAATCCGTCCGACTGAAGAAGGAGGCCTTCCGGGATATGTTAGCCCGGGGGACTCCAGAAGCAGTTGCAGGGTATCGGCTGGCCCGGAGGGCTGCGGCTTCGGCCGTGACCAAGGCAATGCAGCGGGTGTGGGAGGAGTTCGGAGAAACCATGGAGAAGGACTTTCGGTCGGCACCAAAGTGTTTCTGGAAGACCATCAGACACCTCAGGAAGGGAAAGCGGGGGACCATACAAGCTGTATACAGCAAGGAAGGGACACTGCTGACCTCAAGTGAGGAGGTTGTTGAGCGTTGGAAGGAGCACTTTGAGGAACTCCTGAACCCGACTAATCCACCAATTGTGGCAACTATAGAGGCATCACATTACTCAGCCTCCCAGGGAAAGTGTACTCCAAGGTGCTGGAAAGGAGGGTCCGGCCGATAGTCGAACCTCAGATCGAAGAGCAACAATGCAGATTTCGTCCTGGTCATGGAACCACCGACCAGCTCTTCACTCTCGCAAGGATCGTGGAGGGGGCTTGGGAGTTTGCCCAACCTGTCTACATGTGTTTTGTGGACTTGGAGAAGGCTTACGACCGGGTCCCTCGAGAGGTCTTGTGGAGGGTTATACGGGAGTATGGGGTGAGGGGATCCCTACTTAGGGCCACCCAATCCCTGTACACCCAGAGCGAGAGCTGTGTCCGTGTTCTCTGCAGTAACTCGTCTTCCTTTCCGGTGGGGGTTGGCCTCCGCCAGGGCTGCGCTTTTCAACAATCCCGTTTGTGATTTTCATGGACAGGATATCGAGGCGTAGCCGCGCGGAGGTGGGTGAAACCGGTGGTCTGTCCGCTCCGAGTAGGAAATGAGTCCTTACCCCAAGTGAAGGAGTTAAAGTATCTGGGGGTCTTGTTCACGAGTGAGGGAACCATGGAGAGGGAGCTTCGCTGGAGAATCGGAGCAGCTGGTGCGGTTCTGCAGTTGCTTTACCGCAGTGTTGTGACGAAAAGAGAGCTGAGCCAAAAGGCAAAGCTCTTGATCTACCGGTCTATCTTCGTCCCCACCCTCACCTATGGTCATGAAGGATGGGTCATGACCGAAAGAACGAGATCACGGATACAAGCGGCCGAAATGAGTTTGCTCCGGAGGGTGGCTGGGGTCTCCCTGAGAGATCGGGTGAGAAGTTCAGTTATCCGGGAGAGACTCGGAGTAGAGCCGCTGCTCCTTTGCGTCGAAAGGAGCCAGTTGAGGTGGTTCGGGCATCTAGTGAGGATGCCTCCTGGGCGCCTCTCTAGGGAGGTGTTTCAGGCGTGTCCGGCTGGGAGGAGGTAGACCCAGGACCAGGTGGCGGGATTACATCGCGGCTAAAGATTCCCCAGGCAGAGCTGGTTGATGCTGCCAGGGAAAGGGATGTCTGGGGCCCCCTGCTGGAACTGCTGCCTCCGCGACCCGACCCCGGATAAGCGGATGAAGATGGATGGATTATTATTATTATTATTATTATTATTATTACCATGCTCAGATGGCCTGACTAACTAGACCACTAGACCACACAAAATTACTAGTCCAGACCCACTAACCCAATAAGGGGACAACTTTGTGTTGAATATTGAGGGGGGTTCAGGGGGAATGTATTTAGAGATCAATTAGGATTAGGGTGAGAGCTTCTAGGGGGTTTATGGCCATAGTCTCCCGGGGAGGCTGTAAAATTATTGTTTCACATTTCCCTGAATTATGAGGGGAAAAAACATCCAAGACGCTCTTCATAATTTGTTCAATAAAACCCCCATCAGCAGAATTGAGTGAGATGAACAGATAGTTTCTGACAGCATGAAGTAGAGAAGAGTGGCTGAAGGTATGCGAGAGGATGAAGGAGAGAAGAGCGGATGAAGGTATGTGAGAGGATGAAGGAGAGGAAAGATGGTGAAGGTGGATGAGAGGGTGAAGGTGTGATGGTTTGAAGGACTGGAGTAACTCTTCTAGCTTCTTTTGGCCAGTCAACTACACACTGTCTTCATTCACACTGTCACGAGCCTCTCAGAGCTCTAGGCCTCAGGCCTGTCAGCACACACACACACACACATTCACTTCACATATATAGCCATGCTATCTTTCTCTTTTGAGGTCTTGTAAGGGTATCCAATTGATTCCACATTTCGCAAGATCCTTTAATGGGTGTGCATGTCACCTCCAAATCCTTTAGTGGATGTGTGCATGTCAACCCCAGATCATTTACTGTGTGTAAACCCTAACCTTTTAGTGGGTGTGTTCATGCCAATCCCAGATCCATTTCATTGTCATTCTTCTCTCAGGTGCAAAAATGAACACATGGAAAAGCTGGTAACACACTGGGCAAAAAAAAAAAAGAATACAGAGATATAAGAATAATTAAAGCTGCTTCGCAGCGATGAGGCGGGGCCAGGCAATTTCCGACAAGTTTAGGAGCAATAAGCGAGAGAATAGGAGGACAACAAGAAAGTTGACATTCCAATGTTAATTTTGTACATTCATATCGTATCGTAAAAACATTTGTAAAACATTTTGATGCATTGTAAGCTCGATTTTGATAATTCAACAATCTGGTCAATGAGTTTGTGAATTACAGTCTGAACATCCAGTGGAGCAAGTTGTGTGGTGTTAATTGATTGAAAAATGTGGGATGAGATATGTTTATTAATTTTTACAGGTTTTGTCTGTTTTTCTTTATAATTGAACATTAACTTCAGCAGCTGTGTACTCAGTCAGTTGCCAATCAATCGATTTAGTCATTGTAGTCCTCGGCGGGGGCTGGGTAGGGTTGCCAACAGCGATGTCTTCGGAGCTTGCGTTGGATTGTGGGTAATGTAGTTTTCTCTGTATGTAGTGTTGGTTTCAGAGGACAGAATTAAACATACTTTTAAAAATTCAATTTTTGAGATAAAATTCTGAAAAAATCATACTACATCTTGGATATGTGGCCAATGTTGTCACTTTTTATGAGGATGATCAGACATTGATTTGGCGAGAATTAATAGGAACTGTATACAGAACTGTTAACAGTAAAACTTTTTGAAGTGCTGTGGGCTCTATTTTTCATATTTCAAATATCTGTGAGGATCGTTTGGTAAGGACAGTCTGAAGATACAGTAGATCAATTTTGGTGTCAATTGAACAAAAAATGTGGGAGGAGATAGGTTTGATAGGTTTTACAGTTTATGAAGAAATCAGAGTGATGGACTTCAAAATTCCTGCAAGGTCAAAGCGTATGAAAGTTTTGTCTCACTTGGGACTACATTCACGTGGTGGATTTACAGTGATAGCACCTATGGCTGATTTGTTATGATTTTTTTTTAAGTTTTAAACTTTAGACTGTTGCTGTAGCGCCACCTTCAGGTTTATTGACCTACAATGCAGGTTGAGGACTTTGGGTATAGTACTGGAGCTTTGTGCAAATTTTGGTGATTTTTTGTCCACGGGAAGTTAGACTTCAGTGGAAGATGGAGAATAATAATAATAAGTAAAACATTTTCATGCATTGTAAGCTCAATTTTGATAATTCAATAATCTGGTCAATGAGTTTGTGAATGACAGTTTGAAGATCCAGTGTAGCAACTTTAGTGTTAATTGATTGAAAAATGTGGGTTACAGGTTTTGTTAGCTTTTTTTTCATAATTGAACATTAACTTCAGCCGCTGTGTACTCAGTCAGTTGCCAATCAATCGATTTAGTCATTGTAATCCTCGGCGGGGGTTGGGTAGTGTTGCCAACAGCGATGTCTCCGATTCGTTGAGCTTGCGTTGGATTGTGGGTAACGTAGTTTTCTCTGTATGAAGTGTTGGTTTCAGAGGACAGAATTAAACATATTTTTAAAAATTCAATTTTTGAGATAAAATTCTGAAAAAAATCATACTACATCTTGGATATGTGGCCGATGTTGTCACTTTTTATGAGGATGATCAGACATTGATTTGGCGAGAATTAATAGGAACTGTATACAAAACTGTTAACAGTGAAACCTTTTGATGTGCTGTGGGCTCACTTTTTCATATTTCAAAAATCTGTGAGGATCCTTTGGTAAGGACAGTCTGTAGATACAGTATATTAATTTTGGTGTCAATTGAACAAAAAATGTGGGAGGAGATATGTTTGATAGGTTTTACAGTTTATGAAGAAATCAGAGTGATGGACTTCAAAATTCCTGCAAGGTCAAAGTGTATGAAGGTTTTGTCTCACTTGGGACTACATTCACGTGGTGGTTTTACAGTGATAGCACCTATGGCTGATTTGTTATGATTTTTTTAAGTTTTAAACTTTAGACTGTTGCTGTAGCGCCACCTTCAGGTTTATTGACCTACAATGCAGGTTGAGGACTTTGGATATAGTACTGGAGCTATGTGCAAATTTTGGTGATTTTTTGTCCATGGGAAGTTAGACTTCAGTGGAAGGAGAATAATAATAATAATTAAAGCTGCTTCGCAGCGATGAGGCGGGGCCAGGCAATTTCCGACAAGTTTAGGAGCAATAAGCGAGAGAATAGGACAACAAGAAAGTTGACATTCCAATGTTCATTTTGTACATTCGTATCGTAAAACATTTGTAAAACATTTTGATGTGTTGTAAGCTCGATTTTGATAATTCAACAATGGTCAATGAGTTTGTGAATTACAGTCTGAAGATCCAGTGTAGCAAGTTTGGTGTTAATTGATTGAAAAATGTTGGATGAGATATGTTTATTAATTTTTACAGGTTTTGTTTGCTTTTCTTCATAATTGAACATTAACTTCAGCAGCTGTGTACTCAGTCAGTTGCCAATCAATCGATTTAGTCATTGTAATCCTCGGCGGGGGTTGGGTAGGGTTGCCAACAGCGATGTCTCCGATTCGTGGAGCTTGTGTTGGATTATGGGTAATGTAGTTTTCTCTGTATGAAGTGTTGGTTTCAGAGGACAGAATTAAACATATTTTTAAAAAAATCAATTTTTGAGATAAAATTCTCAAAAAAAATCATACTACATCTTGGATATGTGGCTAATGTTGTCACTTTTTATGAGGACAATCAGACATTGATTTGGCGAGAAGTAATAGGAACTATATACAGAACTGTTAACAGTAAAACTTTTTGATGTGCTGTGGGCTCAATTTTTCATATTTCAAAAATCTGTGAGGATCGTTTGGTGAGGACAGTCTGAAGATACAGTAGATCAATTTTGGTGTCAATTGAACTAAAAATGTGGGAGGAGATAGGTTTGATAGGTTTTACAGTTTATGAAGAAATCAGAGTGATGGACTTCAAAATTCCTGCAAGGTCAAAGCGTATGAAAGTTTTGTCTCACTTGGGCCTACATTCACGTGGTGGTTTTACAGTGATAGCACCTATGGCTGATTTGTTATGATTTTTTTAAGTTTTAAACTTTAGACTGTTGCTGTAGCGCCACCTTCAGGTTTATTGACCTACAATGCAGGTTGAGGACTTTGGGTATACTACTGGAGCTATGTGCAAATCTTGGTGATTTTTTGTCCACGGGAAGTTAGACTTCAGTGGAAGATGGAGAATAATAATAATAATCAAGATTCCTGCAAGGTCAGAGTGTATGAAAGTTTTGTCTCACTTGGGCCTACATTCACGTGGTGGTTTTACTGTGATGGCACCTATGGCTGATTTGTTATGATTTTTTAAAGTTTTAAACTTTAGACTTTTGCTGTAGCGCCACCTTCAGCTTTATTAACCTACAATGCAGGTTGAGGACTTTGGGTTTAGTACTGGAGCTATGTGCACATTTTTGTGATTTTTTGTCCACAGGAAGTTAGACTTCAGTGGAAGATGGAGAATAATAATAATAAGTAAAACATTTTAATGCATTGTAAGCTCAATTTTGATAATTCAATAATCTGGTCAATGAGTTTGTGAATGACAGTTTGAAGATCCAGTGTAGCAACTTTAGTATTAATTGATTGAAAAATGTGTGTTACAGGTTTTGTTAGCTTTTTTTTTTCATAATTGAACATTAACTTCAGCAGCTGTGTACTCAGTCAGTTGCCAATCAATCAATTTAGTCATTGTAATCCTCGGCGGGGGTTGGGTAGGGTTGCCAACAGCGATGTCTCAGATTCGTGGAGCTTGCGTTGGATTGTGGGTAATGTAGTTTACTCTGTATGAAGTGTTGGTTTCAGAGGACAGAATTAAACATATTTTTAAAAATTCAATTTTTGAGATAAAATTCTGAAAAAAATCATACTACATCTTGGATATGTGGCCAATGTTGTCACTCTTTATGAGGATGATCAGACATTGATTTGGCGAGAATTAATAGGAACTATACAGAACTGTTAACAGTAAAACTTTTTGAAGTGCTGTGGGCTCTATTTTTCATATTTCAAAAATCTGTGAGGATCGTTTGGTAAGGACAGTCTGAAGATACAGTAGATCGATTTTGGTGTCAATTGAACAAAAAATGTGGGAGGAGATAGGTTTGATAGGTTTTACAGTTTATGAAGAAATCAGAGTGATGGACTTCAAAATTCCTGCAAGGTCAAAGCGTATGAAGGTTTTGTCTCACTTGGGACTACATTCACGTGGTGGTTTTACAGTGATAGCACCTATGGCTGATTTGTTATGATTTTTTTTAAGTTTTAAACTTTAGACTGTTGCTGTAGCGCCACCTTCAGGTTTATTGACCTACAATGCAGGTTGAGGACTTTGGGTATAGGACTGGAGCTTTGTGCAAATGTTGGCGATTTTTTGTACATGGGAAGTTAGACTTCAGTGGAAGATGGAGAATAATAATAATAATAATATAGGCAAATACAATAGGGTTCCGGCAGCTACGCTGCCTGGCCCCTAATAATAATTAAAGCTGCTTCGCAGCGATGAGGCGGGGCCAGGCAATTTCCGACAAGTTTAGGAGCAATAAGCGAGAGAATAGGACAACAAGAAAGTTGACATTCCAATGTTCATTTTGTACATTCGTATCGTAAAACATTTGTAAAACATTTTGATGCGTTGTAAGCTCGATTTTGATAATTCAACAATGGTCAATGAGTTTGTGAATTACAGTCTGAAGATCCAGTGTAGCAAGTTTGGTGTTAATTGATTGAAAAATGTTGGATGAGATATGTTTATTAATTTTTACAGGTTTTGTTTGCTTTTCTTCATAATTGAACATTAACTTCAGCAGCTGTGTACTCAGTCAGTTGCCAATCAATCGATTTAGTCATTGTAATCCTCGGCGGGGGTTGGGTAGGGTTGCCAACAGCGATGTCTCCGATTCGTGGAGCTTGTGTTGGATTATGGGTAACGTAGTTTTCTCTGTATGAAGTGTTGGTTTCAGAGGACAGAATTAAACATATTTTAAAAAATTCAATTTTTGAGATAAAATTCTAAAAAAAAATCATACTACATCTTGGATATGTGGCTAATGTTGTCACTTTTTATGAGGATGATCAGCCATTGATTTGGCGAGAATAAATAGGAACTATATACAGAACTGTTAACAGTAAAACCTTTTGATGTGCTGTGGGCTCAATTTTTCATATTTCAAAAATCTGTGAGGATTGTTTGGTAAGGACAGTCTGAAGATACAGTAGATCAATTTTGGTGTCAATTGAACTAAAAATGTGGGAGGAGATAGGTTTGATAGGTTTTACAGTTTATGAAGAAATCAGAGTGATGGACTTCAAAATTCCTGCAAGGTCAAAGCGTATGAAAGTTTTGTCTCACTTGGGCCTACATTCACGTGGTGGTTTTACAGTGATAGCACCTATGGCTGATTTGTTATGATTTTTTTAAGTTTTAAACTTTAGACTGTTGCTGTAGCGCCACCTTCAGGTTTATTGACCTACAATGCAGGTTGAGGACTTTGGGTATACTACTGGAGCTATGTGCAAATCTTGGTGATTTTTTGTCCACGGGTAGTTAGACTTCAGTGGAAGATGGAGAATAATAATAATAATCAAAATTCCTGCAAGGTCAGAGTGTATGAAAGTTTTGTCTCACTTGGGCCTACATTCACGTGGTGGTTTTACTGTGATGGCACCTATGGCTGATTTGTTATGATTTTTTAAAGTTTTAAACTTTAGACTTTTGCTGTAGCGCCACCTTCAGGTTTATTGACCTACAATGCAGGTTGAGGACTTTGGGTATAGTACTGGAGCTATGTGCACATTTTTGTGATTTTTTGTCCACAGGAAGTTAGACTTCAGTGGAAGATGGAGAATAATAATAATAAGTAAAACATTTTAATGCATTGTAAGCTCAATTTTGATAATTCAATAATCTGGTCAATGAGTTTGTGAATGACAGTTTGAAGATCCAGTGTAGCAACTTTAGTATTAATTGATTGAAAAATGTGGGTTACAGGTTTTGTTAGCTTTTTTTTTTCATAATTGAACATTAACTTCAGCAGCTGTGTACTCAGTCAGTTGCCAATCAATCAATTTAGTCATTGTAATCCTCGGCGGGGGTTGGGTAGGGTTGCCAACAGCGATGTCTCAGATTCGTGGAGCTTGCGTTGGATTGTGGGTAATGTAGTTTTCTCTGTATGAAGTGTTGGTTTCAGAGGACAGAATTAAACATATTTTTAAAAATTCAATTTTTGAGATAAAATTCTGAAAAAAATCATACTACATCTTGGATATGTGGCCAATGTTGTCACTCTTTATGAGGATGATCAGACATTGATTTGGCGAGAATTAATAGGAACTCTATACAGAACTGTTAACAGTAAAACTTTTTGAAGTGCTGTGGGCTCTATTTTTCATATTTCAAAAATCTGTGAGGATCGTTTGGTAAGGACAGTCTGAAGATACAGTAGATCGATTTTGGTGTCAATTGAACAAAAAATGTGGGAGGAGATAGGTTTGATAGGTTTTACAGTTTATGAAGAAATCAGAGTGATGGACTTCAAAATTCCTGCAAGGTCAAAGCGTATGTAAGTTTTGTCTCACTTGGGACTACATTCACGTGGTGGTTTTACAGTGATAGCACCTATGGCTGATTTGTTATGATTTTTTTAAAGTTTTAAACTTTAGACTGTTGCTGTAGCGCCACCTTCAGGTTTATTGACCTACAATGCAGGTTGAGGACTTTGGGTATAGGACTGGAGCTTTGTGCAAATTTTGGTGATTAAACTTTTTGAAGTGCTGTGGGCTCTATTTTTCATATTTCAAAAATCTGTGAGGATCGTTTGGTAAGGACAGTCTGAAGATACAGTAGATCGATTTTGGTGTCAATTGAACAAAAAATGTGGGAGGAGATAGGTTTGATAGGTTTTACAGTTTATGAAGAAATCAGAGTGATGGACTTCAAAATTCCTGCAAGGTCAAAGCGTATGTAAGTTTTGTCTCACTTGGGACTACATTCACGTGGTGGTTTTACAGTGATAGCACCTATGGCTGATTTGTTATGATTTTTTTAAAGTTTTAAACTTTAGACTGTTGCTGTAGCGCCACCTTCAGGTTTATTGACCTACAATGCAGGTTGAGGACTTTGGGTATAGGACTGGAGCTTTGTGCAAATTTTGGTGATTTTTTGTCCACGGGAAGTTAGACTTCAGTGGAAGATGGAGAATAATAATAATAATAATATAGGCAAATACAATAGGGTTCCGGCAGCTACGCTGCCTGGCCCCTAATAAAAGCTGAAGTTAATCCTGAGGCACTGCTGATGTAGAATAAAAGTCCTTTATTGTATCATGGACCTCCCGTTTCGAGTCTTCATAAGCGTGCCCTGATGAAAACTCTGTTTGAGTCGAAACGCGTTGGTCCACGATACAATAAAGGACTTTTATTCTATATCATCAGAGCCTCAGGATTAGCTTCAGCCTTTGCCCTATCCTTGAAGAGCAACAGATTTTTTTTTATTGCAGTATCACAAACTTGACCACGATTTACCCAGTGCAGCATTTCTTCTTCATGCAGAAATATACTCATTAATTTGAATTTGATGTCCAGTTACTGTCCCCAGATACGTCTGTCTTTGACTACATTTCAGGAGCATTATCCTAAAACTGTAGTGGGACTATATAAGCATGCATCATATTGGGACTTAAGAAATGTAAATTCCTCTGTCTTTCTATCCAAGGCCAAATATGATTATGATTCGCTCCGATATTTGGAGAATATCCTGACTTCAGGATATGAACATATCAACTTATAACACAAAGTTGGTATTTTACTTATTATCAGGAGCATATCTTAAAGGTGCAGTATGCGGTTTGTGATTTCCTGTTAGAGTGAGGAACATTTTTGAAAAATGCATCCGACTAAAACTCCGCCCCTCCCTTCAGGCCTCCCTCCAAAGCCACTCCTTCAAAGTGGGGAAAACAAATGACACTCGCTAGGTAGGTAGGTAGGTAGGTAGGTAGGTTGACAGGCAGGTAGGCCATCCAATCATTTCAAGTTGGCAACTCAAAATGATTGGACGCACTTATTACAGTCCTATTCCTTCCACATATTATGGATTTATTTCATTTTTAGTGTCAGAGCACTGTATTGATTGATTGCTGTTGGGATGTAGTGAAATGTAATGAGATGTAAATGAAATTATTTAACATGACGACCACTCAAGGTCAATGCAATGCTGCGTAAATAGGAAGTGAGGTCTAATTTCTTAATGCATCATCCCTTTGTCATTCTACCTAACTACTTTTGATACCTGTTGGAGCTGGATACAAACTAAATACTGTACATCTGCTATCAATACAGCTTAGCACATCGAATTAACTTATCTGCTAGTCTTGATACCCGTTGGAGCAATTGAATTGGCCATTTAACATGCACAAATTAACATGGCCGGCACTCAAGGTAAATGCAATGCCGCATAAATAGGAAGTGAGGTCTAATCGCTTTGTCTTTCTACTTAATATGCATGCACCCTAAGGGTCAAAGAGCACAATTTAACATGTCCGCCACTCAAGGTATCAGTTCCCCCATGGACAATGAATGGGTGGAATAAAAAATTTAAAAAAGAATTTGGATGATTCGGATCCACTCCAAAATGTAATCTGATCTAAACTGGCCCATGTTCCACCCCTCCACTGAGTTTCATGAATAAATAGCAAGCAAGTAGCTAGGTTAAGGCTGTCAACTTAAGAAGCATTTTCGTTTCGGTCTCCTCCGCTCAGGTGTTGCCACACACACACACAAACACACAGGCACCAGCTGAGTTGAAGACAGAGCTATGAGGAGGAAACATGAGCATTAAATCTGCTTGTTCTGTTGCGTTTTCGCGAGTCACTCAGTGTAACATTATGACGACATTGGTATCGGTTTGGAGTATTTGGACTAAAAAAGATAAAGCTCCAACTACTGAATTGAGCTCAGAATATCAACCTATCAAGCGAATAGTGAAATACTCGGGGCAGCCCTAGTAGTTTTTGCGTAATCCTGGTCCAAAAAATAAATGGAGGTGAATGGCTGGCCGTGTTTGGGTGGCTTGTGGACCCGCCCCGTGATTCGGATCCACTCCAGAATTTAATGGGTTCTGAGGTGGCCCATGCTACACCCCTCCACCGAGTGTCATAAGAATCGGTTGGGTAGTTTTTGCATAATCCTGCTAACAGACGTACGTACTGTACGAACAAACGGACGTACAAACACACAGGCTGTCGCTAGGGCGGAGATAACTATGGATATGCTTATTCACAGTCAGTATTCTGGAAACAATAGGCTGCTAATGACATCACCAGATTCTACCCAAGTCCCTGTCAGGACATGGTATGGGATATGAGTCATATCCCAACATTAGATTTGTCTGTTAGACAAATATTAATTCAATATTTCACTCAATATGATGCACGCATAATATGCACTGTATTCTCTGAAATATCTAGTGTCTATGTCTCATTGTCAAGTACATATCTAAACTCAAGATAGCATGATATTTATTCACAGTAATCTAGAAAAAAATACAAAGTTCTGATCTCTTCAAATACTGTCAGGACATAGCATATTACATGTATAGGATATGAGTCAATAGATATGTCAGTTAGACAAATACTGTATGAATTTAATATTTCTCAGAAGCATGTGGATGTGCGCAAATGTCCAGTACAGCACATATGAAGGTTTCCGTGTTCCCGGAAATATCTATGAAACATATATATTTCAGAAATATCTGAAATATATATATTTGACATTTTCACCCAGTAACAGAATATCTCTTTCTCTCTCTTTCTCAGAAGACAGACAGGCCCCATAGTCAGTTGTTGTCTCCAGGCATATGAGAGCAGTGTTTCAATGGGGAAGGGGGGGGGGGGGGGTCAGGAAGAGGTTTTTGAAGTGTGACAGGACATAACTTTCGTTGTGTGTAGTTGCAGTAGCATGCCTCACTGCTGTTGTGACCAGAACGGTGTCTTCCCTGACGGTTAGGTGTGTGTGTGTGTGTGTGTGTGTGTGTGTGTGTGTGTGCATGTGTGTGCGCGTGCGCGCGCATGTGTGTTTTAGGTTAGAACTATCAGAGCTATAAATATCCTCCTGATTAAGTTGATGACTCATGTGTCTCTATACTGTATGTGACACACAGTAATGCTAAGCCTGGGACAACCAGTCTGTCTGTCAGCCAGCCAGCCAACCAGTCAGTCAACCAGTCTATCAGCCAGTCAGTCAGTCAACCAATCTCTTTCTTGCACTTATGTGCCAGAAACCTTCTGTCTTCTGCAGACATGCTGCATGTGTCTGAGTAGAGGAAGGTGACACTGGATGATGTGGATCTGGATCAGGTTATGTACTTGAGAGGGGACTTGTTAATAGTGCTTGTTAATGTCAATAGGACCCTGTTAAATCTAAGTATTGTTTTAAGGATTCTGATTTTTTCATTTTTTCCAATTTTGGAAGGAAGTCTATACGTCAGGAGATGGTCTTTTCATCAGGAGATGGTCTTTACATTATTTTCGCTGCTACGTACGCGCGCGCACACACACACACACACACACACATATACATCATGTTCCTAAGTGATGGTCCATTGAGGTTCAGGTGTCTAGTGCAACTCCAGTTAGAATGTTGCAGCAGACACAGGTAGAGACCTGCACCCTCCTCGTCTGCCTCCTGCTCGCTCACTTTTTTCACCTCCCTCACATCTCCTCCTCCACCCCACCCTACCCAATTTCCATTCACCTCCACCGCCTCTATCGTGTACTCCTCTTCTTCCACTTCCAACACCTCTACTACCTCAATCCATCACCTGTCACCTCATCCACCACCTCCCCCTCCATCACCTCTGTCACCTCCTCCACTACCTCCCCCTCCATCACCTCTGTCACCTCCTCCACTACCTGTTCCTCCATCACCTCTGTCACCTCCTCCACTACCTGCTCCACCATCACCTATGTCACCTCATCCACTACCACCTTCTCCATCACCTCTGTTAAACCTCATCCATCACCTCTGTCACCTCCGTTACCTCAGTCCATCACCTCCGCTACCTCAGTTCAGCACCTCTGTCACCTCCTCCACTATCTCCTCCTCCATCACATCTGTCACCTTCTCCTCCACCACCTCCTCCTCCATCACCTGTCACCTCCTCCACTACCTCCTCCTCCATCAAATCTGTCACCTCCTCCTCCATCACCTCTGTCACCTCAGTCCATCACCTCCTCCTCCATCACCTCCGTTACCTCAGTCATCACCTCTGTCACTTCTGTTACCTCAGTCCATCACCTCCGCTACCTCAGTTCAGCACCTCTGTCACCTCCTCCACTACCTACTCCTCCATCAACTCCGTCACCATCCCCACTACCTCCTCCTCCATCACCTCTGTCACCTCCTCCACCACCTCGTCCATCACCTCTGTTACCTCAGTCCATCACCTCTGTCACCTTCTCCACTACCTCCTCCTCCATCACCTCTGTCACCTCCTCCACTACCTCCTCGATCACCTTCTTCCTCTACCACGTCCCCAGTCCACCTTCTCCTTCACCTCCCCCACAATCTCCTCTACATCCTCCTCTGTGTGTTTCTGCATGTGCATGTGGACGGGGGGAGAGACTATGGGGACCAGACCAAGAGACACCATGGCTGTCATTAGACAGTCCCATGGGGCGCCAGGGTGGCATTGTGTAACCCCTGAGGCACCCGGTTTGGGATGTTTAACCCAGTCCTAATGAGTCACTCTGCTCTCTCTTTCCTGTTAATGAAGCCTCATGTAGAGCAGTGCCTGTTGTCCTGGCAACATAAGAGTTTGTTTACCTGTTGTTGTGTCATCACCAGGTGTCCCTGTCCTGGACCACAGGTGTATCCTGTGCTGTCTCTCTGCTGGGACCATTTGTGATACACATATTACCTGCTGCACACATCACCAGCTACACACATGACCTGCTACACTAAAATCTTTTTTTTTCCTATGAGGGTTTATGTTAGAAAGTAGGCAAAGTAGAGCTGCATCTTGCAGTCTGTTTACCATGTACCAACTGTGTCACAGCGCATGCACAATGTGTATCCACCAATCACAGTCCTGAACAGTCCCAAGCTGCCCATGAAGTTAAGATACAGTAAAGCGTTCAGAATGATCAACGGTGAAACCTCCAGCTCTCGTGAGGATGGAATTATCTCCAAAAAGGGCACCAGTGTTTGCTCTATTATATGGCCAGATGGTGAGCAAATCAGTTGGGTTAGCAAGCAGGAATACGTTGAAGCCAGCTAAGCCATTCAATTCCCTTCCTAGCGTACCTGCCTAGCAGTGCACCGTCATGAGTGTCCTGAATTTTACGTTAAGTAAAACAGGCTGTGGGATGGGAGGAGTGTGTGAAAAATAAGGCAGGCTGGTGCTTCAGACAGTCCCTCTCTCTAAACCTCTTGTAAACGACAAATCGCTGTATCATTTTCCAGCGCCATCCCATATTGCCAGTGATATGTTACCCATCTGTACAGTGGAAATCCTACTTCAAAAAGCTGATTTAGTTAGCTTAATACTGTAATGTACACTCTTTTTTTTCAGGGATATATATGAGACATTTTTTCATTCTTATTTAAAAAATGTATACGTCAATGACAGCATGGCATATTTGTTGTTTTGCACCTTTAGTTTTATTTGTCCAAAATAGACAATTTACATTTTATTTGTTTGAATTAGGCCTCTAAACAGGTAACTTAAATTCTATTCAATGTGTTGTGCAAAATCTTTAGAAGCCATGCGTACAAGCATCTGTCCCCCTCCAGTTTGTATGTCACCCAAACAGGTGATAGCACGTCACATGAGCCTTTCACACCTGGACAAGAGGAACAAGAGGTTTAACAGCATCTGGGACCCGATTAAAACCTCAGAGACATTATAGACACACCGATATATCCCACCATGAACAGCGGACACCTAAAGAAAAAATTGAATCAACGAATCCCTCTACACTCGATGTGGACTGTTCTGCTGTTGTGCTGACTTTATGCACAGGAAAACCCATCTTGTTAATAGCTCGTTGATTTTGTCCTTCAACCTTTTTAGGTCTCTGTATCTTTGGAAAATTATCTTTGTGATGACATGACATTACATTACAGTCATTTAGCAGACGCTTTTATCCAAAGCGACTAACAACAATTGCATTTAACATAGGAAAAGCCAATGTACTACTACTTGCCAGAACTCACAAGTGCATCTCCTTTCTAAAACAAGTGACTAAGAGCATAATGTAGTGCTGAAGGCAAAGTGCAAGAATAGCATTCTCAAATACAATAGGTGCTTAAGAGGGAGAATCGTTGTAGTACTTCTTGAAGAGATGAGTTTTGAGCGACGAAAGATGGGGGGCCAGGACAGCGAAGAGCCGTGACATGACGGTCTCCCACTCCCGATAAGTTATGGTGTGAATATTAAATATAAGAATATTGTGAGGATAAATCGCCACTTTTAATTGCGTCTCGTTCTCTGGTTTCTCTGACGATAATGAACAACTAGAAGGGCTAGTGTCCAGGCAGAGGGGGTGGTGGGGGGAGATAATGGGTCGTGGGGGGGGTGGGTTGGATCTGACCAGGGGGGGTCTTCATTGTCAGTCTACTGCAGCTGTTGGC
Source organism: Borostomias antarcticus (assembly GCF_949987555.1). Classification (NCBI taxonomy): domain Eukaryota; kingdom Metazoa; phylum Chordata; class Actinopteri; order Stomiiformes; family Stomiidae; genus Borostomias; species Borostomias antarcticus. The sequence goes on along the minus strand of NC_140235.1, from coordinate 25,481,679 downwards.
TGTTGAGCTTGTGGTCCGCATCAGGAATGAACCTCTCCTTCTCGGTCCTGATGCTCAGCCATCTTCCGTCTCTCCAGCGAGATGGTGTGAACAGGTGGTAGCTGGTGTCTTTTGTGATGGAGAAGGCCTTCCTGAAGCAGCGTAGGTTGTAGAGATCCTCGATGGCTGGGAGCTCCACAAAGATGATTTTCTGTGCCGTCTTCACCACCCTCTGGATGGCGTGCATGTCGTGGGCGGTGGTGTTGCCGTACCAGGCTGTGATGCCTCCAGGCAGGATACTCACGATGCGGTAGAAGTTCACAAGTGTTTGTGTGCTCATGCCCCATCTCCACAGTTACCTCAGAAAGCAGAGGCATTCGATCCAACTACTGGTACAGTACTTAGAATATCAAAGAAATAGGATGAAATGTCACACCACAACACATGAAATTTAAATTGAGAAACATAGACCTACTACATACATGAGCTGCTACATACTGTATATGACCTGTTACACATATGAGCCGCTACACATGACCTGCTACATATATGACCTACGGTCATGCATGTGCTGCTATGATCATGTTTGTGCTGCTACTGTCATGTATGCGCTATGATGGTCATGAATTGTGATACATCTGACATGCTACACAGCATGTAGTATTGATGGTAGTAGGGTTATAGTGAGGTTGCCGTTGTGTCCGTGTGACAGTGGGCCAGTAATACTTATCAGTAGTTCATTATTCATTAGCTACAACTTTTTTGTTTTTTTCACACTCCTTCCTGTTCAAGCAATGAACATCATCAGCCGGCACCAGGAAGAAGCCCAGACAGACTCATGCTGCTTTGCATGCAAAAACCTCTCTCTGTATCTCTTTCTCTCTGGTATCTCACTCTTTCTCTCTCTGGTATCTCTCTCACTTTATTGGTTCTGTCTCCCTTTAATTCTTACAGTTACAGTACTCCTCTATTTTTACTATATATATAGTATAGTGTATATATATATATATATATATATATATATATATATATAATATAATATATCACCGCTTCAGAAGTGACCGTTTTCCTTTTGTACCATCCACCAATTTAATGTTTTTCTCTTGTTTTCTGGATCAATTTATTTTACCAGTACAACACTGCAGCACATAAGCTACTGTGATGCTAGCTAGCAAATTTTGTCAAAGTCAGTTTTTATGACTACAGAGACTCCAGTGTTAAAAGTAGTATAATTATGTGCTAATATGCTCGCAGCAACCAGTCCTTTGTTTTCGGGCCAGCTAGCCAGTAATTCATACATGAATTGTGGTGATTATAAGATATTCTGCTGATTGTGTATCATATTGTGGTGATTATAAGGTATATTGTGGCATATTCTGGTGATTAGGTATATATATATTGTGGTTATTAGCTGTGCTGTTTGATCCCACCAGGGGCCTCATTACTGGATCCACAGTAACTCTCTTAGGAGACCGGGAGAGAAAACAAGTCTCTCTGAGAACTCTCTCCTTCCCCTCCTCCTCTCCTTCCCTTCCCCCTCTCCTTCTCCTCCTCCTCCCCTCCTTCCCTTCCCCCTCTCCTTCTCCTCCTCCTCCCCTCCTTCCCTTCTCCCCTTCCTCCCCCTGTTCCTCACTTCCTTCTCGATTCCTTCCCTAGGTAGACTAGTGAGTGGAGACATGTGAGGAGAGACTAGAGGGGAGGTCAACTCACTAAAGTCCATCCTATCTCTAGTCAGTCTCATCCCTGTTCTCCCCACTGGTCTCTCTTCTCTAGTCTCTCCTCTCTAGTCTCTCCTCTCTAGTCTCTCTTCTGTAGTCTCTCCTCTCTAGTCTCTCTTCTCTAGTCTCTCTTCACTAGTCTCTCTACTCTCTGGTCTCTCTTCACCAGTCTCTCTCATATCTAGTCTCTAATTCGTCTCTCTCCTCACTAGTCTTGTCACTCGTCTCTCTTTTCTCTAGTCTCTCCTCTCTAGTCTCTCTTTTCTCAAGTCTCCTCAGTAGTCAGTAGCCTCTCCTTTCTAGTCTCTTATCTCTAGTCTCTCTCCCAATGAGTCTCTTATCTCTAGTCTCTCCTTACTAATAATCTCTCCTCTCTGGTCTCACCTCAACAGTCTGTCTCTCCTCACTAGTCTCTCTCCTCACCAGTCTCACTCTGTGTCCTTGTCTCTGTGGAACAGGAGTTCTTCGAGCATGCCAAGCAGCTGTGGGAGGACGACGGGGTGAAGGCTTGCTTCGAACGCTCCAATGAATACCAGCTCATCGACTGTGCACAGTAGTGAGTACACCTCTTTCCATCTTTCTTTTTCTCTCTTTCTCTCACTCCGCCGGCTCTTGTCTCCCTCACCGCCTCCCTCCCTCTGCGTCTGTCCGTCTTTCTGTCTGTGGACAACTGTTGCGTATTATCGGCATGCTCGTGTCTCGGAAGCAGGAGAGTCCCCCGGCCCTGTGTCTGTGTGTGTGTGTGTGTGTGTGTGTATGCCTGTCTGCCTGCCTGCCTGCCTGTCTGTCTGTCTGCCTGTCTGTCTGTCTGTCTGTCTGTCTGTGTGCCTGTCTAGCTGTCTGTCTACCTGTATGTATCCCTGTCTGCCTGGCTGCCTGTCTGTGTAATCTCTTCATTGTACTGGGGTCTGAAGCACTCAGGCTCCAAAACTCCCCTCCCCTGTGTGTGTGTGTCAGTCAGCCAGTCATTCCTTTTGAGAATCCTGCAGTTTCCATCCCATGCCCTGCCCCGCCCATCCACGGTGTCTCCAGTCAGTGTTACACAGCCTCATGAGGCAAGCTGATTGGTCCATTAGGCTTTAGGTAACCAACCAGGGACCTTTGGTAGAATCCTCAAAGGTACTTTCTAGTAGTAAACACTGGTGTGTGTGTGTGCGTGCGCGCGTGCGTGCATGTGTGTGCATGTGTGTGTGTGTGTGTGTGTGTGTGTGGGTCTCTGTTTGGGTCTGTGTATTTTTTGGTGATTCTGTTATAGCAGGCTGTAGTGTAGGCTGTAGTGTTTAATAATGATTATTAAAGTACATCTTATGTTAGATATTAGCATTTTCGGCTGTATGGGTATTAGGATAGTTGGCTGTATTATGGTAGTATGATAAGCTGTGGTAGTAAGATAGTAGGCTGCTGTATGGTTGTAGGCTAGTAGGCTATAGTGTGGTTGTAGTAGGCTGTATTATGGATAGTAGGTTAGTAGGCTGTAGTATAGTAGGATAGTGGACTGTTTTATTTTAGTAGGCTGTAGTAGGGTAGTACAGCAGGCTGTAGTATGGGTTATAGGCTAGTAGTCATTGTAGGCTAGTAGGCTATAGTATGGTTGTAGGCTCGTAGGCTGTGGTATGGTTGCAGGCTACTGTAGTATGGTGTAGTTGTGAAGTAGGATAGTAGGCTGTAACATGGGTAGTAAGATAGTAGGCTGTAGTATAGGATGGAGCCTAATTGGCTGTGGTGTGTGGCTGTGAGGCCTGGACCGCCCGTCCTGCTCTTATCTGTGGAGAGAGGGACAGCAGCGTTGTGTCACATCATGGAGTCACGTGAAATGTGACATCACCTCAGACTCTTCTTGTTTCTCAGGAAGTCACCTATTATACTGGGTCACACAGACTAGGGAGTGTTTGCTCAGAGTGTGTGTGTGTGTGTGCGCGCGCGCTCAAAGCCATGACGCACTGTTGCTCCACTGTATCCATGTCAAAGCGCAGATTGGCTATCTGGTTTCCATTGACAACATCTCTGCCCTCTGTGTACAGAAACACAGCGTCTCCCATCAGGAAACTGCAGTTTGTGAGTGGCGTGAGGTTGTCAATGCTATGCTAGTACAATGGTGTATGCTAGCACATTGTTGTGGTAACATGGTGCTGGATGCTAACATGGTGCTGGATGCTAACATGGTGCTGGATTCTAATGTGGCCGAGTTGAATTAGTTTAACTCACTCTTCAGTATAAATACCGCCCAACCGTGCTATCGAATCCATAGCTTTTTGGCAGCATAGCTTTCTGAAACCATGCTTGTGAGAGGTGGTCATGTGTCTTTGCAAGCCAGAGGACCCAAGATCAAATCCAGCGTGGCAAGTGAAGGTGGAAGCAATACTGTTACACTAATACTATGCTGATCAGGACTCGACATTTACACTGATAACCCGTTCTCTATGGCATGCTAGGCGAGTGCTTGCAAAATACATTTGAAATTCTGAAACCTGGAAATTTGAACAGGCATTTGAATAGACCTTGAATAGTCCTTAAATTGTCCTTAAATTAGAGTAATGGCCAACTAACTGTGAGCTCAACAAATTATTCTGCTACTGAATTGATGCACTTTTTTGTAAGGCATATCAGAGCTGATTTCATTTTCCCACTTTAGCTGTTTTCAAAACGAGCAGTGTTGTTGCACGTGGGCATTCACTTATATGCTTATTGCTCTCCTAGTCTCTTGCATAACTTAACTCAACATTCAAAACCACCCCCCAAATAATGTTGCGTCCCTGAGAGAAAGACATTTGTTTCTTGAACATTTTAGTGCACCATAATAAAATTGGGTGTAATGGCAGGTGCAAAAGTGCACATCCATGAAAGACCTACGTGAATAAACTATTTACAGTGCAGTTTAGTTGACTGTAGTGACATGCTCCTCTCTTAAAGAGGCCATGCCATTGTCCAGGAATTTACATCCAAACACCTTAGCCTTTGTCTTTGTAATTTGTCACCTCCCCCCAAGTCCCCTGCAAAACCCAGTTTTCAGTCATGTAAAACACCTCAGCTCTCCCTCTTTTGTAATTGTGAACACACTCTGCATAGCTCTGCCTCGCTCTTTTGTCCAAGTCAGAAAGGCCACACCTTGTCATTCCTGCCCTGACTCAGACCTTTGTCTCCATATTCAAAGTGAGTTTCATCCCACATTCCTTTCATTTGACTGTGTGATATCCGTCCCCTCACGATGACGCATAGACTGAATATAAGCCAGGGCAGAGGTGACTGACTTCACTTCTCTGACAAACCACCTTTGTTTGCGTTGTTCAGGAAGTCCTTGCGCAAGTATTTGATTTCATTCAATAAACCAGACTCAACCTTTTGAACGTATCTTGGTAAATCTTTGGACTAGACAAGTCTAAAATACGATCACAGTTTTGGCGACGCGGATGATCTGGGAGGACTACCTGCGTGTTGCCGGGATTCCAGTGGATAGGACTGATCGACAGACGTGTCGGTCCATATGGGCTTGGAAAATCAATTTTCTCTCTTGCGCCAGAGCGCTAGCCGAGATTATTTCCTCAGTTCTGCCACTGGATTCCTGAGGCTCACAGGTACGTTTAAACGAACCCTCTTGTGGTTCTGAGTTGTATTTGCCTTGATTTGGTTCAGTTGTGTTGGTCTGGATTGGTTGAAAACAGGAAACCCCAGCGTGGGTATTAAGTAAGTAACTATCCAAGGAGATGTGAACAGCAATATACATATTTATATCGTATTGTCGTTTTGACTTCGTCCTTGTTTAGGCTACCGGGGGTTCTCTTCAGAAGAGGTGCAATTTTGGGTTTGGGACTCGCTCCCTTACAGTTGATGTAGACTACAGTTTAGATTGTTTGTCGGCTCGGCTGTAGTTAAGAAGTGAGAGTGCACTTCTAGGATAACGTTTTGGCTTGAAGTTCGCAGATAGTGCGATTTCCACAGGATTGAAGTTCGCAGATAGTGCGATTTCCACAGAGTGAAGTTCGCAGATAGTGCGATTCCCACAGGCTTGAAGTTCGCAGTGAGTGCGATTTCCAAATGAGTTGAAGTTCGCAGTGAGTGCGATTTCCAAATGGGTTGAAGTTCGCAGTGAGTGCGATTACCAGCTAACCTCCGGAGTGTCTGTTTTTTGTCCCCGAACGGGGTTGTGTTGTCTTTATGTTTGTCTAAGCGCTATTTTTCGCCGGCTCAGTGGGATTTTTGATTGCATTTTTGAGCCTCGGCTCTTGATTGTATGTTTGTTACGCGCGCCATGGATCCAGGTAAAGTATTGTTTTGTACCCTTTTTAGACTGTTACATTTCTGCTAGATTCCCAGTAGGCTAGCTAGCTGGTTGCCTAGGAGATAAGGAAAACAACTCCCGGTGATCCGCCTTGAGCCAGAGGGAGAACAAAGAGATTCCTGACTGGGTGAGTACTAAGCGAATTTTAATGTGTCTTAATGTTTGTTTCTTCGAAATTGTATTCTTTCCCGCCGTGAGTTAACCATAAGGTTTCTTTTCGTTGCTGTTTTGGGGTTTTTAGGCTGCGTCATGATTATTTGGGATTTGTTTCTTTAAATTTCCCCGCGCACAACCAAAGACCACATCCGGGTCATACATGCAACATTTTGGGATCACCACTAGGTGTCCCTGTAACCCCGGCTAATAACATAGGGCTAGAGGAGGTCACAGGATTCTACTGCTAGCCTGAGGAGATTGTTGCGCTGAAGCATTATTCTGCGAGCGTTTGTTGGCAGATTTTCGTTATGTGCTAAGCATTTTCGATTTCTTACATCCACATCTGACATTTTAGTGTTAAATTCTAAGATTCGGGCTCAGCTAGAGGGTTAAGGGAAAAGCCTGTTACTTCTCTAGACTGGTCTGTTTTTAAGATTTGGGAGAGTAGAACGAGAGTTTTTTTTTTAGGTCAGGAAGGAAAGATAAGGAGATTCAGCAAACAGTCTCTCCACCATTTTCCCCAGCAGAATAACTCTGATTTAAAATTAGATTCCCCCCCTCGACTTGTTGCGCCATTAGCCACGCCCCTTCTTTCTACGAGGTATTTGTCCGAACAGGTCCGGAAGGAAGAGCCTCCGATTTTGAAGTCGAGCGCCACCTGCTGGACTTTCCCTTGAACAACCCATAAGGGTGATTTTAAACTAGCCAAGATAGAGAGTTTTAATTTTTAAGGTAAATAAACAGGATAAAATAGATGTAGAGCGAACTCAAAAGTCTGACAGGGTTGAATAGGTGTTTGATTCAGGAGTTTTGTTTCAATAGTCAATGAATGGCCATAAGCTGTTCGTTTTATGCATTTCTACTGTATGAATTTTCATTCATATAATGATAATGTGTTTTTTGAGGAGCTGGCATTAGGCCTTCTCCTCTGCTATTGAACCCAGTCTGTGTTTTGAGTCTTAATTTTCAGGTGCTATGGACCCTGGGCGGCAGGTCTTTGAGAAGCCTGGATCATGCCTTCCTGGGGACTGCTTGGGACCTGCTGTTTGTCTGTTTTAACTGTTTGTTTTGTCTCTTTTTCTGATATGTAGCTTAAGACATAAGCGTTGTGCATAATAGTGGGGGGAATAGATAAGGGTTGCTAGTGTCTTAATCTGAATGCAGCATCTCATAACCCAATTATATTTTTTAAATGGTTATGTTAAATATCTCATGTTTATAGTTTGAGGCACATTCATCGGGCCTGAGTGTTTTTTCTGAGTGGTTTTTTACAGACAACTGTCGTTCCGGGAGTGATGGGTGAATGCCGAACCAGGAGACGGGCACAGGACACCGGAGGTTACTGGCCTGTTTCCCTACAGATGGGCGATCTGGGTTTCGTGAGATGCAGACCAACGCCATGTCACCAACTCACTGTGAGCGACAGATAAGTATGAAACAGGAGCAGGGCCCAAATACTCTGTCCTCAAATGCAGAAGAGGGAGGTTTTAGATATACAAATTTTAGCTATACAAATGAAGCTTGATGGCGTTTTTGATTAGTTAATTGTAAATGAAGCCAGTTCATTTTAGTGTCATTTTCTTTGCCCCATCTCTATTTTTATCCTGACTTCAGGAAATTTTTGCTTTCACCCTTAGGGGGTGTTGTTTTGTTGAGACGAGAATATAGCGTATTTTATTTTCATAAAATCGCAAGAGAACTGCTAGAGCCAAATCCAATTGCCTTGATCATGACTGGGGACTAAGCGTGTTGAAGTCATTCTAACACTGCCCCTGTTGTCACTGTAGGCTACTGCAGACTGGCTCTAAATGACACTTGAACAGTCACCCTGTTTAAGTTTTCCTGACAGAATAACAAAATTTTTTCCCCAAAGCAGGAGCTTGCGCTTAACCATGTTTCTGAGTATCTCCTACAGACTGTTGAATAACCGTTCCTGACCAAAGAAGGGAACAGGGAGACCAGACCAGAGGACTCTCTTTTGCTCTGTTTTGTCTCTGTTTGTCTCTCTCATCTGTGGATCCACAGATGGAGCACTTCATCAGCCTGTACTGGGGGAGCGCCGAGGTGAGCCCTCCAGCAGCACGACCCGGGCCGACCCTACGTGGAGCAGTACAGGGATGGACCGGGTTCAGTTCAAGAGCCTACATTTCTGACCTACAAGCATCTGCTCCACCTGCGGAGAAAAAGAAATGAAGGACTAAGTGCACATTTCCACCACCAAACTAACCTGTATCTAGGGCCTAATGACAAACCTGTACTACCTCGTTCATGTTTTCATTATGCTTTCAAACTAGCCCACGGGCCAGATCATGTTTCAAAACAGGGGTGGCGGAGGATGCTAACAGATGTCTCCAACAGAGTGAGGACCGCCATTTCCTGAGGCTAAGGAGGGGTTCCTGCATCACATCTCTCCTGGGGATTGGGTCCTAATCCACGACCACAGACGAAGGAGCTGGAACTCGCCGAGGTGGCTCGGGACGTACCCGTTTCTACTCATCACGCAGACAGCGATCTGAGAGGACTTCGTTGGACCCATGCAAGCCATTGCCGACGGGTCCAAGCAGCAGAGGACGGTCCACCAAGGGATCGCAAACACCAGGAGATCAGAATGCAGCTGAACCAGAGGGCTCAGAGGCCAAAACCATGGGCCATCACACTGTCCTCTCCTCTGACGAGGAATCGGAGGAAAAATGACCTTGCTGGTCACCTCCTCACAAGATGCACCACACACGCACACACACCTGCACACACTAACATTGAACATAACTGATTTCAAGCAACGTGACATCGAAGTTGCGATCTAGAAGAGAAGACGCCTTGCATTCCCCAATGACATTCTATTGCCCAAAAGAGAAGTGCCACCTAAATGACTGTTGGGATACACTGTGAACAAGAGTGACCTTGACAGTCACCGCCACACTCTCCCCTCCTCTGATGAGCAATCGGAGACTGACCTTGCCGGTCACCTCCTCACAAGAGTGAATGAACTTTGAAATAATCTGGAAAATATCATATTTGTTTACAAGAGTTGCAATGATTGAAACATGAGTTGATAAATAAGTTTGGGTTTTTCCTCTAAATTGACCAAGAGGTTTTTTGCCCCTCTTACACTGGTAACCATTTTATCTTTTTTTTGCCTTGTTAAATCAAGTTTGTTTTTTGGTGAATGGTTGTCCACTCTTAGACTATAAATAGTATATAATCATGTCATCTTTTTTATCTTGTTTCCTGTCAAACTTCTGAAACAAGGGGTTTTGGTGTGTGATTTTGCACGTTGAGAGGAAATAATTAAAGTTTCCACCTAGTGGAGAGATTATTTCCTTTCCACATGTATAGCATAGCTGACTGTTTACACTGTGTTTGGATTTTATTTTTGTGTGCCTGTTCAGGCACAAATGAGGGATTGTCCAGGAATTTACATCCAAACACCTTAGCCTTTGTCTTTGTAATTTGTCACCTCCCCCCAAGTCCCCTGCAAAACCCAGTTTTCAGTCATGTAAAACACCTCAGCTCTCCCTCTTTTGTAATTGTGAACACACTCTGCATAGCTCTGCCTCGCTCTTTTGTCCAAGTCAGAAAGGCCACACCTTGTCATTCCTGCCCTGACTCAGACCTTTGTCTCCATATTCAAAGTGAGTTTCATCCCACATTCCTTTCATTTGACTGTGTGATATCCGTCCCCTCACGATGACGCATAGACTGAATATAAGCCAGGGCAGAGGTGACTGACTTCACTTCTCTGACAAACCACCTTTGTTTGCGTTGTTCAGGAAGTCCTTGCGCAAGTATTTGATTTCATTCAATAAACCAGACTCAACCTTTTGAACGTATCTTGGTAAATCTTTGGACTAGACAAGTCTAAAATACGATCACACCATCATAAATGCATTTTCATAAATGCAGTTTAAAATTTGTCTTTCATACAGGACAAGATAAATTGTAAGTAAATTGTGTCATTTAATTTAAATAAAATCTCATTTTGTCCAAAGGCAATTTTTTAATATATATATATATATTAGCTTTTTTGTTGTTTTTTTACCTATAGATTTTATGTATTTTTGCCTGAAGTTATCGTATCGTCAAAATCTCATACCGGCCCATATTTAGAGTCTATGGATGGTTATTTACATGCCTTTGCAGATGTTTTCAAGTGCTGTCATTAGAACTCACAATCGCACAATTACATTAGAACAAGATCAAAACAATTACATTAGAACAATGGCGTAAAATGCTATCAGCGTCCTTTACTGTATAGTATTAATGGGGTCCCAATAGCTTAGGAAAAATAATTAAATGACAATTGTTTTCCTTTTTTATATTAAACATCACTCTCAAACTAATGATGGTCATTTCTGTATCAATAGCAGTCATAGCAGAAACACGACAGAGTACTACTTTGAATTACATTGATACTTGTGCTGTACCAGCGCAGGCCTGCAGAAGCAAAACATTATTACTGTATAAGGAGCAGTGAGAAATCTGGCATTTAGAATTGCCCGGCAGATGTCATCTGACCAGCAATGCCAGATTAGCCCATCAGAGAGTCCCTACTTGGGGCTTGTACAATCAGATATTATTTTAAATGATGTGAAGATAAGTTGAGTCATATTTTGGGTGGCTGTTTGTATGAAGCTTTCATCTTGAGGCCTCTCCTTGGGGGCCCCTTGGTAGTCAGGGCCCTCGTACCTTCTGACTCTGTATTGGTTGGGATTTCATTAGAGTGCCAGGGGCTCAACCATCTTAGTTCTTAATTTCCTCTGAATTATTTTAACTTTTATTGAGGCACCCTTTCAGATCTGTTCCTGTAATTATACTGCTGGTGGCCTAAACTGTGAAATGTTTAGGAGGCTTTCGGAAAAGGGGGTAGGAGTTGGGGTTGGGCTATGCTAGGATAGGGCTGGGCTATGCTAGGATAGGGCTAGGCTGGGGCTGGGCTATGCTAGGATAAGGATGGGCTATGCTAGGATAGGGCTGGGCTAGGCTGGGGCTGGGCTATGCTAGGATAGGGCTGGGCTATGCTAGGATAGGGCTGGGCTAGGCTGGGGCTGGGCTATTCTAGGATAGGGCTGGGCTATGCTGGGGCTGGGCTGGACTATGCTAGGATAGGGCTAGGCTGGGGCTGGACTGCTAGGATAGGGCTGGGCTAAGCCAAGGCTGGGCTGGGATGACTTAGGTTAGGGTCACGGACATGCAGAATTAACCCTAACTTCGAGTACCAGTCACCATGCTCATGTGTGGTCATCTCTCGATTGGTTGAATCCTTATCTAAAGTTAGTTCATGATTACAACAGCTGGATCTGTAAACCAGGATAGCTTGCACTCAGGAGTTCCTCAACGTTCCCCCATGAATTAAGTTTGTGTGCGTGTGTGTGTGCGTGTGTGTTTGTGTGTGTGTGTGTGTGTGTGTGTGTGTGTGAGAGAGCGAGTGTGTGTTTATGCTTGTGTGTTTGTGTGCGTGTTAATGTGTGTGTGCGTGTGAATGTGTGTGTTTACTCCAGACCAGAGCTTGTATAATCTGTCTGTTCGTAGCGGGTCCATTCCCAGGGTTATATTTAGCCTGCTCCTCTGCAGCTGGGAGGCGGGGGGGGGGGACACGACAGGGTATGGAGCCATAGGGTCCCATTCATTTTCAAAGTACATCTTACAGTAAATCCCCTTGGCACTGTGTGTGCGTGTGTGTGCGTGTGTGTGCATGTGTGAGTGTGTGTGTGTGTGTGTGTAGTGTATTACCAGACCTGGTAGACTATTTGAGCAGTTCAGTCCCACTAAGACCAACCTGTACTAGTTAAACACTAAAGACAGGGCATGGTCTGTTTTGGTGAGCCAGTGCACACAGAGACACGACACAAGTCTAATGGACATCACTCTGTTGCATCCCACTAAACTTGCACTTCAGTAACTCCAGCTTGTTGAATTGAGAGATCAAAAGTATATTTGAGTCCATCGGCACCCTAATGGACGTTACTGTGTTGTATCTTCTAACCCACGGGTGCCGTGACTCCAGTCTATCGGTGACATGGAATCATTTGATAATATTTTGAATTTCCCATTATCATAAAATTATTTTATATCAGATTAAACGTCAAGTACAAAATTATTTTCAATCATTTCTAACTGAAGCAGATATTCTCTCTAGTGTAAGGATGAGACGGTATACCGTAAAACCGGGAAACGCGGTATAAAATGTCCACGGTATTAGAACTGTGATATTCCCTGTGTTTACGGTATTACGTTTATGGTATTACACAATAATGCACTGCTGGAACTTCACATTTCAAGTTGCTTGCAACAGTTAATTTTGTAATTGAATATAAGCTTGCTATTAATAAACTGAGCTTTATTACAATAGTGTGTATTTTCCATCATGTGTTGCACTGTAGTTCCTTCAAAGTAAAATACTTGTTTTTTTTATGTGTGTTGGGGAGGTGAAATGCCATATAACGTGAAATACCATAAACCGTACCGTGTAACTAGATACCGTACCGTAATGCAAAAATCCATACCGTCTCATCCCTACTCAAGTGTTCCTCACTGCTGGCTAACGTTGACTGTCAGCAGATGTCGGAGGCTAGCCAGATGACAGGGAGATATGGATATGTTTTTTTTAGGAGAATGGCCAAAATTGAGGCTTTTCAATGATTGCGATCTCTAGTATGGTTTTAGCTGGAGTGGTGTTGCTATGTGCCCCACACCTTTATGCCTGGTCTGCAGAGAGAAGTTGGCTAACGCCTGTATCTGATTTACTGAATAAAAAAACAAATTCATTTGAATGTTGTGGTCACACCATCAAATTATAATAATAATATTAATAATAATATTAATATTAATAATATTAAAGGTATAATATGTAGTATGTGGATTATTTCCCCCATCTAGTGTCTAAAGATAAGAACTGCAACAACACAACGTATTGGTTGCCAAAATGCCAGAGAATGCACTGTTTCAGTCATACTGTGATAAGATCTTCACTCCGAGAGGAACATACCGTTACACTAATCAGTAATCACAATCAAGTATTTCAGAGTGCCATGTAATAAGTTACGTTAGATGCTGTAGTGTGGAGATAACGTTAGGTCTGGCTATGCAGATTCCAAGAAAGATAACGATAGCTAGTTAGCTAGCTTACTGGTCTAGTAGAAAAGTAGCCATGTCTTTATCCCATGAAACTCCATAAACTCCGTCCAATGAGCAAAGGCTGGCCCGATATTTATCCGACTTTTACTCCTTCTTCGGTTACTGAGCTTTTGACATTCGTATCGCACGGTTCGCCGGGGCTAAGGCGGAGAAGCAGGATGGCCAAACTGAGCCATTTTACCAAACGTTTAGCTGAAAAGAGCGAGCGGAAGTGGACAGAAAAGCTGCCATTTTATAGTCGCACACACACTTGATGCTAACATTACATTACATTACATTACAGTCATTTAGCAGACGCTTTTATCCAAAGCGACTAACAATAATTGCATTTAACGTAGGAAGAGCCAATGTACTACTACTTGCCACAACTCACAAGTGCAACTTCTTTCTAAAACAAGTGACTAAGAGCATAATCTAGTGCTGAAGGCAAAGTGCAAGAATCACAATCTAAAGTACAGTGCAATATAATATAATACAATAAGTGCTTAGGTGGGAGGATTGTTGTAGTACTTCTTGAAGAGATGAGTTTTGAGCCTGCGACGAAAGATGGGCAGCGACTCTGCTGTCCTGACATCAGTGGGCAGCTCATTCCACCACTGCGGGGCCAGGACAGAGAAGAGCCGTGACCGTGTCGATCGACCGCAGGAGCCTCGGAGTGACAGGGCAACCAGTCGCCCTGAGGTAGCAGAGCGTAGTGGTCGGGAGGGGGTGTAGGGTTTGACCATGGCCTGGAGGTAGGAGGGGGCTGTTCCTTTCATTGCCCTGTAGGTTAGCGCCAGAGTTTTAAACTGGATGCGAGCCGCTACAGGGAGCCAGTGTAGGGAACGGAGGAGGGAAGTTGTGTGGGAGAATTTGGGGTGGTTGAACACCAGGCGAGCAGCAGCTTTCTGGACAAGTTCCAGAGGTTTAATGGCTGACGCCGGTGCCCCCGCGAGGAGGGAGTTACAGTAGTCCAGGCGGGAGATGACCAGGTCCTGGATGAGTACCTGCGCCGTTTCATTAGTGAGGAAAGGGCGAATCCTCCTGATGTTGTAGAGCATGAATCTGCAGGAACGTGTGACGGATGTGACATGTGAGGAAAATGACAGTTGGTCATCCAGGGTCACACCCAGATTCCTCGCAGTCCGAGTCAGGGTCACCACTGTGTCTTCAATGGTGATGGCCAGGTCCCGGTGCGGACAGCCCTTCCCCGGGAGGAACAGCAGCTCAGTCTTGTCCAGATTGAGCTTGAGGTGATGTGTCGTCATCCACTCCGAAATGTCAGCCAAGCACCCAGCTATGCGTGTCTCCACTTTTGTATCAGAAGGGGGAAATGACAGAACCAGTTGGGTGTCATCGGCATAGCAGTGATAGGAGAAGCCATGCGAGCGAATGACAGAGCCCAGAGATGTAGTGTAGAGGGAAAACAGGAGAGGACCCAGGACAGACCCTTGTGGAACCCCCGTAGTCAGACTACGCAGTTCCGACGTCGACCCTCTAATAGATAGATGTAACCAACATCTATAATGCTGCTAATTCATGGAAGTATAACGTTTGCTGGCTACTGCTAATCTCACAGTGGTGAAGCTAGAATAGTACCTGGCAACCCAGCGCGCAGTACCAACGCTGTAATACTATTGGCTGGTATGATATCAACAGACTGTCATTGTAGGGCCGTCAAAATTTCATAATGTAATAATTTCAGACAAAATATAATGTTTTATGGAAAAGCAATACTCTTACTCTGCAGCCTTTGCAAAGCCCCATGGATGTATTATTTTTGAAAAAATGTTATTTTAATCCACATATAACATATTATACCTTTATTAATACAAAAAAAATATAGTTTTAGTAGGTCAGAGCCTATCATAATGTTATGCTAAACGTCAGTAAAAGATGGCATAAATAAGGTGCTGAGAGTGAAAACTAATAATGTAATTTAGGGGTGCTGTAGATGAACAAAATATGTACAAGGGTGCTCTGAGCCTGAAATGTTTGAGAACCACTGTATGCTGGGCAATGCAACTAGAGCCTACTGTATCTCACTGGGTACTGTAAACACGGGGATTATTGAAGTGTCTGTCTTTCTGTCTATCTATATATCCCCCCCATAAACACAGTTTTAGATGTTGATGTCACAGAAAACATTTCCATGATGGTCAAATACTGTCCTGGTGGGAAGTATTTGTGCTGAGTAGGGAGTTTAACAATTCAATTCGGTTCCACAAGCACACACAAAGATGCACATATAGAAACACACACTCAAACAACAGCCACTCAAAATGTGG
Organism: Borostomias antarcticus; assembly: GCF_949987555.1. Classification (NCBI taxonomy): domain Eukaryota; kingdom Metazoa; phylum Chordata; class Actinopteri; order Stomiiformes; family Stomiidae; genus Borostomias; species Borostomias antarcticus. The sequence goes on along the minus strand of NC_140235.1, from coordinate 25,466,149 downwards.
AAACTATTCATCCCATGTTTCCATGCCAGCAGTAGAAGCAGCAGTAGATTTGTGAAGAACATTGTGCTAGTGGTGGTAGATAACTAGTTACTTTTGGTAGATTACTAGTTACTTTTGCTAGATAACTGGTTACCAAGTAAGGTGTTCACTGCTGTATGTGTGTGTGCGTGCGTGCGTGCGTGCGTGCGCCTGTGGGTATGTGGATGGCTGGATGGGTATTTTGTTCACACCATAGCTCAAAAACAAATAACCCTAAGACGTTCATACTTGGTACATATGTTCTGCCCAAGGTACCCTGGACCTGATTAGATTTTGGAGCTGAATTACAGGGCAGATCCACAAATCATTTTTCTCTTTGAATCTATGGATGTATATCTCTGACCGACCACCAGGGGGGAGCAACCACTACCTCTCATGCATGATTTCATGTTGAGCTCACTGTGCATATTTTGAAAACAATGTTTTTTGACTGCAGTATGGTCCTCAGCTATGGTGGTCATGTCTTCCGACAATCTCAGGAGAAATCTGGTCTGGGACCTTGATTGTCATGTGAGGGGTTCAGATCCAATCTTATACCTCCCGATCAGCTTGCAGACGCATCGGGGTCACCCTGACACCATCAAACATGTTTGATATTTAGATTACTACATCACTAATTTACGAGCGAGATGGCGAGACAAAGTGGTTTGTTGCTCCCTGCACGATTTCTTGATAATATCCTGTAGTGTGTGATTAGCCATTATTTTCAATCTTGTAGTGAATAGAATAGAATAGAATAGAATAGAAGGCTTGTTTTATCCACAAATCGCCACTTCTAATTACGTATTGTTCTCTGGTTTCTCTGACTGTAATGATAATAAGACCAAGGGCACTCAGATTTGTGGATAATAATTTGTGGATCCACCCCGTGATTCGGATCCGCGCCAAAATTTTAAATAGAATAGAAAGTTAATTTTCCATGTGTAACAAGTATGGGTACAGGTACATTGGAATTCTTGTAATTGCTTGTGCTTACTGTATCTTATCAGTGCTAATCAGTTCCTCCTTCCAGTCCTAGGTACTCAGCTAGACATTTAAAAGGGTAGTTCAACATTTTGGGCATAGAGCTTAATTTACGACTTACCCATAATGTTGTTGATTGATGGAGAACATTGTCCGCTGATTCCATGCTGGCTCTCGTACTGGTGTAAGCAGGGAGGCTGCTATTTCCTCCTCTCCTGAAGTCCACAATCATCTCCTTTGTCTTGCTAGTGTTCAGGTTCAGGTTGTTGTCTTAAAGCCGATTCAGATGAGTCATTGGGGGAGATCAGGCCTATCACAGTGGTGTCATCCACAAACTTGATGATTCGACTGCTGCTTTGCTTGGCTGAGCAGTCGTGGGTGTACAGTGAGAACAGCCTGGGGCTCAGGTAGCAGCCTTGCGGGACACCTGTGCTGATGTTCAGTGTGGATGAGGTGTTGCTGCCTGTTCTCACCACCTGTCTGTCCGTGAGGAAGTCCAGGGTCCAGTTGTATAAGGAGCTGCTCAAGCCTGCACCTTTCAGCTTCGGGACCAGGTTGATGGGGCATACGTTGTTGAAGGCAGAACTGTAGTCAATGAATAGCATCTTGACGTAGGTGCTTTTCTTGTCCAGGTGCTCCAGCGCGAAATGGAGGGCTAGTGCGATGGCATCATCCACAGACTTGTTGGCTCTGTAAGCGAACTGGTGTGGGTCTAGTGGGTCTAGTGAGTCCACTGGAGCAAGTGCCACTGGCCGATAGTCATTCAGGCAGGTTACCTTGGTTTTCTTGGGTACTGGCACTATTGTAGTCATTGAAAGTATGTGCATGTTTGAGATAAAAGAGAACAACTGTTAAGATTCTCCTTATGTGCGTGATGGCACCTGGTTTCGAAATCAGTTAGGATTTTACAAAACCTGTAGTGTGAGCCTGGAATAGCATTTTTTGAGGGAGTGTGAACGTGTGTGCATGTATATATATCCGTGTGAGCGCGTGCGAGTCAGTGTGATAGTATATGAATGTGTGTTTGTGTGTCTGTATGTGTGCGTGTGAGTGTGTATGTGTGTGTGTTCTCTTTCAGCACGGATAGTGCTGGTGTGGCTCAGAGCGTGCAGATCTTGTCTAACTCTGACAGGAAGCTGCCTTATGTAAGCAGCCAGGAAGAGAGAGACACAACCCAGCTGGGGCAGTGCTCTGCCTCCCTCTGCTGGAGACTGCTGTTAGAGTGTAGGAGTTGTCATATTACAGCCTCCTCTTCAGTCTTCTTCAAACCCCCCATGATGCTTCTACTCACATCTGGGACTACTGTCTCTGTGTGTGTGTGTTTGTTTGTTTTTCAGCTTCTTGGAGAAAATTGAATCTGTGAGGAGCAATGACTACACACCCACAGACCAGGTACATGACATCACCTGTCTGAGAACACATGACCATGGTGGCCTATCATACACCTTTGGCTTTAATTTGACAAATTGTAAATGAAACTGTAACTGACCTGTAGGTTCGTGTAGATCCTGTTATCAAACCTTGACCTTTCACCCCTGACACGCTGTGACCCCAGGACTTGCTGCGCTGTCGAGTCCTCACCTCAGGGATCTTCGAGACCAGGTTCCAGGTGGACAAAGTCAACTTCCAGTAAGTTCTGCACCACAGGAACAGGTGGACATGAATCAGTCGCCTCTCTTCTACTCTACTGTCATCATCTCCTCCTCTCTCATCATCTCCTGTTCACCTCTCCTCCTCATCTCCTCTCCTCCCCACTTCTCATCATCTCCTCTCCTCCCCACCTCTCCTCATCTCCTCTCCTCATCTCCTCTCCTCCCCACCTCTCCTCATCTCCTCTCCTCCCCACCTCTCCTCCATCTCTCCTCCTCACCTCTCTTCCCCACCTCCTCCTCACCTCCTCAGCTCAGTCTCAGGTTAGACTAGTCAGCACAGCAGTCAAGGACAGATGTACTTGCGATGCTAACTGAGCTGTCTGTCTGTGTCTCCCAGTATGTTTGACGTTGGCGGCCAGAGGGACGAAAGGAGGAAATGGATCCAGTGCTTTAATGGTGAGATGTGAGAATCATGAGAGTGTCTGCCCTGAGACTGGGAGGTTAGGGGTTCGATACCTGGCCGAGTCATACCAAAGAGGTACCCAAATGCCTCCCTGCTTGGCACTCAGCATCAAGGGCTGGATTGGGGATGAAATCCTGCGACATACTGTACCAGCGTGTACTTGTACCAGCGTGTACTTGTACCAGCGTGTACTTGTACATCAAGCTTTCTCACGCTAAGGAATCAGGAGATAGGCTCCTGCCCTCTGGGCCACTAGGCTCCAGAACCATTGGTTCTCCAGGCTACTAACTTACTGAGAATCATGATGGTGGTGGTGATGATGTAATCATCATAGACCTTTATAGAGAAGCTTCATGAGCGTGTGTGTGCGTGTGTGTGCGTGTGCGTGTGCGTGTGCGTGTGCGTGTGTGTGTGTGTGTGTGTGTGTGTGTGTGTGTGTGTGTGTGTGTGTGTGTGTGTGTGAGTGCGTGCGTGCGTGCGTGTGTTCCATCAGATGTGACGGCCATTATCTTCGTGGCTGCGAGCAGCAGTTATAACATGGTCATCAGGGAAGACAACAGTACCAACCGCCTCCGGGAGTCTTTGGACCTCTTCAAGAGCATCTGGAACAACAGGTCAGCGTCTAGACAGTATACATCTATACAGCCGGCCAGTGTCTAGACAGCATACGTCTCTACGGCCGGTCAGAGTCTGGACAGAGCATGGGTCCCCACGTCTCTCTCTCTCTCTCCTCCTCCACCTCATCCTTCTCTCCTCTCTTATTTACCTCCTCCAGATTTCTGCGGACCATCTCAGTTATCCTGTTCCTCAACAAGCAGGACATGCTGGCCGACAAGATCCTGGCTGGCAAGTCCAAACTAGAGGACTACTTCCCTGAGTACACCAGCTACACTGTACCAGCAGACGGTAGGTCTCACTAGTACACACTGTTATTAGTATCATTAGTCACTGTACACCAGCTACAAGGTTCTACTAGTACACCACCACATACTACCATTAGTCACTAGTACACCAGCTATAAGGTTCTACTAGTACACTAACTCCACTATTACTAGTACACCAGCTACACTGTACCAGCAGACAGTTGGTATACTATCATTAGTCACTGGTTCACCAGCTACAATGTTCTACTAGTATACTACTATTGAATTATATATGTTGTAGTTGTTACACCAAAATAACACAAGATATCGGCTGGAGTGGTTTTCCTGGGGCAACTAGATATAAATATTCATATTTTTATGTAACCCAACCTTGTGTGTTCAGATAGCCAGAAACCTGTGAACGTTAGCTATCTAGCTATTTGAGAAAACATTTTACTGTATTTATTCTCCTGATGTTATCTAGAATATCTCTGCCCACATCACATTCAGCAAGAAACAAAGTGTCGCCAACACAACCACTTTTGGCACCAGTAAGCTTTGCAATATTTGCACTTGCAAGGTAGATGGAGTCAACACAGCTCAACTCCTTCCTTGGCCAGTTTGCTAGCTAAAGGTGGAAGGACAGTTGGGTTTGGGTTAGAGGTGGAAGGGTTAGGGATGTGTTAGGGTTAGAGGTGGAAGGGTTAGCGGTGTGTTAGGGCTAGGGGTGGGTCCATATGAATAATGGACAGGGGTGGGAGGACGGGGGTCGTGTGGAGGACACGGAGGACTTTACACAGTCTGTGAATGTTAGAAGGGTAGTATACCTGTCCACAAATGTCCAGTGCTTGACTGCTGTCTGCCCTGCTGCATTGTTGATGGAGGTAATGAAGGATTTGGATGCTTATAATTTGTTGTATATGCAAGATTAGAAGATTAGAGGGCTGAGCAGTGTCCCTTAGGGGAGTCTGCATGAGAGGCTGACTTTAGTGGGACAGCACCCCCTGGTACCTCACCACCTGTTGTCTGCCTGTGAGGAAGTTTGAGATCAACTGGGCTGGTGATGGACCCAGGACCCAGCCTCCTGGTGGTGCCTAGGTTGTGGCGTCTGACCCCTGCCCTCTGTCCTCAGCTGTTCCTGATGCAGGAGAGGACCCCAAAGTGACCAGAGCAAAGTTTTTCATCAGAGACGAGTTCTTGGTATGCCATTCTACACCCGACCTTTACCTAGTCAAGATACACATGACAACCTTCTACTTATTCACTTGTGTGTTTCTGCCTGCCTGTGTGTGTGTGTGTGTGTGTGTGTGTGTGTGTGTGTGTGTGTGTGTGTGTGTGTGTGTGTGTGTGTGCGCGCGTGCGTGCGTGCGTGCGTGCGCACTTGCATTTTCCCTGCAGAGGATCAGCACAGCCAGTGGTGACGGGAAGCACTACTGCTACCCCCACTTCACCTGCGCCGTGGACACGGAGAATATCCGCCGCGTCTTCAACGACTGTCGTGACATCATACAGAGGATGCACCTCCGTCAGTACGAACTCTTGTGATTGGTTTGGCCTGAACGGTGCCCAGCCAATCCTTGACTCCACTCCCTACCCACAGCCCCTGTCAGGGAGCAGACAACTACTGAAGAGAGACCATGCTGATATTGTTGATATTGATTTTTGTTTATTGTTGTTTTATTTATGGCCTGTGATGTTTCCCCAGTGCCTCTGTTGTTCTACTTTGCCTTTCTCCTACGTTCTCCTCATTCCTCCTCCTCCTGATGCTCTCTGTTCGTTTCTCTGGTGGGTCTGGAGCAGCAGACGTAGTCAGTATGTGTACGTGAGTGTGTAAGGTGTGTGTGTGTGTGTGTGCATCTAAGGTCTTATGGACACCCATGTGTTGGTTTGAAGGTGATACCAACATTCCAACACTCCCTTACATAAATGCCTGTCTTACTCCTCTTACTTATCCCCCGTCCTCTGTGTGTGTGTGTGCGTGTGTGCGTGCGTGCGTGCGTGTGTGCGTGCGTGTGTGTGTAAGGTTAAGCAAGCTGTAATGCACTTGATGATGTAGCTCCATATTTATTATTGTTTCTTTTGGTTTGGGTTGGACTAGTTAGTGACATATTGGACTAGTTAGTAACACGTTGGACTAGTTAGTAACAGGTTGGACTAGTCTGTGACAAGTTGGACTAGTCTGTGACATGTTGGATTATTTAAAGACGGGTTAGTGACATGTTAAATGGGGTTGGACTAGTTATAGACGGTTCGTGACATGTTGAATGGAGTTGGACTGGTTAGAGACTGGTTAGCATGTTAGTAACGGGCTGGACTAGTTTGTGACAAGTTGGACTGGACTAGTTAGAGGCAGGCTGGTTGGAGATGGGACTAGTTGGAGGTGTGCAGACCTGGGTCAATTACAGATACTAATTTGGAATGTTTTGGGGTATTTGCTAACCAGTACAAGAGCAACTACTTGTATTTCAAGTATTTGAATGAATACTTGGGAAAAAAAGAAAAAAAAAACGTATCTAATTACATTAACGAGACACAATTACACTACTGAATTGACCTGGAAGAGATGCAATGCAGGTTTTGACTGGGTGCATCTCAATAGGCTACAGGTGGAAGTGGAGTTGCTTTATTATTCTCTTTGCTTTGAAGAATGAAGGGAAGGAGATCATCTCCTTTTACTGAGATGTCCCTTTAACATGGCTGTCACTGTTTCAGTCATATTTGTACACATTGGGGTGTTTTAATAGTAAAAACTCACTTTGGTAGTGTGTTGGGAGTTGTCATTGGATGAATATTTCAAATGGAAATTCCCAATTTAAAAAATCCATGCCTATGGAGTACTTGAAAGTAATATAATTTGTGGAATATATTAATTTGAATGTAATTGAAATAATTTAGCATTTGAACCAGGTCTGGATACTGGCTAATTGGGGTTGGACTATTTAGTGACAGGTTGAGGTGGACTAGTTAGTGACATGTTAAGTTGGGTTGGACTAGCTCTAGTTCTAGAAGTGGATGTTGATGTAGACATCTGTAGACTTGGCAGAGTGGTGGGGGTTTGCGGGAGGCCTAGAGAATGCTGGGAGGTGGAGTCCTTAGCAGCTCTGATCCCAGAGGATGGGAAGTCCCAGCAGTTTAGATTGTGATCAGCCCACAGACACTCCTGTTAGGCTCTGATTCTCTGGGGCTATTGATCAATATATAAATATATATATATACTGTATATATACAAGTATATATACATATATATATATAAATAATATATTTTTGTTTTTGTTATCTTGTACACTGTGCGAGGTTGATTATCCTGTACAGACTGCAAAATGTTATTTTGTACAACTTAATTGAAAAAAATTATAATTGTAGATCTTTGTGCCTTGATAATGGCTGTACCTGTATATTTGGCTGGAGTGTATGTACTGTATGTGACTGACCTGCTGGAGTGTATGTGACTGACTGACTTGCTTCCAGGCTGACTGATTGTCTGGCCTACCGGGGTGGCGGACCTGTCAGACTTGTTGACCGACTAGCTGACTGACTGGATCGTTGACTGACAAGGTGGCTTGTTGACTGACTGCACTGTACAGCTTGATGTCAGCTGAATGACAGGAGGGGCTACAGGCAGGCTCTCCGTAGAGGTGTGCTTCTCTGGTCAATAAAATCCTGGATCTGTACAATATGCAAATGAACCAGGTCCCTTTGGAGACCAACTAGCCTCCATCCTCTTGAGTTAGTTAACCCTAGTTAACCCCATCCTTTTTAGTTAGTTACACCTAGTTAACCCCATCCTCTAAATTAGTTAACCCTAGTTAACCCCATCCACTGAGTTAGTTAAACCTGGTTAACCCCATCATCTGAGATAGTTAACCCCATGCTCCGAGTTAGTTAACCCTAGCCTCTGCCTGGGGTTGAAGCTCTAGTTTTATTTCTGACTCTCAGCTTTAACCTTTGACATGTCCAATTGACAGCCGGTGATGTTTTACAAGCGTAGGAGAAATCTTTTTAGACTTGAGGTGTGTATGGGATGTATACATGTGTGTGACAGTAAATGTGTGTGTATGTGTGCTTAAAAGCATGCATGTACTGTAAACATATATACACACATGTACTCACACATTGTATATGTACATTGTACATATGCATTTTATATTAATATACATGTACATATTCATTTATAAAAATCTACATATATTCTATAAATCTATATGTACAATTATACATAGTAATGTGTGTGCCTATTGCGTATACATATTAATGAATGTTAAAGTGTGTGTTTGCAGACACATGCAGGCAGACATGTTTGCGTGCGTGTGTGTGTGTGTGTGTGTGTGTGATGAATTAATTGAGTGTGTGTGAATGCAGACATAATGCATACAGACTAAAGTGTGTGTGTGTCTGTGTCAATGTATGCGTGCGTGTGTGTGTGTGTTTGCAGACACACTCAGACATGGCTCCACAAAGGGAGCTGGACTGAGGACCCATGTGCATTAGTGCATTGTGGGATTGTGAGCACTGTTAGGTAGCCTGTTCTTCTTCTCTCCACTTGACTGCAGCTTTTCATGTGAGAAACAGGAGTGATCAACTTTTGTGTCAGGCCTTTAAGGAATACAAAAAAATATTTTTATTTTAATAAAGAGGCACATCAGAAAACATGTGTTTGAAGTTCATTACCTATCTGCTTCCAATCTCGCTCTCTCTCTCTTGCTCTCTCTCTCTCACACACTCACTCACTCACTCTCTCTCACACACACACGCACACAAGCACACACCGGCACCCTCAGACCCTAGTGAGTGGCGGTCTCAGAGGGCTTTGTGTTTCCCTAGCAGGGCAGTGATGCTGGTGGAGAGGTGCATGGTGTCCACCCGGGGGCAGTTTGCCAGCAGCAGCAGCACTGTGACCAGCAGGGCGGCGCCACTGTAGATCCCCAGGACGCTGCTCTCCTCTGGCAGGAAACACTTAGACAGCTGGAAGGCCGAGGGGGTAAAGCTGCCCTGGAGGAGGGAGAGATTGATAGATGGCCTTCTTTAATAATTCCCAATGGGGAAATTCTCTTGTTGGAGCACATGAAGTGTGTGTGTGTGTGTGCGCGTGCGTGCGTGCGTGCGTGCGAATAATGAATTGAGTGTCTGAGTGAATGCAGACAATGCATATAGACTAATGTGTGTGTGTGTGTGTGTGTGTGTGAACACATTTAAAATAACTAACCCTAAAAGAACTAACCCTAACACTGTTACTCACAGTATAACAGTAAAAGACACAAATGCATAAACAACGGCATTAAAAGACACAATCATCACTATTTAAGCGTGCTGTTGAACACAATAAAATCAGAATCTAAAATGTCGGTTCAAGATTGCATCCCACCAGTCAAAGGATGCATTAGAAAGAGTGTGTGGGGTAGGGGGTGGGGTCCAGAAGGGATGGAGGGAGAGAGAGAGAGAGAGGGGTACAACAAGCTTCCCTGGGTGGAGGGAGGAAGGTCAGAAAGGAGGGTGGGTCTGCCTGACATCAAAGTGCCGTTTGGAACCATCTTCTTCTCTTAAGAGAACATGCCAACTTTGGGGGGAATTAGATTTGCCATCTTCTCCAAAGTCAGATAAGAAGATGCATACCCTTCTCTGTGCATGCAGTAGGAAGCATTGAGACCCATTAGAGCCGTTATCTTAGCGTAATCACTGGAAGTGGATTTGAAACATTAGCCTAGGCTAACGTGTCCCAATGCTTCCTACTGCACGCACGGAGAAGAGAAGGGTATTTATCTTCTTATCTTACTCTGGGGAAGATGGCAAATAAGATAATTTCCCCAAAAGCTGACATGTTCTTTTAATAGATTACCAGACTGAAAATGGTGGTCTTGCTATGGTTACCAGGGTAAAAATGGGTTATTGCTGCTATGGTTACCAAGATGAAGCTGGGGTTGTTTCGGTTCCTCCAGCTAAACGATGGGACGCTGACCTCAGGATGCTGGTTGTCATGGACAACCTCGCAGGCACTGTGGGTGTGGCCACTGAGAATAAGGCGGGGCTGGAACCACCAGAGTAGCTGTTGATTGGTCCAGAGATTAATTATTGCTCTCCTCTAAACAACAGAATAAATATTGTGATAAGATTTTGTGAATGTAGAGATTGTTTTATATTTTGACACAATCATGCATGAAATTTAGACCAGTAGAGCTCTGTATGTGTGCGTGCGTGCATGTGTGTGTGTACGTGTGTGCATGTGTGTGTGTGTACGTGTGCGTGCGTGTGTGTGAATTCACCTTCTGAGAGGCTTCCCGGGACAGCACATCATAGCGTTCCTCAAACACTTGGTGGCGCTCCTCTGGCGAGGCGGCATCCTCACCCCGACACCCGGCATCACTGACGCGGTACAGAGGGTAGTGCTGCCCATGCACAACAAGAAACGCACCAGTTAGAGGATAGTGCTGCCCCGAGGCCGAAATCAAGTACATCAGTGAGACCTGAGGTGTCCTGTGATCTGATGTCAATCCAGCTGGCCACAGGAGCAGCACAAGCAATCCTGACCCCAGAGGACAAGAGATGTGGATAATACAGACTTAATGTGGATGTTTATTTTAACAGTTGAAGAACAATTGCTTACCATAACACAATGCATTGTTAATTTAGGAAATAGTACCATACTGTTTATGATTTACTGTCTTTTACAAATTACATACATTTGTTACAGTGTACATAAAACCCAGCTGTGATGTCGTACACACATATTCCATTGCTTTGTGTGTGTGTGTGTGTGTGTGTGTGTGTGTGTGTGTGTGTGTGTGTGTGTGTGTGTGTGTGTGTGTAGCACCTGTAGGATGATGGCTGCTGATGAGGGGAAGCGCTGGAGATCCTGACAGTGGCGCCTCCTGCTGGTGTGGAGGGGCTAGGGAGGCAGAGGGACAAGACAAGAGTATGAACTGGTATAGTACTGGGCCGCGTTTCCCAGAGGCATCGTTAAGGCATCGTAGCGCTACGTGCTTCTTAAGAACGTCGTTAGCTCCACCTCTAGGTGGCGATGCGTTTCCCAGAACCTTCTTAAGCCAAGGTATAGCTGCACAGGGGGGACCAACTCCATATGATGCCTATTCATTTAGAATGGGATGTCAGGAAAGTTGTAATGTGTAGGTGGCCCAATACTGTTGTCCTTATAGTGTACTTTGCTAACAGATTCACAGTATTTAGTGATCTTAATTATTTTATTTCAGTCTAAATTTCCAAAAAGGAAGCTAATCCTCCGAAAGCTCATCTGCTAATGTATTTAAGAGTCAAAGCGAGACCTCGTGATAATCCCAATTCATACATCAAATTACATCAAATAAAATATCCAAGAAAGAGCATGGATCGGATCGGATCGGGACATATAAGCCCCGTCGAAGATGTCTTGAAAGGCCAGGAAAAAATACTTTAATGGTGATAGGCAATGATGATAGCAAAATGACCACTGATTTAGTTATCATACAAACAAAGGTATAATGCCCATATAAATTGCCCCTGTGGCAGTAGCATTCCAACGTTAGAATTCGCGCGGATACGATGACTAATTTAATCTATCAGGCACCGGTGTTGGCACATGTGGCCTATAAAAAAAACAAGGGTAACTGCACATATTGAGCGACATGGCAGATATAAAGAGGAAGCGTGTGATAGCGTTCACCAAAGAATAACTAGTGATCATGCTGGACGAGGTGGAGCAACCGAAGGCCGTCCTGTTTGGCGGCTACCAGTAGGGCCTATGCACAACTCCAGTAGGCTACTTCCTGAAATTAGACATGCTTCTCTATTTCCTGTCCTACACTTTGGATGAAATGATTATTCAGGAATAATTCATGTATTCATGTGAGCTTAGACATCCCATTCTAAATGAATAGGCATCAGTTGGTCCCCCCCTGTGCAGCTATAACAGCCTCCACTGTTCTGGGAAGGCTTTCTACAATATTCTGGAGCGTGTGTGAGGATATTTGACTATTCATCTAGATGGCCTCATTGGATTAATCAATTCGCCAGGATATCTGTCTGACAATATATAAAGACAGCCAGAAAAGTCATGTCATCAAATTATCCCTTATCATAAGAAAATGTTGTTGTTGTTCACAAAGTGGATTATATTAGGCTATGGATAGTCCGTATATGTTGCTTGGCTCAATAAAAGTTTTAAAAACAACATTCCCATGATGTGTTCTGTAGGCTCCATGACATTATTTTCATCATTCAAGTTAATTGTATTTTGTGTACACTAATGATGTGAATCGCGCAGGTAGGATAGATAGATGTGCGCTGTATTGCAACTCTCCTTTTTCAAAGTGTAATTTTGCTCTAATCGAGCTAAAACTATAACGGGATGAACGGAGCGCATCGCCAAGGGACAGCTAACGATGGGGTCCGACCGCCCATCGTAACGTATCCCTTGGCTGTGGTATACCTTGGCTAAGAAGGCTCTGGGAAACAGCGCTTCGGCTCCAAGGAAGGAATTCACCGACGCACCACCTGCGTCGCCAGTTCCCCCTGTGTTCAAAAAGGGCGTAGAACACCGTGTAAATCGGTACGACAACTTGAGAGGTGTCGTACAAAAGCGCGGAGAAAGGCGACTAAATTTCCGCCCTTTCGGCTTGATAAATCGCAATGTGGGGGGGGAAAATGGCGTACGCCTGAAATCGCGAAAAAGACCGTGTAAAAGAAGGCGTACCTCAATGATAAATGAGGCCCCTGCATGGGTCCAGTTTCGTAAATTAGCCTGATCCCTGTGTCCACGTCTATCCCCTGTGTTGATGTGGATGGTGCTTGTGTACACTGTGAATAGCTAGCTAGCTAGCATCCTTGCGTTAGCTAGCGTTAGAATACGAGCTAGCTAATGCTAGCTAATAATAATGACCGTAAGATAGTAGTGTTGTTTGCTAGTTAATAATAATAACCGTAAGCTAGTAGTAATGTTTGCTAGTTGCTTGTAAAACGTTGTTGCTTGCTAGTTTCGCCAGCTAGTTTTGACGAATTTATGAAGAAAATCGTTCTGTGCAGAACGTTTCCATAGATTTATATTTCGTTTTCCTCAGAACGAAAAGTCATGATATACGGCTGAGCTGAGAGAGTGGCTATTTATATTTGTCACATATGTATAGGCTACCATAGGTCACGTTGCCTTAATGTTCGCGAAACGATCGTGATTGAGTCTGTTAATTGTAATAAGCTAAAAGAAAATAGCTCAAATCTATTTAAACCTAGCCATACATTTATTTTAATTAGCCGCTTGGACTAGCCACAGCTGTCTTATCCGGTCTTTGACATCACGGGTGTTCGCATTATGACGTAGAAATTACACGTACAACGGCAGGTTGTCAGATGTAACAAGTGGGCATAAGCGTCAGTGCTGTGATTTTCTGCGACAGATTAACATGTTGATGAAGATGTGGATCTTACAATATGTAGGTTAGTGCAAGTAATGATGTTTTTTAGAACCCAAGAGAGGGTCGATGATCGTCAGGCGACGCTCCTGAATGAGCCAAATAGGCTGTCCCAGGATCTTCATGTGACACTCATCTGCGGGACAGTTGTGATTGCTCTCTCTCTGGTCCTCATCATATCTCGGCTATTATGGCAATGGAGAATTCTTAAAGGAAACACCAAGGTTGGTAATCAACGTTTCATTGTACTTTAATAATTCACAATTCAACGATTAATGAAGCTGCTCTGTCTTTGTGAAGCCTTAATGACCTCAACATCCGTCTGGTATTTCCTTTATACAGGATGAAAACTATGAAGACATTGATTGGTAAGTTTATAATGCATTTTTCAGTGTATCCATAACAGTGTGTGTGTGTGTTTGTGTGAGGTGTGTTTGTGTATAATGTGTGGCATGATTATGAGGGTCCGTGTAGGACTTAAATATTGAGACACTCTTACATTCACTGTACATACATACTACTGAGACATTCACATACTATTGAAACACTCACACATACATACACACTACTGAGACACTCACACATGCTACTGAAACACACACATATACATACATACATACACATACACTACTGAGACACTCTCACATACACACTACTCACACACATTGTTCTGTTATGTTCTTATTTTTCATTTAACCTTAATTTAACGAGGCAAGCATTTAAGAACAAGTTCTTATTTAGAAAGGCGGCCTGGCAAGTGTATGTGTATGTATGCTCTTACATGTGAGAGTGGGAGTGTTTCACATGCATTTGTACAAGTAATCTCAGTAGAGTGTGTAAGTAATTTCACTTGCAACGGAAGGTACAAGTAGCCTAGGTCTACTTCAGTACTAGAACTAGGCCTACTCAACTGGGCCTACTTCAGTGCTAGAACTAGGCCTACTTCAGTACTAAAACTAGGCTTACTTCAGTACTAGAACTAGGCCTACTCAACTAGGCCTACTTCAGTTTTAGAACAAGGCCTACTTCAGTACTAGAACAAGGTCTACTTCAGTAATAGAACTAGGCCTCCTTCAGTACTAGAGCTAGGCCTTCTTCAGTACTAGAATTAAACCTCCTTCAGAGCTAGAACTAGGCCTACTTCAGTACTAGAACTAGGCCTCCCCCAGTCCTATAACTAGGCCTCATTCAGTCCTAGAACTAGGCCTGCTCTAGTACTAGAATGAAACCTCCTTCAGTGTATTATTTCAGGCGGAAAGGCTAACATGGAGATTTCAGGCGGCCTTATCAGAAAGTTGTTTAAACGTTAACTATTTCAAATTTATTTTTGTGAAACGGTATGAAGGTATAGCTTCTATGTTGTTACATTTGCAGGCCTTATTCGTAATTGGCAATTGCAATGAAGATGACATTGTCGATTTTATTATTTTTTATCGTGGCCTAGTTCTAGCACTGAAATAAGCCTTGTTCTAATACTGAAGTAGGCTTAGTTCTACTACTGAAGTAGGCCTAGATATAGTACTGAGGTAGGCCTAGTTCTAGAACTGCATTTCGATTATACATTTAAATGTATCGAAATCATCAAAAGTCATTTTAGTTTTCATTTTATTTTATCTCAAAAGTGCACAGCTGGACAGAGCCTCGACCCCGTGCAACAACTGTGGTCCGACGGACTGTGGAGGTGACATGCCGTCAGCCGGGTCTCAGATGAGTAGAGGACACAGCCGCACTAGCTACCTAACCACCCCCATGGTGTCCAGTGGTGTCGGTGTTGCGCTCTCTGCACACAAGGGCCAAAGTTCAAAGATACGATCTGAGCCTGATGTTTCACGATCACCCGAGGGCCACTGGAAGCGGGGTCTCCATCAGAGGAATTTTTGCGGGAAGTGGGAAGGAGTCTGTCAAGGGACGACCACTTCCAGTTCGGACTCTCTGATGAAGAGGGCAGCTCCACCTGACACAGCTCCATCTGACACAGGTCTACCTGACACAGCTCCATCTGTCAGACCACCATTCTCCATGACCAGGACCAATAAAGGAGACAGTCCCGCTAGCTGCCTAACCACCCACATGTTGTCCAGTGGTGTCGGTGTTGTGTTCTCTGCACACAAGGGCCAAAGTTCAGAGGGCCGATCTGAGCCGGACGTTTCACAATCACCCGAAGGCCACTGGAAGCGTGATCTGGTGGTGCGTCTCCATCGGAGGCATTTTCGCAAGAAGTGGGAAGAAGACTTTCAAGGATCGACCACTTCCACTTCGGACTCTATGATGAAGAGAGAAGCTGTCACAGCCTTGTCTGTCACAGTTCCATCTGGCACAGCTCCACCTGACACAGCTCCAACTGACACAGCTCCATCTTCATCTGTCAGACCACCATTCTCCATGACCAGGACCAGAACAGGAGACAGTCCCGCTAGCTATCTAACCACCCCCATGGTGTCCAGTGGTGTCGGTGTTGCGTTCTCTGCACACAAGGGCCAAAGTTCAAAGGGCCAATCTGAGCCGGACGTTTCACGATCACCCGAGGGCCACTTGAAGTGTGATCTGGCGGTGCGTGTCCAGTGGAGGCATTTTCGCGGGAAGTGGGAAAGAGTCTATCAAGGGACGACCACTTCCACCTCGGACTCTATGATGAAGAGGGCAGCTGTCACAGATCAACCTGTCACAGCTCCATCCGACACAGCTCCATCTGACACAGCTCCATCTGTCAGACCACCACTCTCCATGACCAGGACCAGTAGAGGAGACAGCTCCACTAGCCACCTATCCACCCCAATGGCGTCTAGGGTTTTGGCGGTAAAGGCACAGTCCGAGCTGAACGTCCCACGATCACCCGAGGCCCACTGGAAGCGGGGACCAGAGCTGTCTCTTGATCGGAGGCTCTTTCGCGAGAAGTTGGAAGGAGTCTATCGAGGAGCGACCACTTCCACTTTGGACTCTCTGGTGAAGAGGCAAGCTGGCAGAGCGCCATCTGACACAGCTCCACCTGTCAAACCACCTCTCTCCGTGACCAGGACCAGTAGAGGAGACAGCCCCGCTAGCCACCTGTCCACCCCCATGGCGTCTAGTGGTCTGGCGGTAAAGGCACAGTCCGAACTGAATATTCCACGATCGCCTGAGGCCCACTGGAAGCGGGGACCAGAGCTGTCTCTTGATCGCAGGCTCTTTCGCGAGAAGTTGGAAGGAGTCTATCGAGGAGCGACCACTTCCACCTCTGAGTCTCTGGTGAAGAGACAAGCTGGCACAGCTCCACCTGTCAAACCAACACTCTTAATGACCAGGACCAGTAGAGGAGACAGCCCCGCTAACCACCTATCCACCCCCATGGCGTCTAGGGATTCCATATGACAAACAAAGTCATCTAGACCATCTACCCATCATCTACATCACCTGTTATCTACCCCAGTAGCCTCCACATTAGGTTTGTTCAGTGTGAGGTTATTATGTCTTGTGTTTGTTTGTACTGATTTCATTTGAGAATAAAGTCTCTGAACATTATTTGCCTGTGTTTGGGTCTTATCTCCATTGTATCCTGATACACGATAATCAGAGCCCCTCCCACTGCTGTTCTCAGTGAGCTGTGTGGACTGAGAGAATTTGTGCAATAAAATGTGTAATAAAAATCAAATTAAAGCCGCAAGCAGCAATGAGACAAAGTCCTATGTTTACACCCCCTTAAGACTGACAGGGTGAGACTGACCAGACAGAGTGGGTAAATCCAGCAAGACCAGCTAATGACCAGCCAAGGTTTGTAGCTGGCCTGTATTGAGGTCATTGTGTCATACATTTACCATGGGCACAATTTTATATACCATACAGCCGTAGATTGACAGACATGGGTTTGATTGATTGATTGATTGATTGATTTACTTTATTTGGTGATTCACACCGTGCACACAAACTAAATACATACAGAAATTGTTAAAAATCGAGGATAAAAAAAACAATAAAGCCCTAAAGCTTATATCCATTGTGGTCGTCTGGGTTAAACATAACACTTAACACAAGATACATCACAAATGAATATGAATAAATAGCTCAATAATTAAACTGAACGCATCAACAGGACAGCGAACTAAGACAATACAAACAACATAGAAAGTAACAGGTGGCAGGGCCGTTCATTTCTAATCTTAGAGGTAAGTAATAAAAAAAGACATGTTATTTTGCAGCCAAGTCTTTAAGACCCTTTTGAATGTGCTGAGTGAAACATTCAGATTCATGGCTAATTTATTCCACTGAACTGCTGCACTGTACAGAAATGTGTTCCCATCAGGAGTAGACTGACAGTCAGGGGGGTGACTGACAGAAAGAGGGGTAGACTGACAGATAGGGGCATAGATTGACAGGGTGTAGACTGACAGACAGGGTCAAACAGACAGATCGTGGTGGAAGGTGGGGAGGGCAAAGCCTGGGGCCACACCCTTCCAGCCAGAAGGACGAATCAGGAGACGCCTTCAACCCTGAGGGGATGAAGTGTTTCTGTCTCCTTCATCTCTCTCAGTCTTTCTCTGTTCGTCTATCTCTCCCCATCTATTGCTTTCTCTATTATATCTATGTATCACTCCTTCTCTCCTCTCCTCCTGTAGTTGTTTATAACATCTTCCTTGCCTTCTCCCCTTTGCCCCTCCTCTTCTCCACCTTTTGTTATTTGCGGTAGTACATTAACGGAACTGCTCAGCGAGTTTGACATTACCACTATTTACCACTAGATGTCGCACTTTTGCACTGAATACAACCAACACGACTGATTCTAGAACCTATGTCACATCAAGTGACGTCTGAAAAGCGACCAGCTGCCTGGGCCACTTAGCTCCTGACCCCCACAGCAACCCCCAGCTCTGCCCAGGAGACCCTCCCCCACTCTGGCCTGGTGTGGCAAGACGCTCTGCTTGTTGCCATTCTGGGGAGGCTCTCCTGGTTCTCCTAGCCTCCCACTCTGTCTAGACACTAATGTAGATCTGACTGCATGCGATAGGTCTAAGCAATATGGCAGGCGATTCCACCCTTGCCTGTTAGAGGGCAAGGTGGAGATGAAACCATCTTGCTTAGGCCCATCGTCATCTCAGATCTAGTGTCTAGGGGGGGTTGGAAGTAGGGGCTGGTGTAGGCCACAGGATATTTGTCCCTTCTCGCTCTGCTCCTGAGACTCTCACACCTACAAAACCGAAAGCACAACTACACCTTTCTCTAATGTAACCTTTAAAGACATTCAGTAAGGATGAGGGTTTGTCCGAAGAGTTGCTTCCACAATGGTGAGGTTAGGAGCTCAGTCGTTACAACCCTGTGTATGATCCACCACCACCACCACCAGCTACAAATGAATGTCCACTATGGCTAAGCTAGGTGGTGTTTGATAAATTAATATGTGAATGGGAGAATTCCCCATGAATGTGATTGGCACTTTAATACTATTATCTTTTTAAACAAACCCCTTATATATATTGGGTGTACTAGTGGAAAGAGAAGGAGAGAGGGGACAGGAAGATTTAAGATCAAACATTTTCCTTCAGGGCTATTCTATTCCACTTGGGATACTTGAACATTTAGAAACAAAACAAGCAATCTTTTTATTTTAGTCTCGATGTCGGAGGGTGTCAGTGCTGCAACAGTGGCATTCTCCATCATTGTTTTAACTTGACCAATGAACATATATTGACTAGGAGGAAGACGAGGAGATTGGGTTGGGTTGCACATGCCTTTTGAGCAGGAAAGCAAACAAAATCACACCCACGTGGTGAAGTAAGCGACGCAGGTTTATGAGCAATCTCTACTGCCCTCTGCTGGTGTGCATCGGTATATCTCATGCTATGAACGGACACACACACGGGGACACACACACGGACACACGTCACGTACAGAAGTGGTTGCACCGCTTTAAACAAAACAAAAAAAAGCACACAGCATTGTTTCATGTCATCATTCCTCTGGTCGTATTAGCAGGTACTGTGATCTCACTGCTGCTTTTCTCTGTTTCTTTGCTCTTCATTTCCTCAGTAAATGTGTTTTAATTATGACGAGCATGATCTTATCTGCACACAAAAGAACAAACTTTCAGAGACTTGAACTAGAACAGACCAGAGGGCAGACCCTCAGACCTGGAGGGTGCACCTGAAGAGCTGCTGGGATTTTAGATCTCTGCTCCTCTCAACCTGCTACTGTGGACAGAGGAGCGGAGCAAGCGTCACCATGGGCCCCTTTATCAATGAGCTTGTGATCAAAAGGATTTTTGAAGTGAACAAAGATTGCAAGTATTCGGACGTTCTACTTTTCTTTCTCTTGTTTTCTTTGGGAATTAACTACAGTTTCAATGTTTATGTTACGATTGGTGAATTGGGATTATTTTGCACTGGGTGCATCTTGTTTCATATAGTGCAAAAGTGGGCTTATGAAGTGAGGAATACTGTAGCCTATGTCCCATCTCAAAACTTGAGGGAAGTGGAATCTGAGATTTTAAGGATGTTCAATGGTCAATAAAATGGCTTTAAGAATGAAGAAGTTGTTATTCTGTCATTTCTACTCAACCAGAATTTATGTGGTTTGGTCAAAATACACATCTCGATTTATTTATTGCTCCTACGTTTACACGCACAGAACTGTTTTATGTATCCATACAGTGATGCATACCAATACAGTTTCTGCCTCATTATTAGTGAAGGGGAAACAAAGTTTTGTTGTGTGTCATTGGGTCTGCACGCTGCCTGTTTGCATCTTACCTGACTGGCCGCTCCTATCAGGTGACATGGAGAGGTTTGATGTCGGAACCATGTAGTCTGACTACGGGGGTTCCACAAGGGTCTGTCCTGGGTCCTCTCCTCCCCCCCCCCCCCCCCCCCTCTACACTACTTCTCTGGGTATATTACACTCACAGTCATCCATGATTGGATGGAATAAGTACAGTAGATGCGGGTCAATTTGATAGACTGCTAGACTACAGATAATAAATTGCCAGGTTGAGAACCTTATGTCTGGTTTTGTACCTATAGGAACTGGAATGAGGAATTGATTAGTGCTGAAAAGATATTGTAAGAACAAGCAATAACAAGAATTCCAATGTAGAGTACCTGTACCTGGTTTTATATGGCGAATAAAAGGTTATATTCTTGTACCTGTCCTGGGAGAACTGATGTGTCACAACCGCCCCCTCTACTGGCAATAGACCTCAAATGCATGATGGCATGTAGTCATGAAATTAGTTACATTAAGCCGGATGGTATTTATTTACGCACAGCACAAACCTGCCTATTCAATCCACAATGCATTCACTCACTCCCTCTCTCGCAGTTCTGCGGCTGGGGGTGTGGCCTCTCAGGTGGGAGGTAGTTGTTGTGTGTGTGCAGGATCCTCATAGCGATGACGCGCATGGCCAGCTGGAAGCCCAGGGCCACCTCCGCAAACTGGGGGGCACTTTAATAGGCCACACGGTGACATCTTATAGCTTATCTCTCACCGGATCATGGGCTATGCACTCGGGTGCTCGGGGTCAGGAGCGCAGTGGAGCGCTTAGTCTCGAGCTCGTTTCAAATATTTAATATAATATGTAATATATAATATGAATGATTCATAGAGATCGATTATCCTCATTTAATATGGCATGGGTGGGGGGGGGGTCACTGCTGTTGAGTGATATATTACATGTTTTGGGGATAACCCTCACGCTTAGAGAGTGGCTATTTATATTTGTCACATATGTATAGGCTACCATAGGTCACGTTGCCTTAATGTTCGCGAAACGATCGTGATTGAGTCTGTTAATTGTAATAAGCTAAAAGAAAATAGCTCAAATCTATTTAAACCTAGCCATACATTTATTTTAATTAGCCGCTTGGACTAGCCACAGCTGTCTTATCCGGTCTTTGACATCACGGGTGTTCGCATTATGACGTAGAAATTACACGTACAACGGCAGGTTGTCAGATGTAACAAGTGGGCATAAGCGTCAGTGCTGTGATTTTCTGCGACAGATTAACATGTTGATGAAGATGTGGATCTTACAATATGTAGGTTAGTGCAAGTAATGATGTTTTTTAGAACCCAAGAGAGGGTCGATGATCGTCAGGCGACGCTCCTGAATGAGCCAAATAGGCTGTCCCAGGATCTTCATGTGACACTCATCTGCGGGACAGTTGTGATTGCTCTCTCTCTGGTCCTCATCATATCTTGGCTATTATGGCAATTGAGAATTCTTAAAGGAAACACCAAGGTTGGTAATCAACGTTTCATTGTACTTTAATAATTCACAATTCAACGATTAATGAAGCTGCTCTGTCTTTGTGAAGCCTTAATGACCTCAACATCCGTCTGGTATTTCCTTTATACAGGATGAAAACTATGAAGACATTGATTGGTAAGTTTATAATGCATTTTTCAGTGTATCCATAACAGTGTGTGTGTGTGTGTGTTTGTGTGAGGTGTGTTTGTGTATAATGTGTGGCATGATTATGAGGGTCCGTGTAGGACTTAAATATTGAGACACTCTTACATTCACTGTACATACATACTACTGAGACATTCACATACTATTGAAACACTCACACATACATACACACTACTGAGACACTCACACATATACATACATACATACATACATACATACATACATACATACATACATACATACATACATACATACATACATACACTACTGAGACACTCTCACATACACACTACTCACACACATTTTTCAGTTATGTTTTTATTTTTTATTTAACCTTAATTTAACCAGGCAAGCATTTAAGAACAAGTTCTTATTTAGAAAGGCGGCCTGGCAAGTGTATGTGTATGTATGCTCTTACATGTGAGAGTGGGAGTGTTTCACATGCATTTGTACAAGTAATCTCAGTAGAGTGTGTAAGTAATTTCACTTGCAACGGAAGGTACAAGTAGCCTAGGTCTACTTCAGTACTAGAACTAGGCCTACTCAACTGGGCCTACTTCAGTGCTAGAACTAGGCCTACTTCAGTACTAAAACTAGGCTTACTTCAGTACTAGAACTAGGCCTACTCAACTAGGCCTACTTCAGTTTTAGAACAAGGCCTACTTCAGTACTAGAACAAGGCCTACTTCAGTAATAGAACTAGGCCTCCTTCAGTACTAGAGCTAGGCCTTCTTCAGTACTAGAATTAAACCTCCTTCAGAGCTAGAACTAGGCCTACTTCAGTACTAGAACTAGGCCTCCCCCAGTCCTATAACTAGGCCTCATTCAGTCCTAGAACTAGGCCTGCTCTAGTACTAGAATGAAACCTCCTTCAGTGTATTATTTCAGGCGGAAAGGCTAACATGGAGATTTCAGGCGGCCTTATCAGAAAGTTGTTTAAACGTTAACTATTTCAAATTTATTTTTGTGAAACGGTATGAAGGTATAGCTTCTATGTTGTTACATTTGCAGGCCTTATTCGTAATTGGCAATTGCAATGAAGATGACATTGTCGATTTTATTATTTTTTATCGTGGCCTAGTTCTAGCACTGAAATAAGCCTTGTTCTAATACTGAAGTAGGCTTAGTTCTACTACTGAAGTAGGCCTAGATATAGTACTGAGGTAGGCCTAGTTCTAGAACTGCATTTCGATTATACATTTAAATGTATTGAAATCATCAAAAGTCATTTTAGTTTTTATTTTATTTTATCTCAAAAGTGCACAGCTGGACAGAGCCTCGACCCCGTGCAACAACTGTGGTCCGACGGACTGTGGAGGTGACATGCCGTCAGCCGGGTCTCAGATGAGTAGAGGACACAGCCGCACTAGCTACCTAACCACCCCTATGGTGTCCAGTGGTGTCGGTGTTGCGCTCTCTGCACACAAGGGCCAAAGTTCAAAGATACGATCTGAGCCTGATGTTTCACGATCACCCGAGGGCCACTGGAAGCGGGGTCTCCATCAGAGGAATTTTTGCGGGAAGTGGGAAGGAGTCTGTCAAGGGACGACCACTTCCAGTTCGGACTCTCTGATGAAGAGGGCAGCTCCACCTGACACAGCTCCATCTGACACAGGTCTACCTGACACAGCTCCATCTGTCAGACCACCATTCTCCATGACCAGGACCAATAAAGGAGACAGTCCCGCTAGCTGCCTAACCACCCACATGTTGTCCAGTGGTGTCGGTGTTGTGTTCTCTGCACACAAGGGCCAAAGTTCAGAGGGCCGATCTGAGCCGGACGTTTCACAATCACCCGAAGGCCACTGGAAGCGTGATCTGGTGGTGCGTCTCCATCGGAGGCATTTTCGCAAGAAGTGGGAAGAAGACTTTCAAGGATCGACCACTTCCACTTCGGACTCTATGATGAAGAGAGAAGCTGTCACAGCCTTGTCTGTCACAGTTCCATCTGGCACAGCTCCACCTGACACAGCTCCAACTGACACAGCTCCATCTTCATCTGTCAGACCACCATTCTCCATGACCAGGACCAGAACAGGAGACAGTCCCGCTAGCTATCTAACCACCCCCATGGTGTCCAGTGGTGTCGGTGTTGCGTTCTCTGCACACAAGGGCCAAAGTTCAAAGGGCCAATCTGAGCCGGACGTTTCACGATCACCCGAGGGCCACTTGAAGTGTGATCTGGCGGTGCGTGTCCAGTGGAGGCATTTTCGCGGGAAGTGGGAAAGAGTCTATCAAGGGACGACCACTTCCACCTCGGACTCTATGATGAAGAGGGCTGCTGTCACAGATCAACCTGTCACAGCTCCATCCGACACAGCTCCATCTGACACAGCTCCATCTGTCAGACCACCACTCTCCATGACCAGGACCAGTAGAGGAGACAGCTCCACTAGCCACCTATCCACCCCAATGGCGTCTAGGGTTTTGGCGGTAAAGGCACAGTCCGAGCTGAACGTCCCACGATCACCCGAGGCCCACTGGAAGCGGGGACCAGAGCTGTCTCTTGATCGGAGGCTCTTTCGCGAGAAGTTGGAAGGAGTCTATCGAGGAGCGACCACTTCCACTTTGGACTCTCTGGTGAAGAGGCAAGCTGGCAGAGCGCCATCTGACACAGCTCCACCTGTCAAACCACCTCTCTCCGTGACCAGGACCAGTAGAGGAGACAGCCCCGCTAGCCACCTATCCACCCCCATGGCGTCTAGTGGTCTGGCGGTAAAGGCACAGTCCGAACTGAATATTCCACGATCGCCTGAGGCCCACTGGAAGCGGGGACCAGAGCTGTCTCTTGATCGCAGGCTCTTTCGCGAGAAGTTGGAAGGAGTCTATCGAGGAGCGACCACTTCCACCTCTGAGTCTCTGGTGAAGAGACAAGCTGGCACAGCTCCACCTGTCAAACCAACACTCTTAATGACCAGGACCAGTAGAGGAGACAGCCCCGCTAACCACCTATCCACCCCCATGGCGTCTAGGGATTCCATATGACAAACAAAGTCATCTAGACCATCTACCCATCATCTACATCACCTGTTATCTACCCCAGTAGCCTCCACATTAGGTTTGTTCAGTGTGAGGTTATTATGTCTTGTGTTTGTTTGTACTGATTTCATTTGAGAATAAAGTCTCTGAACATTATTTGCCTGTGTTTGGGTCTTATCTCCATTGTATCCTGATACACGATAATCAGAGCCCCTCCCACTGCTGTTCTCAGTGAGCTGTGTGGACTGAGAGAATTTGTGCAATAAAATGTGTAATAAAAATCAAATTAAAGCCGCAAGCAGCAATGAGACAAAGTCCTATGTTTACACCCCCTTAAGACTGACAGGGTGAGACTGACCAGACAGAGTGGGTAAATCCAGCAAGACCAGCTAATGACCAGCCAAGGTTTGTAGCTGGCCTGTATTGAGGTCATTGTGTCATACATTTACCATGGGCACAATTTTATATACCATACAGCCGTAGATTGACAGACATGGGTTTGATTGATTGATTGATTGATTGATTTACTTTATTTGGTGATTCACACCGTGCACACAAACTAAATACATACAGAAATTGTTAAAAATCGAGGATAAAAAAAACAATAAAGCCCTAAAGCTTATATCCATTGTGGTCGTCTGGGTTAAACATAACACTTAACACAAGATACATCACAAATGAATATGAATAAATAGCTCAATAATTAAACTGAACGCATCAACAGGACAGCGAACTAAGACAATACAAACAACATAGAAAGTAACAGGTGGCAGGGCCGTTCATTTCTAATCTTAGAGGTAAGTAATAAAAAAAGACATGTTATTTTGCAGCCAAGTCTTTAAGACCCTTTTGAATGTGCTGAGTGAAACATTCAGATTCATGGCTAATTTATTCCACTGAACTGCTGCACTGTACAGAAATGTGTTCCCATCAGGAGTAGACTGACAGTCAGGGGGGTGACTGACAGAAAGAGGGGTAGACTGACAGATAGGGGCATAGATTGACAGGGTGTAGACTGACAGACAGGGTCAAACAGACAGATCGTGGTGGAAGGTGGGGAGGGCAAAGCCTGGGGCCACACCCTTCCAGCCAGAAGGACGAATCAGGAGACGCCTTCAACCCTGAGGGGATGAAGTGTTTCTGTCTCCTTCATCTCTCTCAGTCTTTCTCTGTTCGTCTATCTCTCCCCATCTATTGCTTTCTCTATTATATCTATGTATCACTCCTTCTCTCCTCTCCTCCTGTAGTTGTTTATAACATCTTCCTTGCCTTCTCCCCTTTGCCCCTCCTCTTCTCCACCTTTTGTTATTTGCGGTAGTACATTAACGGAACTGCTCAGCGAGTTTGACATTACCACTATTTACCACTAGATGTCGCACTTTTGCACTGAATACAACCAACACGACTGATTCTAGAACCTATGTCACATCAAGTGACGTCTGAAAAGCGACCAGCTGCCTGGGCCACTTAGCTCCTGACCCCCACAGCAACCCCCAGCTCTGCCCAGGAGACCCTCCCCCACTCTGGCCTGGTGTGGCAAGACGCTCTGCTTGTTGCCATTCTGGGGAGGCTCTCCTGGTTCTCCTAGCCTCCCACTCTGTCTAGACACTAATGTAGATCTGACTGCATGCGATAGGTCTAAGCAATATGGCAGGCGATTCCACCCTTGCCTGTTAGAGGGCAAGGTGGAGATGAAACCATCTTGCTTAGGCCCATCGTCATCTCAGATCTAGTGTCTAGGGGGGGTTGGAAGTAGGGGCTGGTGTAGGCCACAGGATATTTGTCCCTTCTCTCTCTGCTCCTGAGACTCTCACACCTACAAAACCGAAAGCACAACTACACCTTTCTCTAATGTAACCTTTAAAGACATTCAGTAAGGATGAGGGTTTGTCCGAAGAGTTGCTTCCACAATGGTGAGGTTAGGAGCTCAGTCGTTACAACCCTGTGTATGATCCACCACCACCACCACCAGCTACAAATGAATGTCCACTATGGCTAAGCTAGGTGGTGTTTGATAAATTAATATGTGAATGGGAGAATTCCCCATGAATGTGATTGGCACTTTAATACTATTATCTTTTTAAACAAACCCCTTATATATATTGGGTGTACTAGTGGAAAGAGAAGGAGAGAGGGGACAGGAAGATTTAAGATCAAACATTTTCCTTCAGGGCTATTCTATTCCACTTGGGATACTTGAACATTTAGAAACAAAACAAGCAATCTTTTTATTTTAGTCTCGATGTCGGAGGGTGTCAGTGCTGCAACAGTGGCATTCTCCATCATTGTTTTAACTTGACCAATGAACATATATTGACTAGGAGGAAGACGAGGAGATTGGGTTGGGTTGCACATGCCTTTTGAGCAGGAAAGCAAACAAAATCACACCCACGTGGTGAAGTAAGCGACGCAGGTTTATGAGCAATCTCTACTGCCCTCTGCTGGTGTGCATCGGTATATCTCATGCTATGAACGGACACACACACGGGGACACACACACGGACACACGTCACGTACAGAAGTGGTTGCACCGCTTTAAACAAAACAAAAAAAAGCACACAGCATTGTTTCATGTCATCATTCCTCTGGTCGTATTAGCAGGTACTGTGATCTCACTGCTGCTTTTCTCTGTTTCTTTGCTCTTCATTTCCTCAGTAAATGTGTTTTAATTATGACGAGCATGATCTTATCTGCACACAAAAGAACAAACTTTCAGAGACTTGAACTAGAACAGACCAGAGGGCAGACCCTCAGACCTGGAGGGTGCACCTGAAGAGCTGCTGGGATTTTAGATCTCTGCTCCTCTCAACCTGCTACTGTGGACAGAGGAGCGGAGCAAGCGTCACCATGGGCCCCTTTATCAATGAGCTTGTGATCAAAAGGATTTTTGAAGTGAACAAAGATTGCAAGTATTCGGACGTTCTACTTTTCTTTCTCTTGTTTTCTTTGGGAATTAACTACAGTTTCAATGTTTATGTTACGATTGGTGAATTGGGATTATTTTGCACTGGGTGCATCTTGTTTCATATAGTGCAAAAGTGGGCTTATGAAGTGAGGAATACTGTAGCCTATGTCCCATCTCAAAACTTGAGGGAAGTGGAATCTGAGATTTTAAGGATGTTCAATGGTCAATAAAATGGCTTTAAGAATGAAGAAGTTGTTATTCTGTCATTTCTACTCAACCAGAATTTATGTGGTTTGGTCAAAATACACATCTCGATTTATTTATTGCTCCTACGTTTACACGCACAGAACTGTTTTATGTATCCATACAGTGATGCATACCAATACAGTTTCTGCCTCATTATTAGTGAAGGGGAAACAAAGTTTTGTTGTGTGTCATTGGGTCTGCACGCTGCCTGTTTGCATCTTACCTGACTGGCCGCTCCTATCAGGTGACATGGAGAGGTTTGATGTCGGAACCATGTAGTCTGACTACGGGGGTTCCACAAGGGTCTGTCCTGGGTCCTCTCCTCCCCCCCCCCCCCCCCCCCCCCTCTACACTACTTCTCTGGGTATATTACACTCACAGTCATCCATGATTGGATGGAATAAGTACAGTAGATGCGGGTCAATTTGATAGACTGCTAGACTACAGATAATAAATTGCCAGGTTGAGAACCTTATGTCTGGTTTTGTACCTATAGGAACTGGAATGAGGAATTGATTAGTGCTGAAAAGATATTGTAAGAACAAGCAATAACAAGAATTCCAATGTAGAGTACCTGTACCTGGTTTTATATGGCGAATAAAAGGTTATATTCTTGTACCTGTCCTGGGAGAACTGATGTGTCAAAACCGCCCCCTCTACTGGCAATAGACCTCAAATGCATGATGGCATGTAGTCATGAAATTAGTTACATTAAGCCGGATGGTATTTATTTACGCACAGCACAAACCTGCCTATTCAATCCACAATGCATTCACTCACTCCCTCTCTCGCAGTTCTGCGGCTGGGGGTGTGGCCTCTCAGGTGGGAGGTAGTTGTTGTGTGTGTGCAGGATCCTCATAGCGATGACGCGCATGGCCAGCTGGAAGCCCAGGGCCACCTCCGCAAACTGGGGGGCACTTTAATAGGCCACACGGTGACATCTTATAGCTTATCTCTCACCGGATCATGGGCTATGCACTCGGGTGCTCGGGGTCAGGAGCGCAGTGGAGCGCTTAGTCTCGAGCTCGTTTCAAATATTTAATATAATATGTAATATATAATATGAATGATTCATAGAGATCGATTATCCTCATTTAATATGGCATGGGTGGGGGGGGGGGTCACTGCTGTTGAGTGATATATTACATGTTTTGGGGATAACCCTCACGCTTAGAGAGTGGCTATTTATATTTGTCACATATGTATAGGCTACCATAGGTCACGTTGCCTTAATGTTCGCGAAACGATCGTGATTGAGTCTGTTAATTGTAATAAGCTAAAAGAAAATAGCTCAAATCTATTTAAACCTAGCCATACATTTATTTTAATTAGCCGCTTGGACTAGCCACAGCTGTCCTATCCGGTCTTTGACATGTATCTTCGGAAGGTACATCGTAAGGGCGATTTACGATGTACCTTGGGTGGAGCTGTTTCCCAGAGCCTTCGTAGCCAAGGTAGGCCTATACCTTGGCTTAAGAAGGTTCTGGGAAACGCATCGCCACCTAGAGGTGGACCTAACGACGTTCTTAAGAAGCACGTAGCGCTACGATGCCTTAACGATGCCTCTGGGAAACGCGGCCCAGACTGGTACTGGCACTGTTCAGACTGGTACTGGTATTGGTCAGACTGATACTGGCACTGGTCAAACTGGTACTGGTCAGACTGGTACTGGCAGTGGTCAGACTGGCTTAAGGTAGAATTTGTACTGGTTAAACTGGTCCGGTTGAGAATAGTCTCAGCTCCCCCTACCAGAGTCTGATTAAACAGCACAGCAAGTCTGGTTTATTGTCCCCCACCCGGCGACAGCCCGACTTCAGGTTGGTCGGTGTCACATCGTGAGTGAGTGAGTCTGTCAGTCCCCCCGTGGTACCAGAACCCACCACAAAAGGGGCGCCTTTCCAATGGATTTTTCCATTGACAAGTACATTCAGATTTTTACATCAAAAACTATGCTTGGTGTCTCAGTATATTCTCAGACAAGTTTACTCGGGAAACCATGTAGGCTACTTTCTACATCTGCAGAGAGTAGAGCTTGAGGTGTTTAGTAGAGCTAGATATGTCTGCATGGACTTGTTTGCCCACTAGATGGAGACGTTATTGTACTCTTATTCACTCTACCATGGTTTGTAGAGAGCTTACTTTGGTCAATCATTGATACACATGATGTGACATTAGTAGCGCTAGATATGTCTGTATTTCAACATTCATTATAGGACTTTTGACCATACAGGTGCATGGACTCGTTTAACAACTAGTGAATGTTGTGTCCCACGGTCATGCCTCTCAATTCCAGATTGCCGGCATGCTATATAAAATCACACATTATGCTGTCTTTCTTTGGTTCATTATAAACAAACAAAGACAGAAAATTGAGGGGTCTTCTGTAGGGCAATATAGTGGGATCTCTGTATAAAAATTGTGCTAGAAACTTCATTCAAACTTTAAAATGTTCATAACTTAATGTTTTTAGAGTGGTGGCAGCTGTTGCTTTGAAAATATTCACACATTTTGTAAACTGCTGACACTCCTACAGTTTTAACAGCTCATACACATTATATCTCAAAATGTTCACACAACTGTGCTGATTTGTACAATTTAAGTATCTAAGCTGTGTGACTTATAGTTTTCACGGTATGACGATTTGTTCGGCAACTGCACTCCCCATTGAAACGTATGGTGCCGCACTCTAACTTTTGAGCTGCTAATTTTGCATTTTTACCCTTTTTCTAACTTGTCGCCATGGCTACAGTTTTTAAGCTACACAGACATATTATACAGGAAAATGTTCAGCAAGTTCCCAGGATTCCTACGGTGTCAACATCTAAGCTGTAACATTTATACTTTTTGAGAGAAAGCTGTCTGAATCCGGCATGCCTTTACATGTGAATGAAGGACTGCTTAGAGTGTCAGTTGGGATTTGAATTTGGGGACACGAGCAGGATCTCTTAAAGGAGTAGTAAAGGCAAAATGCATGTTTAGCCCAGTTTTAAGGTTACTTATGATCATATACAATGGTTCAGATCAAAACGTTGACAAAACTAGCACTTTTGAGAAAGTCTGATAATTGCTCTACCACCGTTGTGGTCATACAATGGATGTGGGTGGGCACCGTGAAAAATCATTCAAAAAACATGTTAAACTCTCAATTCAAAGACAAGAAACTGACTGAGGTGTTAGTTGGCGTTCTGACATATAATTCGCCATAAAGTAAGATTCGAGTTCATCTGGAAAGGCTTTTTTAAATATTTAGCATAGAACTATTTAGTCGCAGCACATACATGTGTAAACTTCCACTTAAACTGATTCAGATCTCGCGCAATGCCTTGAAGTAGTTCCGCTTCCTGAATCCCCTCTGCGGATTGATCTACACATCTACAACGGTCGCTTCAATACAAGTCACTGGATTTCATAAAATGATCAATAAAACCCTACAGGATTCATACTTTGCGGCGAATTTGATATCAGAACACCAACGGACACCAATTACCCCCTCGGTGAGCTTATTGTCTTTGAAATCGAGTTTAATGGTGCGTTCGTTTGTGGTCGGAAGTGGCAAGTCGCAAGTGGCAAAATACCTACCTCCGACCTGTGTGCATTCGAGCTATAGCGAATGATATGATGATGATGATATGATATTGATGTCAGCCGGCAACTGGGGGCTGAGAAACATATCCGAATTTGCAACGAGGAACTGCGAGTTCATGCGGCGTTTTATTTAATAATTCCTAGTAGCAAGTCGCAATTTGCCACCTCCCAGTTATAAACGAAAGCCCCATAACATGTTTTTGAAAGATTTCACGGTGCCCACCCACATCCATTGTATGACCTAAACAGTGGTAGAGCAATTATCATACTTTCTCCAAAGTGCTAGTTTTGTCAACGTTTTGATCTGAACCATTGTATATGATCATAAGTAATCTTAAAACAGGGCTAAACATGCATTTTCCCTTTACTACTCCTTTAAAGGTACAGGCACACTTTTATGACTACAGTGGTATCACACCACAGACCACACACCTCCCCTCAGTGTGGTAGAGACACACGGTCTTCACTGATGAAGGCAGGTGGGTGGCCCAGAGAGGGCTACACTGTCCGCGACCTGCTATGACATGAGGGGGCGGAGTCTCACCACCACACCACTATCCACACCACGGACGCCACAATTCAGCCCGAGTGGGCTAGAGACACACGGTCTTCGCCGGTGGGTGCATGGAGATTGCCTGATCCATAGTAGTACTAGCAGTAGCTGTTACATACAGCTGCAGCAGCTAGCCCACCTCACATTTTCTCCAGAAAATGTACTTTCTAGTTTTAGTTTGCTATTCTTGCACTTTGTCTTCAGCACTAGATTATGCTCTTAGTTACTTGTTGTAGAAAGGAGATGCACTTGTGAGTTCTGGCAAGTAGTAGTACATTGGCTTTTTCTACGGTAAATGCAATTATTGTAAGTCGCTTTGGATAAAAGCATCAGCTAAATGACTGTAATGTAAATGTAATGTTTAGGGGGAGAAACTTAATGACAAAAAGTTATTTTTTCTTCATTTTAATTTGGCTAATCACAAGATGGTGAGGTGGCTTCAAATGGAGGCATTTCCTTTTCTCACACGATGGCAGTGCTTAAGACTGGTTTGGTGGGTGACATAGATGGATAAATGGTTTTCCTGCAGAGCAGCTGAGATTAATTACCAGTCCTGTTCACAATCACCAGTCCTGTTCACAATTACTAGTCCTGTTCACAATTACTAGTCCTGTTTACAATCACTAGTCCTGTTCATAATCACTAGTCCTGTTCACAACTACTTGTCCTGTTCACAATTACTAGTCAGCTAATGTGAGGATTGTAGGGTGTTATAGTGGTGATGATGAAGATAAAGAGGCTGACCTGAGCAGAGCAGTTGAGAGCCTGGGAGAGTCTGTACAGCTGTCGCTCCACCGCCAGGCACATTGTGCAGCGGTCTCCATGCAGGGCCATGCTGTTCACCAGCACAAAGCTACACACAGAGACAGACAGAGCCCGGCCATTGGTAAGGCCCAAGTCAAATTGTGTGATAGGAATAATGGTTGTAGAGAAACACATGTGCTAGTAAACCCCTTCCTTTCTCTAGCTCTGTTGCCACTTTACTGATGATGACTGGGACTGGGTACAGTTGCACTTTTTGGACTAATGTAGATATAAGTCGCTTGTGGATAAAAGCGTCTGCTAAGTGACAAATGTAAAATATACACCTACTTGACTCCCTTCCTGCTGAGAACTGAGGCGGAGGTGAGGTTGAAGACCTTCTCAAAGCGCTCCAGCTTAGACCAGCTCATCCTGACAACAGGAAGATACTTTTAGTGTCCACGATTAGAGACAAGCAGTGCCGCGATCAAACGGGAAAATTTTGGCATTTCGCTCACACAAAGTATAGCCTATTTAAGTCAGTAGAGATGAATCAGGTGTGCCACAGTATAAAAACCTAGCAAAAAGAAGCAAACACTTTATCCTAAGCTGGAGGGGGTCGATATCCTCGTGCGTGAAGAAGCCTACAAGAGTACAAATTACAGAGCCAATTAAAATTAAATGTTAAGAGTTGCTTGGGGGGGGGGGGTGGCTGTGTGGCTCTCAGTACATTTGTAGGCCTACCGAAAAATGGGCCTACAGAAAGGTGTGGTGGTAAATGGTGTGACAACCTGACAATTGACAGGGCGGCAGATTGACAGTAGTCAGAGATGGCTTGTCGATTGACAAGTGGTTGTCAGAGGTAGTCAGTGCCTATTTGGTGGTTGACAGAGGTAGGCAGAGCAGGCTAGTACAGTAGACAGTGGTTTTCACTGGTTCACTGTCGCCAACAGACACTTTAAAACACACCTCATTTAATGAAACAAAAGCAGCTCAACATAAACTGCATTTACAGCGAGATAGCGCTATAAATTCAAATTGCTTGGATGGCTCATTCACTTTGGAAATCAACCGTTCAAAGGTGGAAACACAACCTTTGCCATGGGTTGTAAACTCACTCATGATGGAAGCCGATGTCATGGTTCCCGACAATGCCAATGAGCTCCGTGCTGTCATGGTGACGGAAGATTTGTTGAAAACGCCTCACATCCTCCTCCCAGTCCTGACCAATCACACACAGTTACTGTTGCCCACGCCCCCAAATAAAACCATGATCTCTATCATAGTGTGGGGAATCTGGAAATACAAGCCTTCCAATGGGGTTTTGAAAAAAGGAAAATCCAGGCATTCAGAATCGATTAGATAAAGAAGTAAAAAGCCTTTATTTCATTGGGCTATATGAACATTAAAAACACTAACATGTTTTGGCATGAAGCCTTTCTCAAGGTGTGCTGAACAAGAGCTGAGAACAAAGGGAGGAAGTTATAGCTATGAGGCCCCGCTCACAGGTGAGAGGGCCTGCTGTCACTGTAGCTGTAGTACCACAGGTCTCCTCCAGTGGTGCTGAGGAGAGTCTGTGAGGGATCAGCAAACAATGTGTGAAAAACCAGTACAACAATTGATAATGATCAAAAAGAACAAGACATATAATTAAAGAAATGCAATTCGAGAAAAGAAGAAAGGTCAAAATCTTCATTGAGACCAGGGTAACTGGTTGAGGAAATGAATGAATGAGGAAATGAATCCAGTAAGCTTTGCATTGTTTGAGGCGTTTGACATTGTCCCACCCCTGGCATCAGAACTGATGACCTCTATGCCTGACACTTTCAGGGTAGCATCACTCATATGCTGGGCTTCCATGTAGTGCTTAGCCATAGGGTAGTTCATATTACCAGTGCGGATGGCATATCGGTGTTCGGCTACCCTATCATGGAGCCTTCTTTTCGTGAGGTCTACATAAAAGCAGCCACAACTGCATTCAAGGCGGTAGACTACATGAGTAACATTATAACTGATGAAGCCATTAATGTGATAACCTTTGTTTGTGAATACATCACAGAAATGGTCAGTCTTCACCATGTTTTCACAACAATTACAGTGACCACAGCGGAAGTTCCCCTTGAGTTGAAGCAGCCAAGTGTCACATCTGGGTCCAGGAATGTAACTCCTGACTAGCTTGTCTCTGACTATGGGAGCCCTTTTGAAGCTGATGCCTGGAGGCTCTGTGAAGACCTCGCATAGTGATTATGGCCCAATGTCTTCTCATGATTTGTTTAACCTGGACAGCTTGTTTACTGTAGCGTGTGACAAAGTAGGGTTTCTGGGTCTGCTCCTGTTTGGGTTTGGGGCGGAGCCATTGAGACTGTTCAAGTGACACAGCCCTGTTGTGGGCCTGAGTTAGGACCTGGAGTTGATAACCTCTCTGTCTGAAACGCTGTTGCATGTCCCTTGATTGAGTGAGAAAATCATCATTTATTTAGAAGTTTATTTCCGGGACAACATACAAATACATTAGTCTCCTTAGAGAGAAGATGCATTGTACTAGATTATAGCTTTTGCCTCGGGACGCAGCATTCAGTCGAAGTGCGCATGCGCAACGTTGTGCTTAAACAACACAGTAGTAGCTAACTATTCCGCCGTCTATGGAGATGCGTTTTTTTAGCTCAATGATATAATGGCGGAGGTGAGAAAACCGAAGCGAAACATCACGGAGGATGCCAGAAAAAGAAAAAGACAATCTGATAACGTTACGACAGTACGACAGTGCACTTACTCGCAGAGCCTGTGGGGGCGCAAATCCGAGAAAACGCTATGTATTGCTTTAAAATGATAACGAGATCATCGTTACAAAAAATAACATAAAAGTGAACACATAGTAAGTAGTGACATACATGATCATACAATAATTACATCACATTACATTACAATATTTATCAGTATGTATATGTTTATACTGTAGGTGTATATGACTGTGTGCCTGCGTGTGCGCATGTATTATTGATGAGTATGTATATATGTGTCTCTTTATAAATGATTGTATCATGAGTGTACATTTGATATGCAGCTCTTTTACAGGATGCTGGTAAATCAAAATGTACAAGCTGAAGATCAGAGGCCCCAAGATCGAACCTTGTGGAATACCCATTCTGGATCGTCAGGGAATTAAATGTTCTGCATTGTCTGACTGACTCGGCCTCCTTCACACTACTTGCACATGACCGCTGACTGTACATATGTTCACACTGCACACACATACATTATCACAACGGCACACGGTAAAAGAGACTTGGTTTCTGTATGTTCTTCCCTGTTTAAATAAAGGATTCTATCTATCCAGTTAGGAACAAACACACACAAGCTGTCATCATTTGTACTACAGCACATCTGGTGAAGGTCAGACCCCAAGGACGACGACTACCAATAATATGAAAAACCTGGAGCTATAGCTCTATGCAAATCCGCTTCCCCCTCACACACACACGCACACACACACAGTCTGATCCGCCTAAAGAAATTAACTGTGTTTATTTTTTATTTTACTTAGCACATACTAAAAACAGTGCTTGGAGGGGAACGAAGCCCGGAGTGCTTATACAAAGCTCCACCCTCTTGTGTGCAAGAGGTATTTGTTTATGCATGTGTGTTTGTGTGTGTGTGTGTGTGTGTGTCTGTGTGTGTGTGTGTGTGTGTGTGTGTGTGTGTGTGTGTGTGTGTGTGTGTGTGCACATGCATGTGTGCATGCGTGCGTGTGTGTGTGTGTGTGTGTGTGTGTGTGTGTGTGTGTGTGTGTGCGTGCATGCGTGTGTGTGCATGTGTGAGTGAGAGAGTATGTGCACAAGCGTGCGTGCGTGTGTGAGGGAGAGAGAGTTTGTGTGTCCAGTACCTCTGGTGAGCTCCACTTGCCCTCATCAAAGATGTCTCCCAGAATGAAAACCATCTCTGGCTGCAGCAGAGACATGGCAGTCTGAAACGCTCGTTCCATCTGCCATTCCCTGCAGGTAGAGTTAGCATACACATACACACATACATATACAAATAGTGTAAATGTTTTGTGTAGGATTTAAAGTGACAGAGAGAAGGGAGGAAAGAGACTTGGGGGGAGAGAAAGAGACATGGGAAGACAGAGGGAAAGAGGGGAGAAAGGGAGTGGGGAGAGATGGGGAGAGAAAGGGAGAGAGTGAGAGAGAGGGGGAGAGGGTTTAGTCAGCATTCTTCATCAGGAGATAAGCATTTAAATTAGTTGTCTCAGATGACCTAACTCCTGACCCCATTGACTGAAGTGATTACTAGAACTCTCCTGGTTTCCATCAAATCCCATGACAAGATAAAACACTAACTGTCCTTCATTACGATGGCGATTTCATAGTTTTCTCTAATAGGCTATTGACGGGTTGTTGTTGAACCATCAAGGTGCTTTTCCACAGAACAGCCTACCCACCATACACGCATCTAACTCCCCTCCTTACCTTCGCAGTTTGTCCAGCCAGTGCCCCTTGATTGCACCGAGGAGGTGAGGGTCGGAGAGGAACAGCGCACGGAGCGGGGGGTCTGTCTCGCCGTCTCCGTTCAGCTGGGGCCAGGCGCAGCGCCATACCGCGGGGTAGTAGATCAAATATTCACAGAATATTAGCACACAGCAGAGAGACAGGGCCAGAGAGAGGACCAGAGTCCATCGATATTTGTTCATGTCGGTAAAATGGTTATGTTCTTCTCGCTGTGGGAAAAGCGGAGTAAATCCTGCTATAATTTGGAACAAAAACAGTTGCCCCAGATAAATAGAACAGCTTTAAAAATAGCCTTGGCTAAAACTGAGAATCCTGTCGTGCCTGAAATCCATGGTGCTCGTATATTTGAACAATTCTGAGAGGAATGAAGAATAGACTGGATGAACAACATTCCAGTCATGAAACTGCCTACTGTTAGGGTCCATGTCACATGGTCCAACTTTGGCGCGTCTGTCGCCCCAGCTACAGATTTAGAGACCGTAGGCCTACTGTCGCTGCGACCACTTTGATATTAAACATTTTTTAATCTTTGAAAGTAACCGTTGGGCTACTCGTCTGTGTTGGCCAGCACGTGACAGAATTGTAATGGTCAAACATCTTCCAGCTGACCTCATATGATTTCTCCAGTTGAGGAACTGCAGAAGAAGTGAGTAAAATCAGCAAGGGATATAACGGTTTCAGTGCCTAACATATAGGCTAGCACATAACTGATACAAACACACACATAGTCCTGGCAGACCGGTGAGCATATTTTTGTCATTCGTCGAATGACAAAAACACAAGGAATGTGATATTCTGAATAACTATAATAATATTATGCAACACGCTCAGTGTGTGTGTGTGTGTGTGTGTTATCCGGTTGGCCTGGTTACCTCATCCCGGTACAGCAAGGCATGGATTAGTCCAGTGTAGAGGTGATTTGTTTATGCGTGTACATACATCCGCACTACCATCCAGGGGGAGAAGATGGACTCATACAATTCCTGGGAGTGCACCTGAACTGGACTGGACAATAAAAAGTAAGACAGTAAAAAACTGGACAGTCTGGAGGCAGTGGTGGAGAGGAGGATGAGGGACAAACTGAAGTCTATCCTGGACAACCCCACCCACCCCCCCTTTGACGAGCTGTGGCAGATGGGGAGCACCTTCAGCCACAGGCTCATCGCACCCAGATGCAAAACAGCGGACGGTTCAGGCGATCCTTTGTACCAGCGGCCATCAGACTCTCTATAACAATGCCTGAGCGTCCCTGAGTGTTGTGGAGGTCTACATGTACAGTATGTATTTATCTAACACATACATGAGCTAACCTCAGCCTGTCGGTCCATCTGTCTGTCCCCCTGTCTTTCCTCGGACACCGTTGACCTGACAGCATTCATATTTGGCTGTGGTCCAGGACAGACCGTGATATGGCCTTTTATTTATTTATTTAGTTAGTTAGTTAGTTAGTTAGTTAGTTAGTTATGTTTTGGCTAATTTTAACATAAAATAGGCCTACACCAGCCATTAGAAATACTGTTTCAAATAGAACCCTGTCCCAGCTACTTACTAGAGAATTCTCGTCTGCTCATCAGCTGCAAGGAGCTTCAGCTTTGCCCAAAATTAGTGAAGCTGCCCTGAAATAAACTCTGAGCTATGACCTCGCCCCAGCCTACTATGGAATTATTTTGCCGTTGCTCAGCTTTGCCCAACATTAGTGCATTCTATTGTCCACCCAATAGTAGCCTATAGTAGCTAGCTAGTTTACAAACAATAGCCAAACCAAGCTATTATTCAAATGGGATATTTTACACATGCTGTATATATATATTCCTTGTTCTCTTTTATGTTTATTTGCTACTATGTATTTCCCACCTTTGCTGTAATTTCCTACTACCAAAACGCCCAAATTTCCTCCTGCGAGGATTATTAAATCTATCTATCTATCTATCTATCTATCTGTCTGTCTGTCTGTCTGTCTGTCTGTCTGTCTGTCTGTCTGTCTGTCTGTCTGTCTGTCTGTCTGTCTGTCTGTCTGTCTGTCTGTCTGTCTGAAATGTTGGCGAAGTCTATACAGCTGCACCACAGCACTCTGGCCAGCAGAGGGCAGCGCAGCTCACGGTACCAGGCAGTTTCTCCTACGGCAGGTCAGGGCTAAATCAGGGCACAAGGAGGTAGGAATGAAGGAGATGAGTTGAGAAAGGGAGAAGAGAGGAGGAGGAAATTCTATGGAGGAGAGGATGAAGGAGAGAGGGAATGTGGAGCAGAGGAGTGTGGAGAGAGGAGAAGCGGAATTGTGTCCATTTAGTGTTTGTGGACTTCTAGAGCAGGGTGGAAATGAACTGTCTCTGATTCTTATCCCTGTCTCTCCTGCAGCAGTCTGTCTGCCTGTCTCCTGTAGCAGTCTGCCTGCCTGTCTGTTTCCTGCAGCAGTCTGCCTGTCTGTCTACCTGCCTGTCTGTCTGTCTCCTGTAGCAGTCTGCCTGCCTGTCTGTTTCCTGCAGCAGTCTGCCTGTCTGTCTACCTGCCTGTCTGTCTGTCTCCTGTAGCAGTCTGCCTGCCTGTCTGTTTCCTGCAGCAGTCTGCCTCTCTGTCTACCTGCCTGTCTGTCTGTCTCCTGTAGCAGTCTGCCTGCCTGTCTGTTTCCTGCAGCAGTCTGCCTGTCTGTTTCCTGCAGCAGTCTGCCTGTCTGTCTACCTGCCTGTCTGTCTGCCTGTCTCCTGTAGCAGTATGACTGCCTGTCTGTCTTTCCTGCAGCGGTCTGCCTGTCTGTCTCTCCTGCACCAGTCTGTCTGGGTCAGGGTGCCTCTCTCACTCAAAGTTGTCTTTAATGTCACCACGCAGTTGCTAAGCGATTACAGCCTCCTGTGTTGCATCACGTGGTACTCGCTATAATTCTCCGTGGCTAAAGCGGCTCCATCAGAGCTTTAATCTGTAGACTACGAGATTATTTCACGGTAAACGCAGGTTTTACCACCAGAGGGCGCACGAAGTGCAGGAAGGAGAGAATGCATGTGGGTCTATGCGGGTTTCCCCAAAAAAGCCTTTTATTAGACCAAGCTTTTCAATTTGTGGTTTTAATTATTTCTTGGTACAAGATATTTAAAGACTAATTAGGGTGGCACGTACCAGTGGATGTAGGCTACCATACCACTAAACCTCTACTGGAATCTTGGATCTGGAAACTGCCTACTTTTCCATCTAGACCCATGATCTAGACCAGTGGTGTCAAACTCTGGCCCGCAGTGAAACTCAAATTTGGCCCGCAGTGTAATTATATTTGGCCCGCGAGGCAATACCAAATGACTACTAGAGCTGGCCCGCCAGTATATACAGCGCATTCACCGCTAATACTACAAATCCCATAATGCTCTGCTGTTGTTTTGGTGCGTCAATCAAGACAGGACCCAGAAACGCCCTCTCTTCTGTGACAGTAGTCATAGCAATCTCATACTACAACTGTAACCGTGTTACCCCTTCTTAAAAATGTCGAAAAGAAAGGCAGAAAACAGAAGCTTTACGTTATGTAACGTCTCACTGTGATAGAGACACCTGTGTTGACCTAGCCGGCCGCTGTGTTTGCTCTGTTCCTGTTCATTCAATCCTGTCTGCCTTCTTGCCGGCCTGTCTGCCTGCCTGCCTGTCTGCCTGGCTGTCTGTCTGCATGCCGGCTGTCTGTCTGTCTGCCTGGCTGTAGGACAGTCAGGGTTTTACAAGCTTCTCTACTGAGCAGATGGAGCACCAACACTTGTGTCTGAGGACGTATTCACATATGTTAGTGCACACCATTGATGCGCACCAAAAGCGAAAGTGATAAGTGCATATTCAATGTTAAAGCAAAACTTGTTTGGGTCCATATTAAAATTGTCATTTGTTCAATGTTGAACTTTGTTCAAGTTAAAAAATTTGGCCCACTGTGTATTTGAGTTTGACACCCCTGATCTAGACTCACGAGTCAGTCTCTAATAGCCTACGCTGCACTCGAAAGTCTGGCATCGCGAGACTTCTTCATACACCGCTCTTTTGCTCAGCTGCCCCCCGCCTTTGGAATCTGACAATCTGAGGGCACCACAAACTATATGAGTTCTTTTAAGTTTAAAGGCCTACTTATTGAGAAAAGCTTTTTGTATGTAGCCTAGTCCTAATGTGTAGGCTATATATTTTATATTAATTAGTGTCTCTGTTACTATTCTGCTTGTTATTATTCTGCTTTGTTTTCTAAATTAGGCTACTTTGTGATTGTTTCACCACTTTGAGATTATCTGACAAAGAAAAGTTTATAAATGAAATGAATTATTACTAGGCTATAATAACAATAATAATAATTATTATTGTTATTATTGGTAGCATAATTGTGGTGTGGTGGCTTGTCAGATATCATTGTAGGCTATTGTAGGAAAAGGCTACGTTGTCAGTATCTATCAGAAGACCACGACTTTTGTTGAAGGCCGACAGGTTTCACACGTTTGGACGGCAGAGATGGGCAGTGGACAAGCTGTTCAAATGATAATATGGCTGTGACCTATATCATCATCACCACCGGATCAGAGCGCGTGTTTAGCCTAGGCTACCTCATTCCAAATCCCACGGTTGTTCCGCTAGTGCCTAGCCTACTATGAAGTAGGCTAAATAAAACAGGAGAAGTGTAATCTGAGTAGGCAGACGAGTACATGAAGACTTCTCGCCTTTGATGGGACATTTTTATTTTTCTGTAAGCTATAGCTCAAGCGGATTTCAGCGAAAATTGTAGGCTAAATTAGCCGACATGCTTCACGGTACCGAACGTCAGATATTTTTGCAGCCTGTGGTGGCGATCTCGTCGATACACGATCGACTGACGAGGACAAAACCGGTTGTGCCCTGATGAACCTGAACTGCGCACACGACCATACGGAACAAACCGGACACCGTAGTAGCCTTGTCGTCACCGCATCAAAGTCAAACAGTTTCGCATTATGCGTGTTGCCGAGTTTTACTCTTCAATATCTTAGTAACAAGCTTCACGAGTAGGATGGCGAGCGCGGACGGCGACAGGTGCTGGGCGGAGTGCATGGATGTGGCTGTGCAGGTCGCCCTGCGAGCGGGCAAGGTAATATTCCGGAGCTGGGGTGGTGAACGGCTGCGGTATAATGCCACTGTCTATGGCAAGCTGCTGAGATCATTCTCAAATACGAGAGAATCGATTCGCAACATTGAGGCAGCGAATAATATTATGTTGTATTGACATCATGTCATCTAACGTTAGTTCTAGGCCCAAATCATAGCAGTTCGTCACAGTACCATGAACCTGCCTGTTTTCAGGGCTACGCCAGGCTGGATGGTAGGGCCATCCCCCACACTGCCCTGGGCTGCTCAGCTGATACAGTAGCATTACCCCACTCTGTTGTACTGTTAAGAGAATCATAGTTTGGTGCTTTTAGCAGGAGTTTTTGTTTATTGTTATTATTGTTGTTGTGGTTTAGATGGTGCAGGAGGCAGTGCTGCAGGAGAAGCGTGTCAGCTCTAAGGCCACGCCCACTGACCTGGTGACGGAGGCGGACCAGCAGGTGGAGGAGCTCATCATCTCCACTCTCAGGGACAGATTCCCCTCACACAGGTGCACACGCATACACTTACACGCCGGTACACACACTCACGCACAGGTACACACACCCACATACAGGTACACTCACATACAGGTACATGCACTTACACACATGTATACACACTCACATACAGTAGGCCTACTTACAGGTACATACAGGTACACACACTCACTCACACATACACACACACAGATGTTCAGAAAGGCCAAAATAAGTGTTAATGTAGGTAACCACACAGCACACAACCCTCACCTCAGGACAGTCAACCTCTAAATTCTGTATGATCACTTGATCCAATTCAACATGTTGCTGCTCACACACAAGGACCTTTTTGGTTAAGTTCAAGCAGCCATGAGGGGCTTTGGGAGAGAAACGATGCTCTCCAGTGTCATAACTTCCTGTTCTCAGGTTCATAGGGGAGGAGTCAGCAGCAGCCGGGGCTGGGTGTGTTTTGACCGACAGCCCCAC
The DNA here is from genome assembly GCF_949987555.1 of Borostomias antarcticus. NCBI lineage: Eukaryota > Metazoa > Chordata > Actinopteri > Stomiiformes > Stomiidae > Borostomias > Borostomias antarcticus. The sequence goes on along the minus strand of NC_140235.1, from coordinate 25,422,914 downwards.
CTGGATCATCGACCCCATCGACGGAACCTGCAACTTCGTCCACAGGTAGTTATACGTACACTCGCCATGGTAACAGGTAACGACACTCTTGCAGTGGTAACAACAATACCATCACGTTACGTTTTTATTTAGGAAATAAATTGCGTTTTGTAATCTTTTCAGTTTTCCCATGGTCGCTGTCAGCATTGGATTTGCTGTGAAAAAAGAGGTAAGAGAGACGCGGGGTCCCAGAGGAACAATAGATACACAGCTGTATGCATCCTCCAGACTCCCAGAATGACTATCTGTAATGCCGTGTGTGTGTGTGTGTGTGTGTGTGTATGTGTGTCTGTCTGTTTCTGTGTGTCTATCTTTTTCTGTGTGTGTGTATGTCTGTGTGTGTATGTGTCTACCTATTTCTGTGTGTGTTTGTGTGTGTGTGTCTGTTCCTGTGTGTTTGTGTGTCTGTGTGTGTACCTGTTTCTGTGTGTGTCTACCTGTTTCTGTGTGTGTCTATGTGTTTCTGTGTGTGTGTGTCTGTTTCTGTGTGTCTGTGTGTGTGTACCTGTTTCTGTGTGTGTGTCTACCTGTTTCTGTGTGTGTGTGTGTGTGTGTGTGTGTGTGTGTGTGTGTGTGTGTGTGTGTGTGTGTGTGTTATAGGTAGAGTTTGGAGTGATCTACCACTGCTTTTACGGGACTCTGTACACAGGCATGAGAGGACAGGGAGCGTTCTGCAACGGAGTCAGGATCCACGTGTCCAGAGAGACGGGTGAGTACAGGTCAGGGTGACTGTAGGGTTAGCACAGGGGTCAGGAACCTGTGGCTCCAGTGCCACATTTGGCTCCTTGACTGCTCATTGTTGGCTTCTATGTGCATTTAGAATTGGAAATACAATTTACAACTAGACTGCGCCTTTTTTGTTGCTTCGGTTCAGGAAATGAATTTTGCCTACGTTCACTCCACATTTTCTGACATTTCAGAAAACCCTTATATAAAGAGTTTCAAACCTGGAACCAAGCTGGACCGTATCTGTGTGAAATCCGCTGAATGTGTTTGTCGAGTGCACACTTCTGAAGACCATACTGCAGTCAAATAAATACTTTTCGACTTTTCCAAACTACACGAGGCGAGCTCAACATGAAATCATGCAATGAAGAGAGGTTGTCGTTGTGGATTAATTTGTGGATCTGCCCTGTAATTCGTATCCGCTCCAAAATCTAATCAGGTCGGGTACCTTGGGTAGACTATATGTACCAAGTATGAACGTCATAGTTTTTTGTTTTCGAGTTATGGTGCGAACATACATGCCCATCCAGCCACATCTCCACATAAATTTACATACCCACACACATACAGACAGCAGTGAACAACCTACTTGTGCGCCTCACGGTGGTGCAAGTAATTAGTAGTCTAATAAACGACAATACATTTAGTATCAGTGGATATTTTCTCCCTACAAGGCCTTGTCCCAACTAGAAGCTAACAATGAAAAATGTAAAGTTAGGTAAACATGTTGTACGATTCAGGAATAAAATGGCCACAATAAAGAGAAAAGTGCAAAATTTCAAAGAATAATGGAACAACGCAGTCATATAACTCACATGAGTTTCTGGTATTTTTGATATGCAGTTAGAAATTCTCCCACAATGAGAGCAGTATTGAGAGGCTACATTTAAATGCTGTTATAAAGGTGTCCAGTTTAATAGTACCTGTTACCCCGAGTTCAGGTCAGAGTTGAAGGTCAAAGTTAGCAAACCTGCTTCGTATCACACCCTTCTGTTCAATAACCTGACACGCCAGATGATTTGGTTTGCAGTATCAGTGGATCAGCGTTGGTTCTGAGGAATTTGAAATACAACCAGCTACGCTGGGCAGGTTTAGATGTGATGACAGGGAGGAGCGGTTGAAATTATGTTTTGCATAACCATCTGAGAACTTTCCATTGGAAACTGTTTGGAAAAGGTCAGGCACTTTCAAAAATACTTAGCAGGTGATTGGATGAACCATCTGTCTATCACCGTCTGTCACACGCTAAACTCAACCGCATAGCTGTTTATATTTAAAATTCCTCAGAACCAACATTGATTGGCGAGATCGTTTTCTGATCTGGTACAAACGGATCTCTATGGAGAGAATCCAGGCTGATTTGCGAGAGAAACAGCATATGAGCTCGCAAAATCAAGACGGTCTCACAAGGCTTATCTGCTCAAGGGCCCGTTTTTAATATTGTATTGTGGTGTTCTTGTTGTTGTTGTGGTGGTGATGGTGGTGGTGGTGACTGGCAGACCTGTCCAAGGCCTTGATCGTGACAGAGATCGGAGCGAAGAGAGACCCGGCCACGCTGGACATCTTCTCAGGGAACATCAGCAGATTGCTGTCTGCCCCTGCACATGGGTGAGGAGAAGAGAGGGGGGAGGTAGAGGAGAGGTAGAGAGAGAGAGGGAGTGGGGGGACAGGGCAGAAGGACAGGAGAGCAAAAGGGAAGGGGGGAGGGGAAGGAGAGGAGACGATGAGGGGGAAGGAGGGGAGAGGAGAGAGGGGGAGGCAGACGAGCGAGGGGGAGGGGGAGTCGAGGAGAGGAAGTGGAGGATTGTGACGTGTTGTACCCCCCCAGAGTGAGGATCATTGGCAGCTCCACGTTGGCGTTGTGTCTGGTGGCGTGTGGCGCGGCCGAGGGATACTATCAGTACGGCCTGCACTGCTGGGACATCGCCGCCGCTGACATCATCATCAGGGAGGCAGGGGGGTGTGTTCTCGACACCACAGGTAGGAGGACCTTTCTCTCCCTTCTTTTTCTCTTCTATGCTTTCCTCTCTCTTCTGTGTTCCCTTCTCTGAATTTCAACTGTGAAAGCGGAGAAAATCTACAAGAATGTGTGTGTGGGTGTGTGCACTTGAGTGTGTGTGTGTGTTGTGATGTGATGGAGGCAGTGGGCAGTAACAATTGGACCATTGTTGTTAGGAGGAGGTCAGGGTCATGTGAACAATGGCCCTCTGCTCACCCTATTGTGTGTGTGTGGGTGTGTGCGCGCGCGCGTGTGTGTGATGGTGTTCAAATCTGTCAAAATCTCTGTTGTATTTGGATCCAATCAAATGGGGATTCTAAGTGTGTAAAATAATTAAAGTGTGTTTGTGTGCGTGCGTGTGTGTATTCCAGGCGGTCCCCTGGACCTCATGTCCAGGAGGGTTGTTGCAGCGGGGTCTTTGGAGATTGCCAATCACATCATCCAGCAGCTGCAGCCAATCAGCTATGAGCGAGACGACCATGACCCACAGACCCACAGCAGTGAAACCTGACCCGAGCAGACCCTCAACAGTGAACCCTGACCTCAACAGACCCTCAGCAGTGAACCCTCACCCCAACAGACCCTCAGCGCTGAACCCTGACCCCAACAGACCCTCAGCAGTGAACCTTGACCCCAACAGACCCTCAGCATTGAACGCTGACCTCAACAGACCCTCAGTAGTGAACCTTGACCCCAACAGACCCTCAGCAGTGAACCCTGACCCCAACAGACCCTCAGCAGTGAACCCTGACCTCACAGACCCTCAGCAGTGAACCCTGACCCCAACAGAATCAGATTTCCCCATCCCGACCCAGTCACATTGTCTGTGTACCTCAACAAATACACTAACCAGAACCCTGACCAGGACTCTTAACAGTGTACTTACAGGTGCTGTCTGCTCTCTGCTTATATGGCCGTTTCGCCTTTGTATCATTTCTTGGTGATATATTTATACACTGACTTTTTATGTCTCTTTTTATTTTTAAATTTTTACAGTTCTTTTGTAAATATTGCCTCCAGCCAGGGAACAACCTCATACCAGGTGATGTCAGATGATGCAGTAGGTGAAAAATCAGGTGATACAAGCAGGCCTGTGTCTAATGAAGACATGTTTATATTCCTTACTGAACCACTGCCAAGCTGACTGCACAGGAAGGCATCAACCAGATCACCTGATGTGTTATAAAGGATCGCCTGATGTGTTATAAAGGATCGCCTAATGTGTTATAGAGCAGGGGTTCTCAACCTTGTGTAACCTGACACCCACTTTTGATTGTTAAAAATATTCTGAGGACCACCTTCCCAAATACATGAGAAAAAAAAATGGTTGTCCGTCACTTCCCATCCGAGGGCGAGGGAAAGTTTGCGTCCGAGGGAATATTCGCTAGCAAGCTACATTAGCTGAACACTTTCGGATGTGATTGCCGCGGCGATATTCAAACGTTACTGGCCATTATGCAATTATGCATTTTAACTTGACATATTTTATGTGAATTCTTGAGTACCTTTAGATATAAAAAATAACTAGCTTTGTATGTTTTTTTTCTAACCATTTGGTAGTAGGCTACCACTGCCTCTGTGGCCCACTTGATGGTGCTCTGCGGACCACCAGTGTGCCACGGACCACTGGTTGAGAATGGCTGTTATAGAGGATCTCCCAAAATGTTAGAAAGGATCACCTGATATGTTAGAAAAGGATCTCCTGAGATGTTACAGTATAGAGGATCACCTGCCATTTTGTAAAGGAGCTGTTATAAAGGATCACCTGACGTTATAGAAGAATGTGTTATAAAAGATCATTAAAGAGTTTTAACCACTTGAAGCTGCTCTGTTTTATTATCCTGTTGTCATGGTGATCAGGGGGGCTTGGGCCTCTACCCTCTTGTATGGTTAATGCTTTACTGTGTGTTATGATGTATTATACTGCCCGGTATTAGTATTTTCCTGTACAGGGGGTTGCCTGGGTACACTGTGTATCAACAGTGCCTTGGATGAATTTTATGTGTTTATTATGATGTGTTCAGCCTGGCCTCTCCAAGACCCCACGGAGCCCCTCACCTGTGGATGACATCACAGTGCTGATATGCTCTGTTGGCAGAGCTGTGCAGTCGACTCTGAATGTGGCATGGGCCCTAGCAGGTTTTTTGAATGAGGCAAAACTAAATGGGACCAAATGGTCTACCCCTGAACTCATGGTGATCAAAAAACTAAAATAAAATACAAAGCACCACCAGCGCTGTGAGTGGCAGGGCACAGAGGGAAAGTTCGTCACCTACAGTGCTAGTTTAGCCCGACCTCCTACCCCGGACAACTGACGGCCCTTGACACGACCTCCTCGAGGCCGCTAGGTGGCGCCGGGGTCCGCCAGTTCGTTTCTGATGGCTTGCCTATTCACAATTGTAGCCTACGAGACCAGCTAGGATTTCAAGCCCATTGCGCAATCAAGTGAAACAAAACAACCACGCGGATAATTTCGTTTGTCTTTAATCTATCCATGGACAATCGTAGACACGTGGCAATCACTCTGAAGTCCAGCCGAGGGCCTTGCGTGTGGTAGCCTATGATGATTTACTCCATCCAGGCAGAGGCTAGGCTACGCCAGGTTCACAGGCCTGCAAAATAAGCTATGACAGTTTCCACGTTTTACAACTTTTATTGGAGATTCAACTATTGGAGCAGTTATTTAAGCATGTTGGTTACATACATGTAGCCTAAGCACAACTGCATCTGTAGCCTTAGGCTACTCATCACAACTCATGATCAAACTGGTGTCTGACCTCTGTACAGCCGGGTTTATAGCCAGTCCCCGTTAGTCCAGAGAATCTGTACATTCTGCGGGGGTTTGAGTTACCTGACCCGGAGGAAGCTTGGAATGTGGCCGCCACGCCTGCGGGGCCCTCCGGGGCGGGACTAGGGGTGCAACAGAGCCAGGCGTCGATGTCTAACTCCGCCTTCCATTGAGGAGGAGAGTTGGGTCGTTACGAGCTACAGCTGTGCGGAGGCTGGAGCGTCTACTAGGGCTGTAGCTGTTGTTCTGGTGTGTAGAAGTTAGGACACTGATGAGGAACGTGTGATGGACTCCTTGGCGATTACAGATGGAAGTACAACTTTTCACTATTTCAACAAGTGTTTATTGACTTTAGCGGTGTGCTGGAATTTAGTTAAGAATCATGACAAGTTTTGCCAGCAGGTAATGTGAATAGTCTTTAGAGCCGTAGTCCTCGGCGGTTTGCTGCGTTGTAGCCTTGTCTGCTCTTGGAGCGCCTGTCGGCTGCTGCGCACCAGATGTTGGAGGTGTCGGATGTGGACTCTTGCTTAAATAAGGCAGAGGGCGCGTCGGAGAAACTTCTCTCTCCTGCACAGCGCATTTTTTGTGGGACGCAGGCTGCACGCCTCCACCGGAGTACCTAAAGGAGACTGGACTAACGGGACAATGCCCTCTCATCCGGAGGTTAAATCGGGCCGGACAGCAGCGCGGAGATAACCTGAAGTAGCCGCGCGCGCGTGTGTGTGTGTATGTATGTGTGTTTGATAACCAGCCATGGCCTCCGAGCTGGTGTGCGGACTGATCTTCAGACTGTTGCTGCCAGTGTGTCTCACGGCAGGTAAGCTGGTCAAACCCGAGTAACATTCCAATTTTTGTTTTTCATCAAGTCTTTGATAAACTTTTATTCGGCAGATATTGCCTAGGCTATACTCAATAAAGCCCATCTATTCATTACCACAGAGCCCTAACCCTAACGTGATGTTTATTTTTATAGCCTTAATAATTAATTTACCACCTCGTAATAGGCCTAGCGTTCTGCCAGTTAACTGTTTTGTTCACAGTTTAATAAGAATTCTCTTTCTGCTCTTGGGGTAAGATTGAGCAACAAACGTTTTCACATCGTAACATCCTACTGTTTCTGTGTTTGAATCTAACCCTTTTCACAAATAGCTACTAGTTAGGCTACTTTATTTAGGCAGAATAACAATATACTGTAGGCCTACATATTTTATTTATGTCGCCTAACTCAATTTGATCAAAATAAAAACATCATCTCATTGAGCTCAAAGCTGAAAGGCACCAGTCCGCGCCTTTCAAACAACATTTAACATTTTAAACCCTAACTCTGTTATTTTACAAAAATAATTTAAAATGTTCTATTTTAAAATAACGCTGGTCTAGTGACTGTAAACGGAAGTTTATAACCCAGCTGTTTTAAGTGTAGCCGAAGAACAATTCTTTAATCAGTTGAAGGCTTTAAAAAAAAAACTTCATGATGATTTCTGTGTCACAGGCTAGATTATAAATTGTGTTTTAGTCGCCTACTGTACAGATTGCTGATTTTTTAAAAGTTTTCTAAGTAAAGGTCTTGGTGTGTTAGGCCTCTACAGCTCTTCGTGCGTTCAAATTATTTACCCTCTAGATAGGGTTCCTTCCTGGCAATGGTCAGAACTCCTCTAAGTTTAGCTCATAGCCTACATGTCTGCCTAAAATTACTCCTTTTGTATGGGACGGATGCTTGGAGTGACTTTGCTGTTGTTTCATTCAGCCGTAGGGATGTGGTTAGGGTTAGGAATGTATTAGCTGTATTGCAAGTGTGTTGGATGTGTTTGGGTTTGGGTTGACACAGGCCCCATCACCATGAGTGGGTTAGGGTTAGTACTCCAACCCCCATCATCAGGTCTGGGTCTGGGTATGGATTGGGTTTGGTACTCTAACCCCCATCATCAGGTCTGGGTATGGATTGGGTTTGGTACTCTAACCCCCATCATCAGGTCTGGGTATGGGTATGGATTGGGTTTGGTACACTTACCCCCATCATCAGGTCTGGGTATGGGTTATGGTTGATACAGTTCTGTAGGTACGGCACCCCCATAAGCCTTGTTAGGAGCATGGTAACAGATCTTTGTTTAGAGAATTTGTTAAATTAATTGTTGCCTTGGAACAAAAGAGTATCTTCCATGTAATAATTAAAGCGACAGAGAGAAGGGAAGAGAGAGACTGACTAAGAAAGAGAGGGGGAGTGAAAAAGAGAGACGGAGAGGCGTACGGTCATTTCCACGGCACGTTCGACATTTATCCATTTGGACGTGAGCGACGTGAGACTGAGACCAAATCTCACGTCGGGTTTCAGACCGTGGGCACAAGTTTGACAATTGTCATGAGAATGATAGAGAGTGAGTGAGAGAAAAGGAGAGAGCGAGAGGGGGCTAATTAGACAGCATCAATTAGGCTAATTAGTCAGCATCATTCTTGATTAGACCGGTGAGATGAGCTTTTAAATTTGGCTTAGATTGAGATTGCTGCTGCCCAAACACGCACACACACACACACACACACACACACACACACACACATATACACACACACACACACACACACACACACCACGAGTTAAGGTCTTGCAGGGGCAAGTTAAGGGCAGAGCAGCCTTCTCCCAAACCCAACATTCTTCCAGTTTTACCACAATGTTACCCTATTACCCGTTAATCTCGCGTTCTGTTCAGTGGCTTGCGACCTTGTTGATATTAGTGGGATAATAAGGAGTATTTAACACTTAACCCCCTACCTCCTCTTCCTCCTCCTCCTCCTCCGTCCCTAAACCTCATAGTCAGACTATTCATACAGTTTTATCTGAACTGTTTCCTGTCTGTATCTGACAGGGCTGCTACTGAAACCTTACCAGCCAGGGCCAGATATACAGCTCTGCTCCTATACACACACACGCACACACACTCTCTCTCACACACACACACACACACACACACACACACACACACACACACACACACACAGACTCACACACACACGCACACACACGCACACACAAACACCTGAAAGGACCTTTTGTGTCGCCCCAACCTCCAGCCCCCAGCCCTCGGCCCGCCAGCTCCAGGCCGGTCATGAGTTTCACCCTGACCTGTCTGCTGCAGCAGCCTCCGCTCTGCTGGGTACGGCCAGGGCTGATATATGAATCACAATCATCTATTCCCACCTCAGCTAGTAGGGAGTTTTCACCCGACAATGTACCCTTCCACCCGACAATGTCCTTTATTATACTCTAGTGTATTCTATTATTGTATACTCTAGTGTAGTCCTGTGTACTCTAGTATAGGCCACCCTAGTGTGCTCTCATGTAGTATGTTGTGTCTGTCTGGTTCAGCAGACTCAGCAAAATCCACAGCAACAGCAGATCCAGTTACCTGAGAGGGAGGCACCTTAAGGTGGGGGCCTGTGTGTGTGTGTGTGTGTGTGTGTGTGTGTGTGTGTGTGTGTGTGTGTGTGTGTGTGGTGGGGGGGGCCGGGACCTTGTTGGTAGCTCAGACTCTTCCGGCCTGAGGTTTTCTGGCTATAAACCCTGCAGCATCAATGAACTGACATATTTACACCTAACATTAATATTTAGCCTCGATATTATAACTAGGGCACATTTCTGGGTGTATTTAATATGTTTGGGATATCTGCTGGTCAGCTCTGTATTATTGTAATGTCAACATCAATATTAGTCTGGTTGGCCTCAGAGTGTGCCAGGAGGCACAGTGTCCTCTCCGCCAAGAACCGACATAAAACACTCAGTGTGCTAAGAGTCAGAAACTTCTCAAAAACACTCAGTTTGCAGACAGACAAAAACGTCTAGTAACAGGTTGTCAACTCAGTCAGCAGGCAAAAATGTCCGACCAGCCCTTATCAGGGGACTGATATGGAGGCTGGCTGGTATCAGGACAGGCCAGAGCCGTACATGTCACAACGGCTTATGGTGTCTCTAGTTCCAAATCCCAGCAGTATTTTTCAGAGGGTTCTCCCCAGAGCAACAGAACAGTAGAACCCATCTATGTAGCACCTTGTTTTCTAGGGTTGGGATAAGGAATGTATAAGAGTGTATAAGGAACAATATGAGCCTAGTGCGCTTACTGTAATAACTCTTCCTACTGTTGGAGGACAGGGGATTCCTGGTCATCAATTGATCAAGAGAGCTGCAGCGATGTAAAACCAAGTATCTGTGTAACAACTTTGTGTGGTGAAGTTTAGGACTTTTTTAATGCAATATCTATGCTATAAATTGCGCAGTATGGTTCTGAGTGAGCGCGAATGATCATGCATGGTAGTGGGCATGCCGCGCTGTTCGACTATCGGGCGACACGAGCTGCAGCGTAGCCCCGCACACCGCCTGCACAACCCTGAAGCCTCATTCTTCGCTTCCTCACTCACAGCTTTGTCGAAAGCCCATGATGCTGCAGTGTTCTTGAGAGTTTTGCTACCTACTATAACACATTACAGTAACAATGGCTTGTTAGTAGCTTGTGTGAGAGAGAGAAGGTGGGTGAATGAATGGTCTCTTTCATCTCCTATAAGAATCCTGCAATCACAGCTTCACTTATCAAGTGAAGTTTCCCATTGTATTTGGTAACTCCAAACACGAGGTCGACAGTTACTGTAAACAGCACCATAGGGTTAGATGTCCTAGCCTGCACCTGTGACTGGCCACTCGACTAGCCACTAGCCCTCCACAAAGCAACCCCATCTTTTGACTTTACCCAGTAAAGAGTGACTTAGTTAGCCCCTACTTACTTATTTGTTGCTCACCCATGAAGTTGGCATGAGATGCGCTAGTGCCACAGTGTTCCCATCTTGGTAGAATCCTAGGTACCTGCCTGGGACTGTCCCATTAAATGTAGTTGCTCTATGGCGCTAGCCTACCATCAGACCAAAAGGACATCCTCATTGGGGCTTACAGATCTCAGACAGATCTACAGATGTTCTATATACAGATGAGAACTGAATATCACAATGTCAGTGCAGAGCTGCAGCAGTATAATGTTTAGCTGCTGTTCTGTATTCATAACAGGGCCTCAGGGCTCTGCAGCCCTACGATGGGATTGCGGAACAATAATTGATATTTAGAGGCAGCAGAAATATGCAGCGGGATGGAGAGTTCCTGGTTTGATTTCTCCTAATGACTACATTCGGGTTTGTAGACATCCTGTGTCGGTGAGCCGTGGTGACTCAGGCGCAGAGAACAGCTTCCAGCCCATGGACCACCGGGATAGCCTCTTGGTCTGACGTCAGATTTTGCGAGAGACACCGCACTATCCAGCTGTCTCATTCAGGACTGATACTGTGACCGATGAGGCTCATATGCTCAGAGGGTCCATCTCTTGCTGTCTGGTTTAGGGTTCATTATGTGCCATTCTGCCATATTCTATCACATTCTGTGTTTTGTAGTGGTGGTGTAGTGGAGTGTATACAGAGATATACGAAGTACACCCACTTCTTTATTCATGGACCCACAGTTTACCCATGTCATTATCCACCACTAATGTAAAAACTGTAACATTTCTGTTACAGTATACCCACTTCTTTAGTCAGAGTACAGCCACTTCTTTAGTCACAACTACCCTGCAACCCACTGTAGTGTACAGTAGATACACACCCCGAGGACTTCCTTTCTCCAAGACTGTCAGGTGTTGAGGTAGTTCCTGAAGGAGCAGCAGATATACATACTTGAGATCCTCGTGATTGACAGGTCCCCTCTTTGCAAGGCACATTCCGCTCTTCCTATTGACTTTGGCTGATACTCTTTCAGCGCTCAGAGGGCTGCTGTCCAGCGCTCTCACGCTGAGGACATGGACGCTTGGCGGGTAGGGGGGCGACAGAGGAAGTTTCTAGTACGTTCATGTGGCTCCCACAGCAGATAGTGGTGTAGCCAGGTCTGTCTGGTGGAGCAGGACTGAGAGGCTAGACAACACAGAGCAGAGCAATCTCTCAAATCACTGCATGGTTCTGTTTGTTTGTGTGTGTGTGTCTGTGTGTGATGATTGATTGATTGATTGATTTATTTATTGTCTGATTGCTACTACCTCACTATCTCTACTGGGAGCAGAGCTTTGTGTTTGACAGGTCTGAGGTCAGCTATAGCACTGCCTGTACCAGCCAGTGCCGCCACCATACACACATTCCTCAGAAATACTCTGCATGTGTGTGTGTGTGTGTGTGTGTGTGTGTGTGTTCAGACGGACTGGATAGAATAGTGCTGAGGATGGATGTTTGACTGAAACAATATTAGTCAAGGTTGGAGAGATCTTAATGTACATCTCTTGTCTGTGCTGTTCAACTCTGCTTTGGTGCCGCGAGGTGTGTGTTCCCTGAGTAGAGATCTTCATTCAGACTCTGTAATCAAATACCTCACAGCTGACTCTTTTATCTGGCTTCCTTATAATCAACTACTGCACTGAGGTACAGGGGTTTATCATCATCAAGTTACTCTGCTACACAGATGTTCGCTCATGTGTGTGTTGTTCTTATGTGTGTGTGTGTGTGTGTGTGTGTTGGGTTGTTCTTATGCATGTGTTGTGTTTTATATGTGTCGTGTTTGATGTCTATGTGTTTTGTATGTGTTGGGTTGTTCTTACAGTGTGTGTGTGTTTGTGTGTTGTGTTTTGCAGCATGTCTGTTCCGGTACAGTGGCCTGTCGTTGGTCTATCTCATCTACCTCCTGCTCATCCCACTCTTCTCAGAGCCCACCAGGACCACCATGCAGGGTAAGAACCCTAATCCTCACCCTAACCTCCACATATCCCCCACCAGAACCACCGTGCAGGATAAGAACCCCTCACCCTAACCTCCATTCATCCCCCACCAGAACCACCATGCAGGGTAAGAACCCTAACCCTCACCCTAACCTCCACATATCCCCCCCCAGAACCACCATGCAGGGTAAGAACCCTAACCCTCACCCTAACCTCCACATATCCCCCACCAGAACCACCATGCAGGGTAAGAACCCTAACCCTCACCCTAACCTCCACATATCCCCCACCAGAACCATCATGCAGGGTAAGAACCCTAACCTTCACCCTAACCTCCACATATCCCCCACCAGAACCACCATGCAGGATAAGAACCCTAACCCTCACCCTAACCTCCACATATCGCCCACCAGAACCACCATGCAGGGTAAGAACCCTAACCCCAGTGGCGTATTTAGGCATGGGCGACATGGGCAGCTGCCCAGGGCGGCATTTCGCAGGAGGCAGCAAGAGGAGCAGAAAAAGAAAACAGAAGAACAAAAAAAAACTCTGCGAAAAGAAAGTAAACAAATACTAAAATCCCTTATAAGTAAATCAATATACAGCCAGTTTGGCCTGAAATAAGCAGTTGTGATATTAAGACACCAAAGTAAGATTCCTTTTCATGAAGTAGCAATGAAATTACATCATCAAGATCTCTTCTACCTTTTTGGAAACAGGTAACATCCCTCTCATTGCCTAGTAAAAAGACACACACAAAAAACAGCAAGACTGAAGATCAGATGTTGGGCAAGAAGCTCTTACTGCCTCTGTTTCCCATCAGACACACAGCTGGTACCACTGTCACAGACCACTCTCAGCTCAGACCACCCTTGTTCAGCTAACCAGAGACTAGAAGGGATTAAAAAAAAAAATCCCCTCCCTGGGGTGTGGTTGCCATTTTATTAACTGGTAGATTGTTACACCCACTGCTGCACATACAGTAGTAGAGTGTGGGGAGAGTGTACTGACCTAAACTTATGTGTACCTGTAGGCCTACCACTTGATACACAACAATTTTCACCTGCTGGAGGGGGCTTTAACTCTAGAGGAGGCTACATGATGGCTGCTTAGTGTCAGAAGGACCTGAATGCAACAGAAGGTCAGAGTTGGTAGGAGGTTGAGGAGAGGTAGAGTATAGTAGAGCTACAGTAAAGTATAGTAGAGATAGAGTAGAGTATAATTGAGCTAGAGTATAGTAGAGCTACAGTTGAGTATATTAGTGGTTGAGTAGAGCTACAGTAGAGTATATTAGTGGTTGAGTAGAGCAACAGCAGAGTATAGTAGAGCTACAGTAGAGTATAGTAGAGCTAGAATAGAATATACTGTAGTACAGGTGGAGTAGAGCTGCCGTAGAGTGTAGTAGAGACTGTAGTCACTTGCCGTGATCATATGAAATGTGAAGAAGGCAATTTGAGATTACCTTGAGCTCCAGCTACTCAAACAGGTGCCTGTCTATGGTGCAACCTCACTGGAAGACACTGAAATTCAACAGATGGCTCAGCAATGAGCACATGAAATCTGGGGCGGGTAATGTAAGATTAGGAAGAGGGGTGGTGTTCGTGGGAAGAGGGCGAGGAAGTTAGATTAGACATCTAACTCATGTAATGAGCGCCAGCCTGATCTCATCCCAGTGTTGGTACCACCGTAGCGCCTGCTGCTCTTTATCACAACAGACATTCTCCGGGTCTGACTCACTCCATCTGCTCCGCCTCACCACCCCCGGACTGTCTGACACAGGCCTCCACAGGGTCATCTCACCGCCCAGCCTCCAGGGAGCTTGACTCACCAGTCAGTCCCTAAATGCGTAGTCATTAGGGCGTAGGTTTGTTCAGGTTTGAACCAATCCAAAGTTTTTAGGGTGTAGGTTAGTTCAGGTTTAAACCAATTCTACTCAGTATAGGCGTAGGTTTGTTAGTGGCGGTCTTCGCCGTCGTTCTAGCGACTATCTTGACTATCTTGAAATCCCCAGACGATTGGTAGGCAGGGATCTCGGATTGTCTGGTATCGTGAGACTACCAGGTAACTGCAACTAATGTGCGAACCCCACCCGTCTGGCATCCTACGCAACATAAATCAAGAAACCCTTACATTTGAATTGTATCAAATACTATACAGTCATAGTATGAGGTGAATGATCACATGTCCATAACCTTGGTGTACCAGGTGTGTGTATGAAGCCTGCTGGTAGGTAGTAGGTGTACCAGGTGTGTGTGTGTGTGTGTGTGTGTGTGTGTGTGTGTGTGTGTGTGTGTGTGTGTGTGTGTGTGTGTGTGTGTGTGTGGCAACAGGGGTATCAGGTGTGTGTGGCTGGGTTGTAGGTAGCATGTGTACCAGGTGTGTGTGGCTATGTGGTAGGTACTGTAGCAGGTATACCACCCTGGTGTGTGTGTGTAGATGATAGGTATCGCAGAATGTGTACCAGGTGTGTGTGTAGATGATATGTACAGCAGCAGGTGTACCAGGTGAGTGGTGTGTGAGGAAAGGAGATGCACTTGTGAGTTCTGGCGAATAGTAGTACTAATAGGCTTTTCCTATGTTAAATGCAATTATTGTAAGTCGCTATAGATAAAAGCGTCAACTAAAGGACTGTAATGTAATGTAAAAATGTAGTGTGTGTGTGTGTGTGTGTGTGTGTGTGTGTGTGTGTGTGTGTGTGTGTGTGTGTGTGTGTGTGTGTGTGTGTGTCTGTCTGTATGTGTGGATTGTAGCTGCAGCAGGTGTGTGTGGGTGGGTGAGTGGGTGGTAGGTACCGTAGCAGGTGTACCAGGTGTATGTGTGTGTGTGTTTGTGTGTGTGTGTGTGTGTGTGTGTGTGTGTGTGTGTGTGTGTGTGTGTGTGTGTGTAGACGGTAGTTTCAGCAGGTGTACCAGGTGTGTGTGGACGGATGGCAAATGGGATGTGGTCCAGTGAGTGTGAAGGATGAGGTGATTTAACGCTCCCTACTGCACTCCTGCCATGTCCAGACATCACCACAGTAGAAGTGGCCCTGCTCAGAGCTGCAATACAACAGCATAAACATCACACCACAGAATCACCTCAGACCAACCAATCACACCACAGAATCACCTCAGACCAACCAATCACACCACAGAATCACCTCAGACCAACCAATCACACCACAGAATCACCTCAGACCAACCAATCACACCACAGAATTACCTTAGACCAACCAATCACCATCCAGGTTTCCTAGAGCTGTTCCTCTGCCTGACTCACAGGGGTTAAACTCCTCCCACACCTTTGTGTACTCTGGCTTTGGGTCTGACATACTTACAGTCCACAGGCCTGCCCCAACACGCTACATGTGTGTGTGTGTGTGTGTGTGTGTGTGTGTGTGTGTGTGTGTGTGTGTGTGTGTGCGTGTGCGTGTGTATGTGTGTGTATGTGTGTGTATGGAGACTCTTGTCTGGGGCCCTATAGTGAACGTCTTCCTCGCAGGCAGAGCAAAGAACAATGATGACGTCACTGACAGGCATTTCTCTTTGCTGTTTGTCTGACTACTCTCACACACAAACACACACAAACACACACACACACATACACACACACACACACACATTCTGTACGTCATGGTCCAGTGAGACCTGCAGGAGACACCAGGCTTTCCTGAGGAAGCAGCTCAAGGGTGTTGTCACCGAGGCGGAGAGGTCCGAGCCCCGTGTCTGTTTTCCGCAGGAAGTCTGTGACTCAACGTCCTCCCCACTTCCTCTTCCTGTGTCTCCCAGAGTCCACCGCTGCTCAGCCAGGCCTGGCCCTGTCTCTCAGCTTGCTCTGTGCCCACCTGCACTATCTCAGCGTGCTCTACCTCTGCCAGCTCTCAGCAACCCTCTATCTGTCTGCTCCTATCTACCTAGTCTCAACGCCAGACCCATGAGAGTTCTTTCGCTGATACACTACGTAAGCTACGCTAACTACGTTACCGCATGCTACAGATCTCTCTATGGGTCTGGGACACTTGATGCAAAAATCTGCTGCTCAAATCCTGCCAATTCATTGGTTTCGCAGGAACCCCCTCGCGATCAGGCGTTCCCACTCATAGATATGCCCCGCCCATCTAACCTGGGCTAGCGTTTCTCATTTGCTGCTACGACCTGTCACTCTTTCTAATTTTGAACCTTCGATACGCCCTCTGAACACCAGCTTGGGCAGCGAAGTCGCACAGACTCTATTATGTAGTATGCGGAGTGCAGCGATTCAATGTAATATTTCAGTCTGGAGAGAGACTACCTGCCTCTATCTCAGCCTGCTCCTCTATCGGCTTCTCTGTCTACTCCTCTATCAGCCTGCTCCTCTATCAGTCAGCTCCTCCATCGGCTCCTCTATCAGCAGGTCCGCCGCATCAGCCTGTTATCAAAACTGTTATTAAAAGGAGATTAAATGTATGTCAGGTGGGTCCTGACAAGAACAGTTCCAGAGTGTGTACGAGAGGACTGCAGTACTCTGTGTCTTCAGAATCAGTCAGTCTGTCTGTCTTTCTGTCTGTCTGTCTATCTATCTGTATGTGTGCTGGTCAGTCCACCCTCCCTGTCTCTGAGGAGTAGCCTAGTTCTGTCTGTTGGCTGAGGCTACTGCTCTGAACACTTCTTTGTCCATTGACCAGGTTCCCTTGCAGCTACTGGCTCCAGAGTGCTGTGTGGGTATCGGGCCTGGGCTGTGAGTCACATCATGAAGGATGAGTAGAGACTAGCTGGCACTGTGTTTTCCCGATGGAGTCAATCTACAATAGCTCTGTTGTTAGCCCATTAGCCCTAACCTTATAGCTGTAGCATGAGCTCTAGAGTTAGCTCTAGTATTCCAGGGCTAGCGCTAGAGCTCAGGGCTAACCCTAGCCCTGACATTACAGTAGATGTACATAGACGTAGGGTTAGCCCTCCAAAGTTAGATGCAGCGTTAGTCCTGAATTTTAGATGTGGCACTAGGCCTGATGTTAGAACCTACTGTCAGTCTTTAGCAGTAGCGTTAGTCTTAGATGTAGCATTAGAGCCTGCTGGTTGTTGTTGTTGTAGGTAGGAAACATGACATTAAACGTGTGCCTGCGATGTTAACGACTGTCCACTGCTCACTCCAGCGCTCATCTAGATGTCTAGAGCTCTGGCTTATTAACTCTAATAGTCCATTTGAGGCACTTCACCAGAGGCACACGTGACAGTCACATGTGGCCACTGCTGCTCCTTGGAGGGTGGAGTGAAGCTCCAAAGCGCACTCCAGCACAGCACTGTGGAAATGGGCCCAGTAGCTCCATGTACAGTAGTGTGACTGAGGTGTGTGACAGTAACAGTGTTAGTAGCCTCCGTTTCTTTTTCTGGAGACAGCAGCTTTAGCTCTCTATTCTGAACAAGTTCCTCTCCTCTTCCTCCTGTCTTTTCCTCCGCATCCACGTCATCAAAAGATCAATACCAATCCACTTGGTCAAACGGATCGAGATGCTTCAGAAGCCTGACCACCACTGTAGATCACTACTGCAGCAGCTGATCTACTCTGCCTGTGATCAGCTTACCTACTCCTCTCATGTTCCTCCTCTATAAGAAGATGATGTTTATGGCCATGGCTGTTAGCCAAGCTAGATAACCACCCTTAGCTGCCGTTAGCCAAGCTAGTCAGCTCCACAGCCTCTGTTAGCCAAGCTAATCAGGTCCATAGCTGCTGTTAGCCAAGCTAGCTAGCCAGCTTTTTAGCTGCTGTTTGCTGGACCTGCTCTAGTCAGGTCCCTAGCATTCAGTCCTGTTCTATGGTTGTAGCTTTCAGAATGAACATGACTTGAACCCCGAGGTCAGAGGTAAAAGGCATTGCTATAGAGAGAGGTAAAAGAGCTAGGCCTGACTCACATAGGCGTGACTGTTCGCTGTGACGAGTCAGCCTTCCCGAGCAAAACACACACACACACACACACACACACACGTATACAGACACACACACTAAACTCACAGCTGCTCCTCATTCAGGCTTCCTGTGTGAGTATCATGTTTCTAGGCCTGGGTCTCTCTCTCTGCTGCATCTGGAAATGTCCTGCTGCCCCTGCTAGCTACAGCAAAGATATATTCTAATGTCTACAGCACATGTGTATTATAATGGCTACAGGACAAAGATGTTCTACTACAGGACTAGTGCAGGACTGAGATGTTCTACATGACACGTTCTACTGCAGGATAGCGATGTTCTGCAGCACAGCTTTATTCTAATGACAAAGATGTTCGACTACAGGTCAAACATGTTCTACAAGACACATATGTTCCACTGCAGGACTGAGATGTTCTACGTGACAGATGTTCTACTGCAGGACAGGGATGCTGTACAGGACAGATATAGGCCCTGTTCTACTGGCTACAGAACAGATATGTTGTGTGTGTGTGTGTGTGTGTGTGTGTGTGTGTGTGTGTGTGTGTGTCTGTGTGTGTGTGTGTGTGTGTGTGTGTGTGTGTGTGTGTGTGTGTGTGTGTGTGTGTGTGCATGCGTGTTCTGGTGTGTGTGCACACATGTGTATCCTCAACTGCTGACTCCTCTCTCTCTCTCTCTCTCTCTCTCTCTCTCTCCCTCTTTGTTCCAGGTCATACAGGCCGTCTTCTGAAATGGTTGTGTTTCACCAGCCTGAGCTTCCTGCTGCTGCAGATCATCTACCAGGTCCTCATCTCCAGCCTGCTGGCAGGGGAGCACCTGGAGCCCAGCTTCAACTGTGAGATCTGACCCCTGACCTGCACTGTCACCTCTAACCCTCCCCCTGACCAACCGTGCTCTTAGATCATTCCAGTGTATTTTTCTAGGGAGTTCTAGGGCCTTATTTGCGTGCCTGGGCTAAGGGCTAAGTTTTGATCCGTCACAAACAAAACATTTCTTGCCACTGCCTAGTTTTGTGTACAATGTAGACGTATCAAACTCGCAATTATCAAACGTCTTTACTGCGCACCAAACTTGTCGGACGCAAGAAATATTGAGTTTATGACGGACCCTTAGAACTTAGCACTTAGCCCCGGCACGAAGAATGAAGAAGAAGAATTCTTTATTTGTCATGCGGCACTTGACTCAAACACACGTAGTAATGGGAGATTAAATGCTTCTCCTGCTCTTCACACATCCCGTCATCCTTCCCACAACGGCAACCAGGAGCAGACAGTAGGCAGCGTGTGTGTGCGGGGACCAACCAAGTGCTCATGTCCGTCTTCGTCAGGGACAGACAGCGTTAGCGATCTGCTCTTCTGCGTGTATTTCATATTGGGTTCTTTTGGGAGGAAACCCTCGCGAACACGGGGAGAACATGCACACAGAAAAGCCCGGAGACCTTCTTGCTGTGAAGCGTGGCTCCATCACTTGCGACCAACGTGCCACACATGAACGATTTTTGGGGTTCGGTGTTTTGCTCAAGGACACTTCGGAACCGAGGACCTTGCAATCCCCAGCTTCCAGAGCTACGTGCCGCCCCGCGAAAATAGGGCCCTAGTGTTCTAGTCTAGTTGCAGTATTCTAGCCTAGTGTTCTATCTCTCTTCTGTGTTCTAGGTGCAGTCTTCTAGAGAGCATTGTGGTGTACCGTCTTCTAGAGAGTGTTCTAGTGCTGTGGTGTGTGAAGAGTGTTCTGGCATGTAGACAGAGTGCCACCGCAGAAGAAAGTGAGTGACACCTGGGCTGGAGAAGGGTGAGAGTAGGTCACCCAGGCTTGACCCACGACCAGGCTAGGGTCAGGGTACACACACACACACACACATTCATACATTCAAATACGTACATCTTCCTCAGACCGCCCATGTCCCAATAGCAATAAGCCACAACATCTGCACTCAAGATGGGGTTGAACAGTGAGAGGGGAGTGACATGCTCTGTTTAGGTCAGACCCCAGCCAATCAGAGTCCAGACAGTCTCTCTCTTGCCCCAGAACCCTCTAGGTGGCAAAGTGGGCGGAGCAATACCTAAACAGAATGAATCCTTTCCCAGCCTTTCTTATGTCATTATTATTATTATTATTATTATTATTATTATTAATTAGGCTACAAAGGACCTGAACAAAAAGGTTGACATTCAAAACTTATTCAAGCTCAATGTTTTGCATATGGCTTTGTGCCTTAAAAAACTGCAATGAAATGCACTTAATAGCTTGAGAAAGTGTTAATGGAGATGCACAGCATGCATAACATGTGAAAGGTATTCACCCCCACTTGGACTTTTTCACATTTTATTGTGCTTGTTTTGTCACTGATAAACACAAAGTACAATGCAAAGTGAAAAAAGATGTTTCTACAGTAAATTAATTAGAAAAAAACTTTAAATAATTTATTGCATAACTAGAAATGGTGCTCAGAGAGCACAGACCTCTGCCCATGAATGCATTTCATGGCTCTGTGTTTGCGCATGAGCATGCGAGCAGGACATGTTTGGTATTCATTCGTCATGTATGGTGCTGCATTCGTTAGGTTGAGGGCTTTATGCCAGTCCAAATCCCGTGTCTCTGTGACCTTCCCATGTCAAGATATGGCCTTTTCAATTCCCCCCATTGACATTGGGGGAATTTTTCACTGCGGAGCACAAAAAATGAATGGAGGTGAAAGGCTGACCGGGCGGCTCGTGGTCCCACCCCATGATTCGGATCCGCTCCAAAATGTAATGGGTTCTTAGTTGACCCATGCTACAATCAGTCTTGTAGTTGTAGCATAAACCTGGTCTACCTGTTACATTGTGCTATTGTTTATTTATTTATTTATAAGGGACAATACAAACAACACTGTCACAGGTTACAACTAGAAATGGTGCTCAGAGAGCTCAGACCTCTGCCTCTGAATGCATTTCGTGGCTCTGTGCATGTCAAAATTTAAAGGACCCTACCAGTCTAAATACTGTATGAGTTGATCTCCTGAAACTAGTCATCCAAAGTATATCACATTACCGCAATCCATTTTCCGAAGTAAATGTCACATTAAAATATATTTGCATTTTTGCGTTTTACTTACATTTCAAAAGTTGAACGTGATGGCTTCAAAACCTATTTTTAAATTGTTCCCTTGTTGTTCTGATAAACTCGCCCTGGTTAGTTTCAAATAATTTTCAGTTGTTATTTCAGTAGTTTCAGTTGTTAACTTTTTTTTGGTAATTAATTAAGGAAAGTCAATTTCTCACTTTGAGTGTTTTGTGTTTAGCAGTGACAAGTTGTAAATTTGATTCCAAGTTGTAACACTATAAAATGTGAAAAAGGGGGGCATGAATACTTTTTATAGGCACTGTTTGTTTGCGCGCTGTACAGATATTTTACTCAACTGGGAATCTGATCTCCAGACTGGACAGTCTCACAGAGATCTCAGTGTGGCGCCTTTGAAAATGTCTAAGGTCTGAAGTCAGGGTGGACTAGTGGAGAGTGATGCAATGTGTGTGTGTGTGTGTGTGTGTATGTGTGTGTGTGTGTGTGTGTGTGTGTGAGTGTGTGTGTGTGTGTGTGTGTGTGTGTACAGTATGTACAGTATTTACAGTCTTTCTGTCTTCTTCATGATTGGTCCATAGGTAAGGTCTGTTTCTGAGACTGAAGCACGTCTAGTATTTCACACAGAAAGGTCAACACATCAGTAAAATGTATCTGTGACATGGTGTGTGTGCGTGTATGTGTATTTCCGTAGAATGTGTGTGTGACTGGCTGTACATATCTTGGGTTTCATGAAGGTCAGTCAGAAGGTATCTACTGTGTTATGAAGACCAGGCATCAGGAGGCTTGCTTCTGCTCTCTTCCAAGGTTAACCAATCAGGAGGTAGTTCACGCCAGCTATCTTCCAGGGGTAACCAATCAGGACGTAGCTCACATCTGCTATCTTCCAAGGGTAACCAATTAAGAGATCACATCTCATCCCTTCCCGCTTCAGTATCCACGTGTGAAATCACAGTGTACAGGAAGCTCAGAGTGAAACAGGAAACAGTCATTCACACAAACAGGCTCTTATCTGCTGTCCAGACATCATCACTGTTTCCTCTGGTTCTATACCTCAAACACTGCTGGTCTGGGGTACAGTCTACTGGGGTAGAGTGGGGGGCTAGAGGGTGTTAGTGGGGAAGAATGTAGGGCTGGAGGTACAGCGGAGGTACTGGGGAAGAGTAGTACTGGTGTAGAGTGGAGGTACTGGGGTAGAGTGGTACTGGGATGTGGAGAGCTGCAGCCTAGTGGCCATACAACCGAAATGCAAAGTAGAGAGAGCAGACGTGTCCAGTTCCTCTGGCTGTTTCAGTCTCATTTCATCAACAACCAGCTCAGAACTGCATCTCATCTCAGGGTTATTTCCGGTTTCTGAGGATTTCCCTATAGGGATATCTTTTTAAAACCCTTTCTGCTTCCTGGTAGAAACCTGCGTTGGTAAAACGTTTGTAGAACTTGTGATGGTGAAGGAGAGGAGAGGAGTCGAGGGGGGAGGAAAGGAGAGGAGAGGGGACGAGGGGAGAGGAGAGACTCAGTAGCAGCTGACAGGGCATCTGACCGCGCTGTGGGCTCCCAGCACGAGAGAACGGTCCCAGTTCTCCTCCTCTGCTTGGATCTAACCATTAATAGGCCTTTGTTTACTGCACTGTTTTACTTTGTTTACTGCACTGTGTGTGTGTGTGTGTGTGTGTGTGTGTGTGTGTGTGTGTGTGTGTGTGTGTGTGTGTGTGTGTGTGTGTGTATGCATGCGGGTCCATTTGTGCATGTATTGCATTCAATCAGAAACTATGCTGTGAGACTTGACATACATCAGACTTTAGGTCATATCAACTGGCCAACCAGCCAGTCAGCCAGCCAGTCAGTCAGTCAGTCAGTCAGTCAGCCAGCCAGCCAGCCAGTCAGTCAGTCAGTCAGTCAGTCAGCCAGCCAGCCAGTCAGTCAGTCAGTCAGTCAGTCAGTCAGCCAGCCAATCAATCAATCAGTCAGTCAGTCAGTCAGTCAGCCAGCCAGCCAGTCAGTCAGTCAGTCAGTCAGTCAGCCAGCCAGCCAGCCAGTCAGCCAGCCAGCCAGTCAGCCAGCCAGTCAGTCAGTCAGTCAGTCAGTTAGTCAGTCAGCCAGCCAATCAGTCAGTCAGTCAGTCAGCCAGTCAGCCAGCCAGTCAATCAATCAGTCAGTCAGTCAGTCAGTCAGTCAGTCAGTCAGTCAGCCAGCCAGTCAGTCAGTCAGTCAGCCAGCCAGTCAATCAACCAGCCAGCCAGCCAGCCAGCCAGCCAGCCAGCCAGCCAGCCAGTCAGCCAGCCAATCAATCAGTCAGTCAGTCAGTCAGTCAGTCAGTCAGTCAGTCAGTCAGCCAGTCAATCAATCAATCAATCAGTCAGTCAATCAGTCAGTCAGTCAGTCAGTCAGTCAGACAGACAGTAAATCAATCAGTCA